>NC_137459.1:50791798-51111798 GCF_964235325.1 Thermobia domestica
AAACATACAATAAAAAATTCGTTAATGCGTCATGTAGGTATAAAATAATAACCTGAATATATAAGAATCAAAGTCACTATGTTTGCGACTTCGTAAATCTTGAACCACTCGACCGATCTCAATCAAATTTTCAACATAGATGAAAATTTTACTTTGACGGTACAACGTAGGACAGGAGAGAGATATTTAAAAAAAAAGATAGAAAATGTCTCACATTAGTGTCGAATGTATAGTTTTCGAGGACTCTGAGATGAACAGTGACACCTCCGATGCCGTTTAATTCCAAATTCAGCCTTTATGTCCAAAATGCAACATGTTCTCCCCGTGCGATGAATGGATATTCTGCTAGTTTAAAATATAAATGTATAGTGCATTATAGCATAGTGTAATATATGTATAGTACAGTACTAAAATATATGAGAGAAATTTATCCATTATTAAACCTATATTGAAACAATGGTAGCGAAGAAGTGAAATTGGTATATGACTTTATTGAAATATTTCATCAATAAATAGAGTAAAACATTTTAATTTTGTCTTTTTCCCCCTTGCTGCAGGAAATTCAATTTGGATTAGCTCATTACGTATGCAGAGCGTGGTCGTTATTCAAACGATCAGTCGCGAAATACGCTATTTGAAAGCCATCCTACCTTAGTACTGAGATACGAGACCGTTGTGAAAGAAAAGCATAAAATAAAAAAAAGGCAATGAAGCCCTCAGGAACAAAATCAAATTCTTCTGTGGTTGTAAAAATAAAAATCTATATAATGTTAACTCCTTTAAAGGGGACATAGGGAATAGCTTAATGACACTTTAATGAATATATGGCGATATTTGCTCGTTAACTCCTCCTAAATGGATTCACCGATTTAAAGATGAATTCTGGTACATGAGTGAACATTAGTATTACTGTATATGTTACAGCATTTTCGGCTACGGATGACGTGGCGACATTTACAAAAAAAAAAAAAAAAACAAACAAAAAAAAAACGAACATGGTCGATATTAGTGTCAAATTCATAGTTTTCAGGATAATTGATGTAATAGTGATACCTCCGATGCGGTAAATGGGTGGTGTAAAAATCAAGATGTGTAAAAAATAATCGTAAACGGTAGGTGTTAGTGTCAAACACTTAGATTTTGGGGTTGATGAGATGAATAGTGACACTGCCGATGGCATTTAAGTCCTAAATGACACCTATGCGTATCCTGAGAAGAAAGGGGTTCAAATGATTTTCGTAAAGTTATTCTCTCATGCGAAGAACATGAATTGTGAGCTAGTGTTAACTGAAAGAGTTGTCTTATATACACCGGCTGATTCAGAAATCTAGCATCAAGGAAGAAATGTGTGAGAGGAATAGAAATCTGTTGAATGACTACAGAAAAAAAACCACTACAAAAAGTATGGAAAAAAAAGAAAAAAACATCAACACTGCCTCCCGGGGGGGGGGTGGCGAATAACGTGCTGACCATTCTTATCCCACAAGTGTTCGGTAAAGATGTGCCAGGTGGCATTGCCTGCATGATATGGGAAGGAACGATAACAGTTATTCCTCGAAAAGACTTGTAAATTGTGGATGTATGTAGACGAACATTGTTCCACAGAAATTGGTGTAGAGTTGTTTGAAGGAATGCTATGTATTCCGGCCGTAAAGCTGCAGTCAGTCATTAATCATTTTTGCCATGCATGGACGATCAAAATAACGATATCGTATGACAATAGTCCCTCTCGCCTGCTTTGAATAGGATTATTAATATGCTGAGGATGTGATAATATCTGTTGACATTCACAATTTCATCACGTTCCAAAACGTCGATGAGCAGTACACTTCCAGAAAAATTGTAGTCTTGATTTGTGCTATGATACAGCGTTCTTCAACTATTGGAAGGAAATGTTGGTGGCTGTTTCCATGGATGAGGAGCAGCAAAAGCTTGGATTTTTAAGTGAGCCATTGTCTTTCACGCGAGTTGATATGTTTAAATAACTCATTCCCTTCTAATGATAATACTGGAGAAAGGTTACAGCCATGTTCATACACCTGGATTTTTGTCTTCGGATATTAATTTCGGCACTCATGTCGAACACACTTTTTTCCTGTAGCTCAACTCTCTTGACTACTGACTACATCCTGCACTTTGATAAGTCGGCACTCCTTGATCAATTCCCCGATCAGCACAACAACATTCTCTGCAGACGATGTCGTTGGTGGTACTGGATGAGATATGTCGTATACGTCAGTCATTTCTTCTTCAAATAATTGGTTCCACTTACACACTTCTTTAAGGGGAATCATCACTCTATTTTCATACACACACTGCAATTGTCAATGGAATTCAGCAAGATTGGTGTCTTGGAACTGAATAAATTGTATTACGCCACGGGCTTCCACTTTGTTCATGTTTCCAATCAAACATCCTTGTTTCCAATGCTGCAGCCATTTTGATACTGGTCTACAAACATACGCAGGATAGGTGTTGTCACGATACAGTGTAGTTATGATGTCATAAACTCTCGCAACACGCACACCACAAACGGAACAGATATTCATTTTCAAGCGCCAGAGAAAGCTTCACTCACTTTTTTTTTTCAAGCAAACCAAATATATGTTTACAGGACTAGGAACAGTAATAAGTCGTTATGTAAGCAATCTTACTATTAGTATCATACTGAAAAATGGACAAAAACGTAGTTAATGGGCTCACAGTGTTATGCCTGAAACATTTTGGTGGGCCTTTCTAACCAAGTGACTAGCACGCTTGTGGTTTTGAGATCAACTCCCCGAGGATATATTTACATCGAAATAGACAATCGAATAGTGGATCGAGTCCTGCTTTAAAACACACCACATGCTTCGTCCCTAAGATAATGCGTATAGCTTTTGTTTTGCTTTATATTTTCATAGCAAGCTTTGGAGTTTTCAGATATGTTATTTAAAGAATAAGCGAATCTTTTCTATGAGTTTCTTTTAAGACACGAAAACACATCCATTTTCTTAGAAAGAAAAGAGTTCTTCCGTAAAGAGTTAATAGATCCCGTCTTATATAATCTCGGGGCTGGAAAGAAACGTTACACGTCCACAAATTAAATCAAATACTACAGTGTGGAGATATCTTCTAAATGACAGTAGCTTGAAAGAGAGCAAACATTTGAATTTGAGTCCAAAACTGGATAAGTTTTTGAGGTTGGTCATGTGGTGTGACTAGGAGAATTAAACACTTGGTTTCAATGGTATCAACTGTTTGAAAATTAAACTAATATATCTATACTTTTTCATCGTTCTGTATAACTTTTTCTGCATGACCCACTCTGTGTTATTGTTCCATGATATTGCTATAAAGTGAAAAGATTATGTCTTACAAGGGAAGTTCGGGAGTAAGCACTCGTCTGAAAAGAAACTAAGCATGCCATTTGAAAGACTAATTTATACTGATTGCAACAAGCTAATAAAATTCATGTACGGTTGAAAACTGTTCGAGAGATTCATCTTGGAAGTTTATATGGAAAAAAAAAATGGTATATAAACATTTAAAAGTGTTAAGTAGAACACTATTGGCAACGCATATTGACATACGAATTGAAATCTATCAGAGGTAACAGAAAAAAAAAAACTGTTTTGTAATAGGTAACGAGTTTGTTAGTTAAAATTCGTCATTACACTGTTCACAATGATGATAGGTTAAAGATGAATATTGATCACTATTGTTCTTCTGTTCTCGCAGCAAAAGGCTTCCTTGCACAATGAAAATTTTGTATGTGCAATTGCGTTGCATCCGTCAAGGGAACAGTTTGCATAACCAAACCTAAAAGCAAATCCGACAGGTGATTCAAAAGGTATATAATTTGTTCGATAGCATGCCTTGTGGAACGCAAACTGAAACAATTCAATGTATCGTGGTGATCGCAACTGATTTATTAACATGGACATCAATTTAATTTGATTGTTTCGTTGGTACATCATAATGTCCAGAAGAAGAAGTTTCATACTATGTCCACATATCCTGCCATAATTTTTGAATGGTCTAAATCCAACACATTGGGCGTAATCGTGCATTTAACATTGAATCTCTCGAAAAGTTCTCAACCGCAATGAATTTTATTAGCTTGTTGTAATCAGCATGAATTGGTCTTTCAAATGTCATGCTTAGTTTCTCTTCAGACGAGTGCTTACTCCCGAGCTTCCCTTGTAATACGTCAAGAAGATACATCATGTTTTCACTTTATAGCAATACCATGGAACAATAACACAGAGTGGGTCATGCAGGAGAGCGCTTTCTCTCGAACTTCCCTCGTTAGACATATAAAGATTTCCTCATCACGTCTTATTTAACGAATTATCTTTCTATACTAGCTTAAAAAAATACTCATACGTCCGTTGCGTGAAATTGAATATTGCATAACCAAGCCATGATATGATTGGTGAAATGCGCCAAAGATATAGCAGTGTCATGAGCGAGAGATGGTGGCACTACAAAAAGTGACCTTGAAGTTTTAATTCTAAAATTGACAATATTAGTTAAAACTGTAGTTCGAAGAAAAATGAATGCAATATTCGTATGCAGGATATGTCCAGAGTAAAACCAGTTCAAATGATGCAAAAAATAGTTAATCACAACGGAAATTTGGCGGGAAACCCACGAAACCAGGATTTAAGAGATAGCTTTTTGCTTCAACCAAGACACTCTTATCTCTACCACGAGAAAGGAACAGAGCTATTTCTCTCTGTTTGTATGTGAGGAACTGTGCATTTGTGTATGTTTGTTCTTTCCTCTAGAACTGTTGTAGAACGGAAATGTGTAATAAGTTTAAATTACCACCATGTGTGTTGTTGAGCGTTGTTAACCCAGCACGGGCGGTGTACAGAGAGCAAATAAGGCAAAGACAGAGCTACCAGAAGATAACATATTCTTCAGAAGATTCTCATGTTTACGTGTACACCGTGTGTTGCTTATGTTCTAGCGTAGCATTGCTCTTTTCATTGAATAGAATCTAATTTATTTTTAAACCACATACTGTCGTGATGTGTGCAGAAAAGAAAATAGAGAAAACTACCGTCGAGACCAAAGGAAAACAACAACATATGTGCAAGTTCAAATGGAGCTGGGTTCTCTTCGCAAATTAAGTAATTCAGTAAGAGTCTTGTGTTGTAACAAGACTGGGAACCATTGTCTTGGTTAGGTGCAGAGGTTAGTAATTTCCCACTGTTTGATGTAGAATAACAATATTATACACATTCAACATTTCAGAGCTGCACTCACTTTTAACTGGAATGCAGCAGATGAAAACAGTAAATGAAAGTGTCTGCATAACACATGACAAAAACTTGGAATTACTAATATCTTATTGATTAACTCAGTCAAATTTACTTTACATGTTTCAGCTTGTCCAGGGACTGAGTATTGTCTTCAACATTCCTACCTATCGACTACTCTCACAAGGGAAGTTCGGGAGCAAGTACTCACCTGCAAAGAAACTAAACATTCCATTTGAAGGACCAATTCATGCTGATTACAAGCTAATAAAATTCCTGTACGGTTGGGAACTGTTCGAGAGATTCAACTTGGGAGTTTATATGAGAAAATGAGTATATGTGCATTTAAACGTGTTAAGTACACCACTATTAGCAACGAATATTGACATACGAATTGAAATCTATCGGAGGTAGCAGAAAAGAAAACTATTTTGCAATAATTAATGGGTTTGTTAGTTAAAATTAGTCATTATACTATTTACAATAATGATAGGTTAGAGATGCAAAATCAATCATTGTTGTTCTTCTGTTCTATGAAGAAATTACCCAGGCAAAAAACTTCCTTGCACCATGATAATTTTTCTTTATGTACATTTTTCTTTCGCATGACCAAAGCGAAAAGCAAATTCGACATGTGGTTCAAAAGGTATACAATTTTTCGGTAACCTGCCTTGTGGAACGCAAACTGAAACAATTCAATGTATCACACTGATACGAACTGATTCATTCGCGTGGACACGAACTTAATTTGATTGTTTCGTTGATGCATCATAACATCTGGATGAAGTAGTTTCATACTATGCACAAATCTTCTGTCATAATCTCTGATTGGCCGAAATTCAAACACATCAATTTGTTGTACAAATCGCATGTAGTTCTTTGGTATATTCTCAACCATTACGTCTTTGCCATCCGTCATCCAACATGCAATGGGCTATTTGTGTGAGCATGGATCCTAGTGATCAAGCAGTAGCAAGCTCAAACCAATATGTCAATATTCGTTGCTAATAATGTTGTACTCAACGGTTTAAATGTGCTTATACCCCACGTTGAATCTCTTGAAAAGTTCTCCTTACAGGAAGCTTGTTGGAATCAGCATGAATTGGTCTTTCAAATGGATTTCTTGGTTTCTGTGCAGGCGAGTGCTTTTCTCCGAACTTCCCTTCCAAGAGCAGTTAATCGTTCCGAAGTTAAACACAACACTTGATCGCGAAGAGAGAAACTGCAGGTGAATAGTAAGTATTCTCAATTTTCATCAGGGCTGCCAAGATATACAACTATCTGATTAACCAATGATTTAATACTATTTATTTTTGTGAGTTTCATGTTGCATTTTGTGCAGCAAGGGTGCTCATAAGATGATGCCATAATGCAATATTCAATATTTTGATGTAATTTTAGAGCCGTTGAAGAAAAAATAGTTCGGAAGCTTAAACAATCAGCAATTAAAAGTTTGTATAAGATATATATATTTTTAAATGAAATACAACAAAGTCCATACAGTAGCGTAATTCAACTCAGTTCCATTGATAACTTTAGACATATTATGTTGTATGTGGACGTCCGGGATTGGTGAACTGCCACCCTTGAAGATAAGATAAACCAGATTGTTATTGTGGATCACTCATGTACAAAGCACGTTATTTCTTAACACGGCAAAAGTTTGTTGTAAAATTCATGCATACTAGCGGGCACATTCTGTAACGGTTTGCATCCATGCAGGACAAACTTAGTGATTTAGTTTATAATAATCGACATAACAGTTATAATGACTTCTTTCACTTTTACCGTTGCGTTTCTGTTCGCAAAACATTGCAAGAACTGGTATGAAATGGACCCTTAAATATGAATGTGTAGGAACGTTAATAGAGACGACGTTAGGTGCGCGCGGGGCCTAGTGCCAATATTGACCTCGCGGGGCCAGAGTACTGGTAAAAATCGCCGAGCGCCAATATGCTACTTCTAAACAAGCACAGAACTCGGGCGCGGGCCTGAGGCGGTTGCCATATTTTCCACACCCAAACTCCGCTTCTGATTATTAAACTCTAAACCTGGCTATCCTACATTCAATAAAATAGAACACTACGTACCTAAGGTTTCTGCATTTGAATTCGAAAATAAATTATTATGTTTCGTTAAGATTAAAAAATCGGTCCAATTATTGTACCGAATGCTACATCACTAGTTATTGACCTTAGGTTATTTTTATCATAATAAAATACTTATAGCATTATGCTCTCAGATTCTCTTTACCTTTTCTTAATAATAATAATAATAATAATAATAATAATAATAATAATAATAATAATAATAATAATAATAATAATAATAATAATAATAATAAGTATATAAAACATCCACCATAACAACAACTGATTTCTTTTCAAAATGAAACAAAAAAGAAATCTATAAAGACCAATTGCCGCTGGATTTAATTATAAAAGAAGAAGATGACAATTACGACGAAAAGTTCATTTGCTTTCAGGTTAATTCCTCTTGGGTTAAGTAAACAGCAGAGGGGGGTTATTAAGAAGAAAAAAGTAATAGTAACAATTAGTCAATTTCTTAGAAATCCATTATAGAGTTTAATGTTACCTAAACGGCGTGACAAACATCTTGGCATTTGAAGGCGGCGCCCAAGTTCCCTTTAAATGCTGCTAGCAAATGAGAGGCCAGCGGTATTGCCATATTTATTTTGTACACATCCATGTCTATTCCCTATCACCTGATCTCGCTATAGTATGTCTGCTTAGCCATAGCCACGCCCCTTAGCACTCGGCAATGTCGCGTCAGAGCTTGCGTTTTATTCGTTTAGCTGAAATGCCAAGATGTTTGTCACAGGCTTTAGTTCTGCCACTGATATTAACTGACAACTTAAGATAGTATTTTCAACTTTTTTCTCTTCAGTAAACAAGTAAGCAGAGTTGCCAACCATCACGATTCTGTCGGGACTGTACCGATTTCTGACTTATTTGTCCCGCGTCTCGACCCAACACTTGTCGGGACGCATATTGTCAGGATTTATCGATTTCCAAAGTTAATTAATGTTTTATTGGCTCATTTTACAAAGGAATTGAACAGGGCTACTAGAGTACCAAAAAGTACATTTTAAAAAGATGTTAAATGCTGCAGGAAAAACACGAAGTCTCTCTTGTATTTTAAAATTTAAGTTTACCAAAGGGAATAACCAAAGAAAAGACTTGTTTAGTTGATAGTCTGTTTCAGTAATGCCAACGCCAGTACCAGGTAATGCACAATGAACAAAAGCAACTACACGAACTGCAAATACTTGTAAGGTACAGACTGACGAGCTGTTGGCACAATGAAAATAGAACAAATACTTGATTTGTCTGCAAGAAAAATAATAATCGACTTTGAAATCTTTGATGTTAATTATATTGGCATATTCAGATATTTTATGCCCACCGTTTAAAATTTGAGTACATAGTTACAGTGGCTACGATCAATAAAGAAACAATCAATCAAAAAAAAAAAAAAAAAAAAGAAAAAGACATGAAGCTTGTAACCATATGGGTTCTGAGAATTTTCGATCTGGACCAATTTCTGGTCAGCTAACATGCATCGCATCTTTCCTTATATTTCCTACATACCTTACAAATATAACAAGGAAACATCCAATTATGAGCAGTTCAGCATAAGTTTTAAACACTATTTTTGTAGACCTACACGTTTGGAATGTAATGTGTGATACCGTTGGTACTAAATAAAAATTTTCCACAATTATTTAACCCTCATCCGGGCAAGACATTTTTGTAACGTAAACGGGCAACCGGGGCCTATCAGGCCCAGTATATATTTTAAGTGCAGAACACTCAAAATTCAATGTCTGTTGCCGCATACTGTCCCGACTAAAGGTTACAATAGTCACGTGTTCAATATATAATTATGTGACAATTTGATCTAATATTTGACAGGAATTTCACTAAAGTTATATGGGGCCTCCTAGGCCCCGGTTGCCCGGTTACGTCAGGAAAAGATTTTCAAATTAAAAAAGAAAAAAAAAAGCTTTACCAACTGGATATGTTCATGATTTTAACTTCGATGAAAGATAGAAGAATTCAGTATTTTATGTCTTCGAAATATGTATGGTTATTGAGAAATTTTAGAAAAATGAAGCTACTGGGCCTGGGAGGCTCCGGTTGCCCGGATAAGGGTTAAGTTTGACATTCGATAATAAATAATGTATGGCAAGATAGCTCCCCCCCTTTAGAAAATTGAAACAATGACAAGGTCATTAGTTTGTACTACGTTTGTACCGTTTGTACCGAAAATATTTTCGTTTGCACCATTTTCCTTATAGGATTACTTGAGAAGTCAACTGGGGGGGCTATCTTGGCGCCAAGATAGCCCCCACAAATGTCCTCCCTTTTTTCTCGATAACTATCAGGGTACAAACAAAACTTTTTTCGGTACAAACGGTACAAATGATTTGCTTTCGAATGGTGTATTTCAATTTTTTGAGCTGTGATACGGGGGGGGGGGGCTATCTTGTCGCCAAGATAGCCCCCCCCAGTTGACCTCTCAAGTAGCCCTATAAGGAAAATGGTGCAAACGAATATAATTTCGGTACAAACGGTACATACGTAGTACAAATGAATGAACTAGTCACTGCTTAAATTTTCTAAAGTGGGGGGAGGGGCTATCTTGCCATACGTAATAAATAAACTAAATATATGTTGACACTTAACGTAACTTCTAAATATATGAATCACAAAATCCACAATATCAGGGAAATCATTTCACTTTCAACGCTTGACATATTTTAACATATTATTTACCTAATTGCTTGCTTTTTCTATATTTTAGTAGTTTCATTCATTGGAATCTTTTAAAAACATATAGACGTCTTTCTTTTACTCTGATGTTTGCAATTCGGAAGTTAACACGTCACTGTTTTTGCTTTGTACTTAGGTTCTAAGGGCATGTTGTTTAGAAAATTAAACTACAATCACCATGGCAACGAGACGGATGTGACGTCACACTATTTCAGTTTATTGAAACAAAGGTAGATTTCCAAATTAAGAACATTAGTGTTAACGCAGTAAATGGTAGATATATAACTTCCAGTCATCATACAGAGATAAGATGGAAGATGTAACCTGTTCTCCAGGTGCTGAATCTGTAAAGAAAAAAAATTTCTCTACAATTGTTTATCTAAGAGGATCAGAACTGAAACAGGAAGTAATATAGACTTCTACAGGTTTCAGCTTTTTTTTCAAAGGTAACGTAGGAAATAGAACATATTTCGGCGATACTGAATCCGTGCAAAGAGACTAATGTTAGCTATCTGTTATCGCCTTTCTTCATGAACATCAGTGTAGGAACAAACAAACAAAAAAAAGTATTACCCGTTAAGTTTGAATAAAGGAACAAAAATCAGGACATTCCGTTTTGGCAATAATGAACTACGTTCTAGTAATGATGGAGGCGTTATTAAGATTGATAGTGATTTCGTAAATACTAAACTTTTTTTCCCAAGATTACGAAAATTTTATAATCAATGTACGAAATGACACAATAAGGAGGGACTACGTTGGGAAGTATAGATAAGGCTTCACTATGCCACGCCTGTGCGATTTCTTTTTGTTTAAGTTAGAAAGTCGCCAATCACTCCTACGTAATACATATAATAATAATAATAATAATAATAATAATAATAATAATAATAATAATAATAATAATAATAATAATAATAATAATAATAATAATAACTGAACTAACTCTATGGCCTATGGAACCCGGAGGTTCAATGCCGCGTTCACAAAAGCTCTCCACTGACTTCTATCCTTAGCTAACTGCATTTAGTTTCTACTTTGTATTCCAATCTCTGCGAGGTCCATCTTAATATTGTCTTCCCATCTGCGCCTAGGTCTTCCTAATGGTCGTTTTCTTATTGGTCTTCCAGTCAAATCTTTGAAAGCGTTTCTACTTTCTTCTATTCTGGCTACATGACCTTTCCACCAAAGCCTCCTCGACTTGACGACCCTAACAATGTTGGGTAAACCCTATAAATTATGTAGTTCCACGTTATGAAGTTTCCGCCATTCCCCATTCCCGTTCCTTTTGGGTCCGAATATTCGTCTCAGGATCTTGTTCTCAAACACTTTCAGTCTATGTTCTTCCCTCAGAGTAACGACCATGTTTCGCAAAAATACAGAACAACAGGCATGATTATCGTTTTGTATATTTTAAGCTTCAAATTCCTCGACATAATTCGCGACGACAAGAGATTTTGAACCGAACAATAACACGAATTCCCTGCTTTTAGTCGACATTTAATTTCTTCGTGACTATAATTTTCATGAATAATAATAATAATAATAATAATAATAATAATAATAATAATAATAATAATAATAATAATAATAATAATAATAATAAAACTATACCACAAGTATTCCAGGGAAGTTTAAAAAAAAACGTGAAATCATGGAGTGGGACTCGAACCAGGTTCAAAAGTATTGCATCACTACAATAATAAAGTGCTTAACATGCATGGCTATCTTTTTTTTAAAAAAAAAAAGAAAGAAAGAAATATCAACCGATGATTCTTTAGTTTCTTTAGCACCCTAGTTTCCTCGTACAGGGTTTTAACAATCACTAAAATGGACAGGGATACATACATAAACATTCCAGTTTATGTTAAAATTCAGACCATGCTTTTCAGAGTGACTCGAATTCCCAATAGATTGCGCATCATGATCCAAGACCACTCGGATATTGCCACCGGCTTATCGAAACAACTGTAGAGTTTTGCTCAGTTGTATTGTTAGATAACGAACTCCTTAGCAACCTCTTTTTTTTCACGATTTCTTTTTTGGGTCGAAAAGCACGTATGTTTGCTTTACCAAAGTTTTCTGCATTTCCCAAGGTACTATTTTGTTCTAAAATGTATCATTCCATAAGTAACAAAAGAAACACTGATTATTTCAAACAGAAAACTAAAAACTATGTTCAAACTCCTATTATTATTATTATTATTATTATTATTATTATTATTATTATTATTATTATTATTATTATTATTATTATTATTATTATTATTATTATTATTATTATTATTATTATTGTTGTTGTATTATTATTGTATTATTATTAGTTCTCCTCCTGTTACTTCAAAGTGTTGTTGCCAAACTGACAAATTCAAGGGAATTAGAAAATAGTCAGTTGCGTAATTATGTTTTGCAGAAGTGTACAGAATGTATACCATTATTTTTTTTTTTTCTTCGTAAATTCATCTAGAAATTATTAGAACCTTTCTGCGTCATCAGAGGTCCAAGTAGAATGTAACACAACAACATTTAAGCAATATTTACCGTATTATTGGCGTATACTGTGTAATGACCTGTGTTTCTTTAAACGATGACAAATGCTTCTTATTGTATTCGTGCAATCACTTTATCTATTTAAAGTTTTATCCTGTGCATTCTGTAGCACCCAGGCAGTTTTTGAGGTCTCAGACAGAATTGGATGAATTAGTGTTTCTTACGAGACTCGCAAACTTTTCTTGTTTCGTCTCAACTTTCATCTCGTATTTGAAACAAGAATTGAGACGAGATTATATAAATAGAGCTCCTCCGTGGCTAAGCGTTTAGCGTACGCGCCTTTGGCGTGGGAGGCCCGGGTCTGATTCCCGGCGGGAGCTCATGTGGTTCGGATTCCACGTTAATCAGTAGGTTCACGTCTCATATAGCCTCGCTGCTGAACGAGACGTTAAACTTCAAGTCAAGTCAAAATTATAAATATTTCGTATTGTAGGCGTCACTAGGAAAATATGCCGTTTATTGATCTTGTGATATATCGTAAGACTTTGCATAAGATTTAAGGAATGAAGGAAAACAATCGCATGTAACCAGGGGCGTCATTTCAGACTTCGCTTGGGGGGGGGGCAAGAGCACCACCGACATAAGACTTTCACGTTTTGTACTAGTATATTAGTAGGCAATCTATTAAAGTATATGTGTTCCTCAAAGTCTTTGGGGGGGCAATTGCCCCCTCCTGCCCCCCCTAAATGACGCCCCTGCATGTAACCTGCAAACGTAATGATTTAGAACACTGTATTTTAAACATATATGTGGCGTACTGAGAAAAATGTATGTGGCGTACTTAAAATCGTATGTTACATTTGTAAATCCTGTAGTTTTTAGACTTAAACGTACAGCAAACATAAAACTGAAAACACATGTTTTATAATGTCTTCTGCATAACTGTTTCATCTGTACGTACTTTCTATATGAAACAATATAAGTGGTCAGGATCTCACATACAAATGGAAGTATATAACATATAGCTGACGAAGGTAACATATATATTATATACGTATGTAATATAAGGAAGACTGTTAGATATCAGACATCCTGCAACGGCATGATGTAACATCTAAGGTCAGTGCCTATATAGCATACGGATAACGTATGCTCCGTATTGATTTCTGTAGTAAGCAAGAGGATTCCGTATATTTGTACAATCCGCGGCAAAAAACCTGCAACATGAGGATGTAAGTTGATTGTGAAACTACGCCTAACAGCACAGGGAATGAACATAATTTCGAAGTGGAACGAATCACGCCAGGATAAAGCTCAGCCTCCTCCCGTGTACGCTTATTTTGGAGCAAAGGACTTCGTCATTTCACATTAAGCTTATATGCTCATGTTGCAGGTTTTTTGCCGAGGATTGTACAATATACCGCTGTCCGGAGAACGGATTTTTCTCAGTGTAGCTAGATATATAAGGAAAACATTATTGCAAGTTCATTAGTAAACATTCCGTGTGACCATAGTTATTGACATATAAACTTTGGAACAAATTAACCCCATACGTGGGGATACTTTGCACAACATGCATAAAAAGTGTGTTCAACATGCCAACATAACATTTCTGTGCAATGTTTTCCCTTCAGTATTTATGTATTTTACTTTCTACACATGCAGTCCACAAATATTGATATTACAATCAGGGTACCGGTATCGATACTTACTATGAATTACCAATATTTGTAAAGAAAATTATGTATTTTCTGGTACCGACACAGGAACCACATTCTAATAGTTTAGCATATGTCCCAAAAAATCCCAACTTAAGAACTGAAAAAAAATCCCGTTGCTGATTTGTCTTGGTTATTCCTTAAGTCCACGAATATCATCCCAACCGTAATCACTGTAAGATTTACGGGGTTTGGGACTTCCAGACTGAAGCCCACCCAAATTACATATTTAAAACAAAAATCAAATGTTAGTCATTCCTAAGCGTATAAGCTTCAAGCCCCACCCAAAATCTAGTGATCTCTCTCTTAAAAAAAAAAAAAAAAACTTTTGTGACTGAAACCCCTCTCAAACTATTTTGTGAATCCGCCACTGTTCATATATATATATATGTATTTTTTTTACAATAAGAAATCAATTCCAGCATCTATCTAAATAGAAAATTTCCCTAAATTTAGAATGCAGAGGTTCCAGTAGTAATAATTTTCTATCAAAGGGGTATTTTGGACCCGTGCGAAGTAACCCCGAATATAGGCTGAAACTGCCTTCTCCCAGTTTTACTTCTTTTATGACTTTGAAACGTTTCAAACTTCAATTTCAATTATTGCATCGAAGTCCCATTATACACAGTAGTATTCTACGAAACTGTCTTAAATTTGACGGATATTCATGTACATGATATCTTTCAAATTGTGTCCGCCTTTACAGCGACTGCTCTCCATTCCTCTACAACAATAAACCCTCCGGGTAATTAGAACTGATATTAGCTGCCAGCATTACAGCCAAAATACAGTCAGATGTTCTATCTTACGGTGGCAGTTGAAACTTCATCTTTACAGTTCCTGGTTTTAAGACAGAGGACTATGAAACTCTTTTAATATTTTGTGCATAATAACTCCGTCTTACAGTGTATCTTTACAAAAGCCAAATGAAGGACGAAAATAAAGCTAGGATGTAATTCATAGCCTATGTTTCAACGTAACGGGGCACTATCCCGGTATTAGTAGACTTCCAAACTATGAAAATTCAATACTTACACTTGAAGTAGTGCGTCTATTACCACTACTTACATAAATTAATAAGATCTAAGATAGAACCTGTTCCTCGGACGCTGAATACATATCAGAAAGCCATTACTTCCTATGCCTTGCAGGTTTTGCATTATGGCATTAAATCTTGAAACCGGGAATCGTCAATTTGAATTAACTTCGGTTTGTATAGAGGGTCAATGGGCAAGTCAGAATCGTATCCTTGGGAAGGTGAATCAATTGTAATAAAACACATCTCGATATCTCTTACCATTTTTACTCTGTGGAAATCAGTATTGAAACCGATTTCAACTAGTACTAGTAAATTTCAACCATTTCCGGTTTTAGTAGAGTGATATAAAATCTACTTTGACACCAAAAATCGTTTGCAGCAAACCGGTTGTCGCTATTTATTACCATTTTTATTCTTCTGCAATATACATTAAAACCAGAAATGCTTAATTAGTAGCACTTCTTTGAATAGAGGGTTAACGAAGAAGATATAACATATACTTGGAACGTTGAATCAATTCAAAAAAAAAAACTGCATCTCGATCTCTCTTACCATTTTTGATTTATAAAATAAGTATTGAAAAGGTAAGAAGTAGTAGATATCAACTACATCCAATTTGAATAGGCTGTTATAAGGGGATAAAATGGAGTATGTTCTTGTAATGTTGAATCAATTGCAGAAATTTTTATCTCGATATCTCTTACCGTTTTCACTTTATGGGAATAAGTATTGCTATCAAGAAGTAGCAGTAAATTTCAACCACTTCCAATTTTGACAGTGTTGAAGGTTGTGCATATGTTCTTTTGAGACACTGAATTCATTGCAGAGAACAGCTTGCCATTATCTATTACCATTTTGGTTCTATGGTGATAAGTGTTGAAATTGGAAGTGGGAAATTTGAAAAATTTCCCATTTGAATAAAACCGCATCTCGATATTATATATATATATATATATATATATATATATATATATATATATATATATATATATATATATATATATATATATATATATATATATATATATATATATATATATATATATATATATATATATATACTATTTTTACATTGTGCAAATCAGTGTTCAAATCGGAAGTAATTTTACATTTAAACCACTTTTGGATTTGATAGTGTGTTCGGAATAGTGATGGTACGTTCCCTAGAAACGCTAAATCGTTTGCAAATAAATAAAAAAAAATAAAAAAAAATCCGCTTTTCGGTATCTGTTATCGTTTTTGTTCTATGGCGATAAAAGTTGAAGCCGAAAGTAGTTAATTTGAATCACTTTCCATTTGAATAGAGAGTTAACGGTGGAGAAGCAAACCTATTATTGACACGATGAGCCGATTGCAAACAATCACATCTCGATTTCTTCTCGTTTTTGCTTTTAAACCTGTCGACCTGCTGTAGGATAGTTCGTAAATGTAACTTCACTATTAGTTATGCAACCCAAAATTTACACTTACTATGCACTTATTATACTGATGAAAGAACGAGAACACCATTTACTACTTTCGAATATAACTTTTATCTTTCTCAAGCTTATTGTTCCATTTGGAACTTGTAATGAACTGATGAGTTCGAGATACTAAATGAGACCTAGAAATGGTGTGAGGTATTCTGTTGAAACTCTATTCATAATACACACTGAGTAAGTAATGTTTTCGTTGTTTCAATAAATAAATTGGATATGCACTTCGCATAATGCTTATATTCAGCTGAGTGAATGCTTGAAGAATTATCCGAACGCAAACGGAATAATGTTGACGGTAACTAACCATAAACTGTCTGGAACTGAAGTAGAACTCCGATTGATCGAAGATTGCTCAAAGACTAATTCTATACAAAACGAAGAATGAATAAGAACTTACTGACACTCCAAAACTGATTGCGAGAAGTCTATTTCTCTTTCGCTGGTTAGCTATGGGACACTACAAAAAAGAGAAGCTCGCTCTCTACGTGAACACTTTTCGAAAGAAGTCAAAATCCTCTGTTTGTATTTGCAGAGTAATGGTTTCTTCCTGGGAACTGTATTTCTATGCACAATTACCATGACTTTATTCGTTAATATTTTAATAACAGTTAATTGTCACTTAATTTTAGACAATATACAATAGACTGTAAACTTTTATGTTTAATTTAACATTTTACACACTTAGTTTATTTTCTGATTTGACCTTTAAATTCTAATCTTAAAATTTGATATTTAAGACTTTTCTGCGCCACCTAAGGGCAAGAAGACGTAGTACCTGTTGCATGCAAGACTTCCCTCTAGCGGTTAAAATGTGAACAAGTCGCGTAAACAACGTTCACGCGGTTTTGTTTTGAAATTTCGGCTTGTATATAATACTCTTAAACATTACAGTTTCATAAAGCCGAGTTACCTGAATAGAATAATTATATCCAAATAGATAAACACATATTATTGCATATTTCAATTAACTATGAAGTTGTCATTTTCACAATAATAATAATAATAATAAAACAACTTAAAGACAGTGAATTTCCTCAGTGTATGGTGGCTCTCCTGCTCTCACAAGCACGCCAGCAAAGTTCTGCCCACCGTTGCCAGAAGTATGTTTGTGTTTCCTGTAAATCAGAAACGACTAAAGACGAGGTTTTAAATGCAATAACGAAGGAGTATTTTGAAACGAGACACAATATACTCCGGATATTAAGTAAAATTAATAATATTAATTTCCAAATACTACATCTGGCACTCCTGTCTGAAAAAAAACAGCATACTTTCTTTACGTTCTCTACTAAGTCAGCGTAAAAAGAAGTTAAACGTTGTAAATGTGTGAAAATCCTGGTTGGGGAAAATAATTTCACAACTATTATTCTGTTGTACCTTCCAATTTTTATGCATAGTTAACACAAGAATTGAACTCCAGGCTTGTGACGACTTTACGTATGTTGTTATCATTCTAGAACAATATCTGTTTCGTTTGGGTCTTATAAATCATATTAAAAGTGTTATTCTTATTTTTACTTCAATAATTAAGTTGACATATTTACATAGACTGAAAGTATTTGAGAACAGGATCCTGAGAAGAATATTCGGACCCAAGAGGAACGAGAATGGGGAATGGCGGAAGCTTCATAACGAGGAACTACATAGTTTATACGGTTTACCCAACATTGTTAGGGTCGTCAAGTCTAGGAGGCTTAGGTGGGCAGGTCATGTAGCTAGAATGGAAGAAAGTAGAAACGCTTTCAAAGTCTTGACTGGTAGACCCATAGGAAAACGACCATTAGGAAGACCTAGGCCCAGATGGGATGATAATATTAAGATGGATCTCGCAGAGATAGGAATACAAAGTAGAAACTGGATCCAATTAGCTAAGGATAGAAGTCAGTGGAGAGCTTTTGTGAACGCGGTACTGAACCTCCGAGTTCCATAGGCCATAGAGTTAGTTAGTTAGTTAATTAAGTTGACAATTCCTTAAATTGTCTTCGTCATTGTCCTTTGAGTTTATTCTCTCTAGCCAACTTCTTGTCTTCTGGTAAAGATGTTTCTAAAAATTTTAATGTTGATTTCTTAATAGCAGTGACACGATTATTAAATAATACTACAGTAATATTAGTAATTCATTCTTATAGATATATTTTCCTAGCCGAAATATAAAACAGAGTATAATTATTATCAAACTAGATATGCAAATTAGACATTCAAATGTAAAATTTACATAATATATTCCATGTTGGTATGGTATATATATAAGTGTGTGTGTTTGTGTGTAAATTGGCATGTCACGTCTGGCATAGGATTAGAATACGAAATATTGTGATTGGGAAAAGATAACTCGAATGAGCAACATATACCTATTCGGTCAGAGAAATGAATAAGAAAATATTACAACATAGTATTTTTTTTTAAAACAAAAAGTAATATGGCCTAATTAACTACAATACCTGAAAAATGCATCGTTAAAGTATGTATGTTTTCAAAGCGAAAGCAACGTTTTATAAGACTTAAACCATATTTCATGTACGGGAAGCTTGGGAAACAACATCGCAGAGAATGTAATCACTTGGTTCACGAACGTGATTCCCTTCCAGGAAGAGAAAAATGAAGCATCGCCTTGTTGCTGGTAATGACAGAGTAAAAGTCGTGTTGTATTTTTTTTCATTTTTTTTTTTCATTTTTTATACAATGTCGCCTGAAGCTCATGTTCACATGAACGCAATTTGCAACTTCCCAGCGTACAGCTGTGTTTACTGAAAAATTCATTCAACTAAACAAAATTCACTTTGGTAAAGCTGTTCAAACCATGGCCAAGTAAACACACACATAAACACAAACACACACACACACACAAAAGCTTCACTTTACATCTACGCGTTAATGAAACTCCTAGATTTAGACAGGTAATCGAAAAATGCCAAAGTAAAAAATAGACCAGTTAGTTAAATGGTACGAAAGGTTTAATAGTAATACAGATGACTCTCGTAGTCACATGACTAGAGAAATCTCCTCTGCAATAAGGGTTCACAGGTTCGAGCTTCACAAGGAGTACAACTCTTTGATTGCATTCACAAACCGTAGCATCTTATGCCAGAGCAACACAAACATTGTGTTCTAGTTTACGCTAATCGGCATTGCAGCATTAATTAACTTACACATGTTTTGTGTCATGTTCCAATCTGCAAATTTTGCGAAAGCTGATGAGGAATATTGTCGACTTATATGAAAGTAGGGACATAATTGCTTGGTGTAGATGTGGAAGTAGAAAATAAAAAACGTGAGGATAAAAAAAGAAATATGTAACCCTTAATGAGTTTGAAAAAGCTATATCCGAAATTGTAAATGGAAAAGCATCCGGGATAGATAATATACCAATCGAATTCATTAAGAATATAGGAGACGAAGGCAAAAAAGAATTGTCTCCACTCTGCAATGAAATATAGGAAAACAAAAGAATTACCAAAACATTTCCTGAAGACGATCATGATATTAATGGCTAAGAAAATGAACCTAAAGAAATATGAGGACTTATTAGTATTATGTCATATGCAGCAAATATTTTACTTCTAGTAATTAACAGAAGGTCGTAATAGCAAAACAAATGAAGAGGTTGAGTAGGTTGTAATAAAAAAGAAAAAAAGAAGAGGTTGAGGAAGAACAGTTCAGATGTAGAAGAGGTAAGAACACAAGTGATTCAATTGGCTTATTAAGTATAATCTGTGAAAGGTTTATACAAAAAAAAGAAAAAAAGAAAAAGAAAAAAGAAAGAAAGAAAGAAAATGGTGTGTGATGCAATTCCTGATCTAGAAAACTTTTTTGACTTCCTGAATTGGGGATTGCTGTTGGGAGTTCTAAATAAGGTTACGTTGGAATGGAAAGATCGAAGACTCATAATAAACTTACGTATTAACCAAGAAGTTAAGTATTAAAATAGGGGAAGAAATGACAGAGAAGAGTGTAATTGGAAAGAGAGTTAAACAAGGATATGGTCTCTCGCCGACGTTATGTAATATCTATCTAGAAGATATAGTGAAAAAAAAGTCCTATATAATGAAGACAATATTTCGGTAGGAAATAGAATAATTAGGTATATACGGTTTGCAGATGATATGACACTTGTTGCAGAATCCAGAAAGAAAATTAATAAGATGTTAGAAAACTTGACGAAAAGTTGCATAGAATAGAAGACGAAAATAAATCGTAGAAAAAAAAGACTGGCGATTGGTATATACAAAGCGGTCGGTGTCAAATATAGAAGTAGGAAGGGAGAAAATAGAACAGGCGTCTAGGTTTCAATACCTAGGTAATATTATTAATGATGATATAAATTGTTAACGTGTAATAAAAAAAATAAGGACAGGAAATGCGAAAGAAGCATATAGGAGAAAGAAAAGTATATTTTGTGGATCCTTGAAAAAAGAGATGAGCAAAACACTAAAAAAAAAGCTTCGAGTGGAGTGTTATGGAGCTGAAACATGTACGTTATGCAAAACGTAAGAAAAATATCCATTTTTTTTTTCAAAATGTGGGTGTGGAGAAGGATGAGAAGTAGCTAGGTTGAGCGAAAAACAAACGAGAGGGTATTTGAAAATGGTTGGGCAGAAATTAGCAATTTTAGATGTAATCAAAAAGAGGAAGATAAAATTATTTGGATATTGACTGAGAAGAAACTGTAATATAAGGGACGTGCTAGAAAGTATGGTGGCGGGAAAAAGAGGGATTGGCGAAAGAGGCTTCAGTTGATGGACGGTATTAAATAAGAAAAAAGTGTACGGGAACACTAACATATAAGAGATTTGCGAAGCTTTTAAGTTGCGGCTAATGTCTACCAATAATGGAAGAATATTAATGATAATAATATTATGTAATGCGGAATGACGATCAAGTATTGGTCCCGACCCAGCAAGAATTTCTTTCATTACATTGTTTACGTTCGTCGAAGTATATATATAAGAAGTGCTCAGTGAGTGAGTGACTGATCAACACCTAGGTGAAACCCCATAACCTAGAACTTCATATTTGACGGATTTTGGAGTTTCTATTGGCTCTCTTTCTTAATATTTTGATATTTCTCATTTTGTTTCATTTTTCCCTTCTTTTTAAAATAGGGTGAGTAGGCCTATAGAAAAAAAAACTCATTGAAATTAATTTCCACCAGTAGCATTATTTGCTTTCTTTCATTCATTACAATGCTTTTTTTTAATAATAGCATTTAGAAAGACAACTAATCAGTATTACTTAATTATTCATTAGATTTTCTCTGTACGCCATAAGATAGTCTAGCCTTTTGCGATATATATATCGAACGTATGTCTATGTAATGTTAGTAATATTATGCAGACATCACAATTGTGGTTTTTCTTTTTTCTTTTATTTTTTTTTCTATACAACATGTAAAATGCGGTTACATGTTCACTATATTTTCCTTGTAATATGTCACAGTTATGAGTTGATTAATGGGAGCATTAAGTGCACCCTACAATATAAAACTCTATTTTTTACCATGAAAGAAAAGAAGTACGTTACAAAATCGATTGAACTGAAAAATAATGTTTCTCGTCATTAACGTTGCCTTCAAAACCATATGGTTGTACTATTAATCAAAGAAAACAAGCCAAATATTATCGTAAGTTAATAAAAAAAAAGATACTCTCATTTATGCACATAATATCGTATTTACAAGCTTACAAATCGTGTATACAACTTTCAAAGTAAACTAATTGAAGTTAGAAACTGTAAAGTTTGGTATGAATTTAAATACGTGCTGTTTGATATTTACTATTGGCAGAGTTAGCAAGCTCTACTATTACTAAACAAAATAATTTTATAGTGTTGTATCTACGATTATACGCCATGCGTCTGGGTTTTTCAAAGTGAAGTAAACTTGTGGTCGTTCTATTGCAATTTCAACAGGTTTATATAGTTTATATAGTTTTAAAAAATACTTCACTACTTCATTTTCAACGGATTTAAAAAGTTCGTTGGTGAATTCTCAATCTCTCTCTCTCTCTCTCTCTCTCTCTCTCTCTCTCTGTGTGTGTGTGTGTGTGTATCTGTTATTTGTGAGTGTTTCAATTTTGAGCCCTCCATTCGATAGAGCACTACAAACTATCTGAAATGTGTTATGGTATTTTTAACATCACTCTTACTGTTCCCGAGATATTGGCCAAAGAAAGTTCCGATTTCGGAAGATTTAAGGAGCCATATCTCGGGAACCGTAAGTCATAGAGAAATCATATTGGTGTTAATCAATACCTAAATCGATATTGAACATTTTGGTACCAAATAGGAACCGGTGGCCACCGTTAACCAGATATTGGCCAAAAAAGTTCGAATTTCGGGAGATTTAAGGAGACATATCTCGGGAACCGTAAGTCATAGAGAAATCATACTGGTGTTGATCAATACCTAAGAGGATGGTGAACATTTTGGTACCAAATAGTAACCGTTGGCCACTGGCCAACTGACGACTTTTCCCAAGCTACTGGTCAAAAATTTCGAACTTTGGGAAAATTAAGAAGCCGTATCTCGGGAACTGTAAGTCATAAAGTTTTCTTTTTCAATTTTGAGCATGTGTCTTCGTAAAACAACATATTGTAGAACATTTTAACAGAACTCTTAAACAAAACATGTGTGAACAAAAGTTAGTACTCAAGGAAATTATAAATAGATAGATATATTACAAGAATTGTTCAATGAGTATTACCACCAGTGGAAGGGTGCTTACCTCTTGTAAACATGTCCCTGGTTAGATACCAACTACCACCAAGTGGTCTTTGTGGTGAGCAAATATCACTTTGTGGATTTTCTCGAGATTCTTCCGTTTAGTCAAACGTTAATCATTTCGACAATTGTCATAGCCACCGTTTTATTTAGCCTGGGAGGATAATTATGAGGCATTAAACTATAAAAGGAACAATCCTAAAATATAACTTATTTTTTTTCTTGTTTTCATCGCAGAACAAATGAAAATACAGCATTCAAGTACAAAAAAAGCTAAATATGTACGCATTCAGAAGAAAAAAAATATATGAAATTATCTTTTACTGTTTATTAGAAATATAATATTGCATTTCAAAACTTATTTTGTTAAATAAAACGGAAATAATTAATTAAATAAGACATTTATACATATTACCTGTTAGGGTTATTATTGATAGGAGTGAAACGAATGCACGTTATTAACAAATAATAATAATAATAATAATAATAATAATAATAATAATAATAATAATAATAATAATAATAATAATAATAATAAATGTAGAGAAAATATTTTAAATTTAAATTCTTGAAGTCTGGTTCTTGTAATCTAATCTGTTAATCTATCACGTGTAATTCGTAAGAGAAACTAATATATTTGATCTTTCTGTAACGTATGAAATCACAATTGAGTAAAGAATTAGGCAAAACAGTAGATCCATTAACATCATTGGTTCGTTTTATCTAGATTAAAACAGTACTTGAAACCGATGTTGAAGAACTAACTTCAAAGCAGTTCCCCATAAAACTAATTTGTTATTATACTAAAATACTCTTGTCAAAGAAAATGTTAATCACCAGTTGAAAATAATAGCAACAAACTTTATATTCCACTCCATCATTTCAGCTAATTGTACAAGTAATTACTTGAAAGGTTAATTTATTCGAAGATACACTTTTCTGATTAGTGTTGTAATTTTTCGTGATTTATTTTTGGTCCTGCGCACAGATACTGAAACAACAGGGATAATTTCAGTTAATGTATAACTAAACGTGAAGGAATAAATTTGATTACATACAAACATGGCGTAATGAGAACGTTACAGTATTATCTCAATGCACAATCTCTATTCTGATTCTCAAAATACTTTGCTACATTAATCCTGTTAATATCCGAGACTCCAATAAGCTTTGGCTTATTACGTTTCTGAATAATTAGACCAACAGGAATTTAATCATTCGTATTTTTATTTCTTTTTTGCAATTATCTGAAATATCAAAGAAGAAATACTAAAACAATTGGTTAGTTCATAACTACCCAACCCAGTGGAGGCGACTGGATGTAAAAAGTGGGGGGCAAGACATGATCTGAATATTTGCATATCAATGTTAGTTTTCCTGATTGCTTCTAAACACTCTGTTTGACGAAAGGTTGTATAACTAATAGAATACTATAATTTTTAATTAAAATACCGTATATCGTGTTTCATATTTTATTAAGTAAATTGACAAGAGCAACGCAAGTAGGTACTAACTAGCCTTTCGTACTCTTAAACAACGATGATGTAAGAAGAGATTTGATTCCTTGCTTATGAACATCTTGAAATTATGTCTGGAAAATTGTGTGATCAGATTATTTAATAACAAATTTGCAAAATAAATAAATAGGAAAGATAATATTAATCATAGTAATAAATAATAAGGCTTGTTTTGTAGAACTTATATTGAAACTGAACATTAACGAACAACTTATATTTTTAATTTCACACATGGCATTAAATGTACGTTAGTACTCTTACAAGGAACGTATATGCGAATCGTGACAGCTAGATATTTATAAAAATTGGTACCCCTGACTAGTGGTGGATCATCGTGGTGGCAGTCACTCGGTGCGCAAATGCCTTGTTTACCCGCTACGTATAATACATATACCACGCAATGACGTGGTGAGGCTTTGCCGAGTTATACCCCAAAACCCTTGGAAAAAGGCAGAAAATGAAAAATGTATGCAGGTAACCTGATACCTAAGAGAGGGGGACACGTAACCAAGAACATGACAGTAGTGTCACGCAAGCAGTGTTGCCACCCAACACATACTTATAGTTTTTAAAAGAGAACGCATACCATTTTATGGCAATACAACAATTGGCATAAAACGTGAAAGAAAGTATGCGAACGTTGGGTTTTCAGTGTTGTCAGATAAGGGAGATACGAGGTTCTAAACCTGAGAAATTTTAGGGTTCGTACAGATAAATAACGAAAATGTACAACAACAACAAAACTGCAGAAGGAACAAATATACAGTGGGGAGTAAACCATAGCATGCACAGCGTCCAGTGACCAACGGGCTTAATACTTCATATTGAGTGTGCGGCTAGGGCAATCTCACATGCTAACGTTTCCTATACTCTCAACTGGAACCTATCATAGGCCATTAATTTTTGCAAATCGTTTCGGACGAGCTTTCTTGTCACAGACTTGCTACCTTTCGTGCTACATCTTTTCTTTACTCTTTTCAGGAGTTGTGTAGTCGTTTCTGTGTTTGGAAAATATGCAGGATTTTATGCAGTGTTGCAACCGCAAGACAGTTCGTTTTATAGCTCGTGGGAACGGCTCGAGATATTGATTCCTCACAAACGCCATTGGAGTTGCTGCGGTACAGGAGGACTTGCTGTTAACATTTCCGCATTATGTCACATAGGACATCTTTCTACGGTTACTCTAACATGTGCCTATTTTTGGGTGAAGCCTGTATCAAGCCTGTTAGTCAGTGGATGCTGTGCATTCTGTGGTTTACTTCCTACTATACACTTACTCCTTCTATAGCCTTATTGTTGTTGTACACTTGTTCGTTTCTCTGTGCGGGACCCATAATTTCTTAACTTTAGAGCAACGTATCTCTCTTATTTGACAACACTGATAACCCACCGTTTCCTTGTTTTCTTTCACGTTTTATGCCAATTGTTTTAATGCCATAAAATGGTATACGTTCTATTTTAAAAACTATAAGTATATGTTGGGGTGGCAACGCTGCTTGCGTGACACTACTGGTACTGCTGTGTTCTTGGTCACGTGTTCCTCTCCCAAAGGTGTCAGGTTACCTGCATACAGTTTTTCATTTTCTGCCTGTTTCAGGCATTTTGTGGTATAATTCGGAAAAGCCTCACCAGGTCGCTGCGTGGTATATGCATTATACGCAGCGGGAAAACAAGTTATTTGCGCACCGAGTGATTATCACCACGATGATTAACGATCCACAATTAGTCAGGATATCAATTTTCATAAATATCTAGCTGTCACCATTCGCATACGTCCATTGCTGAAAAATGGAAGACAGTAAATGCTACAAGCATATGATATGACATTTAAAGAAATACGCAATTGCAATATTAATTGCTTTGAAATGCAACTAAAACGCAATTCCTGTAGCTTTCTTAATTCCACGGGAAGAAAAATATCCAATACATACTCACGCAACAGCAAATATTATATGACACCATTTTTTTTCTATGAACCAGTAATACATGCGGAAACTTTACATTTCCAAATGCATCTATATATATTAAGGGGCCACTTTAAAAAGTGGGGGCAACTGCCCCCTCTTGCCCCTCTAATCGCCGCACCTGACCCAACCTGTATGTCACACAGCCACTTGCAGTATATCCCGAAGTACTAGAATTTCGATATAAATTTTATGTTATTCAGAATGGAGGAATTTTATAATGAAGATTTTGCTAGCTGGGGGCTCTGCCTCCTGTCCCCTTTATTTGCTCTGCCTACGGCCTTGCATCTCTTATGCGATACCCTTGGCATCAAGGTTAAATTTCGTGCATTTCCTTTTAATATTTTTCTGAATTTGGCCCAACTGGAGGCTTCGATCCTTGACTCCCGCCTTTACTCGGCCTACGGCCTTGCAACTCTTAAACCCACAATCTTAACAAATTTCAAGTTTCTTTTCCTATTTCAACTAGCGAAAAGATATGATTTTGTAAACCAAGGAAATTTTCACTTAAATAACATGAGAGTTTCTTCATCCCCCTTGAAACCCCTTAAAAACTAAAAATATTCACTTTTGGCAATTTCCCTGTGTTTTTTTTTTTTTTTTTTTTTTTTTTTCAGAAGGCTACAATCATGCCAAATTTCACAATTCTTATCCTGCCTAAACATTTTGGGGTGTAGTTGATGTCCCATATAAATAACATGGGGGAAAATTTTCAGTTTTCCATAAAACCAAACAATAGTTGGATTTTTTATTTATTTATTTATTTATTTATTTGTGATTTAGTTATGAAATTCTAACAAATATGTACAATCATACCGAATTTCAAGTTTTTATTTCAATTCTAAGTATCTAAAATATGGGATTATAAGTCCAAAATGACCAATTTAAATAACATGGGGAATTTATTACTAGTCCCTTTAGACCCTGTAAAAAATAAAAATATTCACTTTTTGCATTTTTTCTTTCGGTTAGTCCTGAAAAAAAACTACAATCATATCAAATTTAATCATTTTAGCCCTACAGGACATGCAATAGAATTTCGGAGTGTAAAAGCTGTCCCATATAAATGGGGAAAATTTTTCAGTTCCCCGTAAAATCACTCTAAAGTTTTTTTTTTTTTAAGAAAAAATAATGACTTAATTAGGAACGCTAATAAAAACGGACAAGCATACCGAATTTCTAGTTTTTATTCCAATTTCAAGTACCTAAAACATGAGGCTATAAGTCCAGAGAAAGGACTATTTAAATAACACGGGGAAATTCTTCATCCGTCCTTTAGACCTTCTAACATTAAAAATATTCACTTTTGGCAATTTTCCTGTTGGCTAGTCCCAAAAAGCTACAATCATATCAAGTTTCAACTTTCCACGTCAACCAGATGTACCCGTTTATTTTGTCAGTTCATGTAGTTTTATATATAGTTAAGATATTTTAAGAGGAAGTAATATTTTCGACTTAAAGCTAAGGTCAACTATCTGAATATATTTTGTTTTGTTTGTAGGAGAATACCAGGAACAACAGAACAAAAGTGACCTTTCTTGCTTGCCTCTCCTTCATTTGCAAAGAATAGAAGATAAGTTGCTGATGTATATTGTGAAGTGTACAGATTTGTGACAAAGTTTGTATATGTAACAAACATTTCGAAACACTCGTCAAATAAATATGGATCAAATTTGTTTGCCAATGCAGAAACAAAGCTTTATCATTATATCCTACCCAGTGGCAATCCAATCTTGTAAAGATTACCGTTATCACCTTCGTAGCATCATGTTTTATGTTTTCGCCCCACATTTGCCATGGTCCCTGATTTATTTTTCTTTTACACGTTCCGAACTAAAACTATGACTCGTACGCTCCGTTCCGTGCACGCAAAATGACATGCTCATCATAAACATGTCCCATACCAGTCATTTATACGATATTTGGTGAAATGTGCTAATTGCGAAGACTAATGTTTGTTTGGTATTGTCTAAAGAGCCTAAAAATCACAAATACAATACAATACAAGTAATAGAACAATAATTTAAAAACATATGTCATTCTTGTTTAAAGCAGAATGAAACTCATCTGCATTGGTCATCACTGATTTTACAAAACGGCCGAGTTAATAAAATTCCCCACCATGATTTTGAGATTGTATATCTCTATAGCCCTTTCGTTTGTCGCCAAATTAAGCAGGCGATAGACTCAACACTTTTCATTGGCTTAATCTTCGAACATGTGGATACGTCATTCAAAACCTCGGCATGCGATTATGCAACGTAAGTCAAAGTTCCCGATTACGTTCATTTATTGGTTCTAAATGTAATTAGTTTTACTTTCGAATGTAGTTTTTTTTTTTTTTTTCGAAGATATTTTCACAACGTCTGCTTACCCTATGTATTGCAGAGTCGTGTTTGCCCTGGCGTTCACCAGAAAGCAGTTTAGTGGAAGCGGAAAACAATGTTACTACTGGACAACATAAAATATTCTGTTTGTTCTGTATTCTCGATTTTTCATAGAAATAAATTTGTCCTGTTTGTTCAGTAGGTATAGGATAAGAGATTGATCCATATTTTGGGAAATAATTAGTAAGTTTTATGTGATATTTGAAGAAACTAGTTACACTGGTAATGGAAAATTGATTGGCTATCCTTCAGTAGAGGAAGAAGCAGTGAAGCTTGTGAACACAACCTATAAAAGAGCCTTCAAACATGTACACTCATGTCCAAAATTATTGTCGCATATCTATAATTGTCTTATTGTAAGAATATAATTTGATAATGATTTTGCAGGGTACATTTAATATGTGTATAATCGGGAAATGTATATATGTGGTAAATTTCATAGGAACAGAATTATAAATACGAAAATTAGAATGAGTAAAATAAAATGTTGCTAAATGGACAACAAAATTTCATTTTCGTTTTATTGTTCTTATTTACTGTTCTTTTGGCATGAAATTTGCTACATACATGTCATGCCGATTGTACACTTACTAACATTATAAGAAATACCGGGCGAATTCGTTATCAAATTATATTCCTAGAAAAAAATATTTATAGACATGCGACAATAATTTTGGACATGAGTGTACGTAGCGAACAAGCCGCGAATACGGTATTGAACGGGAAAATATTTGACGAGTGTTGCGGAAACGTACAGTTACGAAGCCATATCGTCTACAACCAATGCCAGCTCTCAAAATCAACACATTGGGCCTTATGCAGAGTCGTTCTAACGCATGACTAGTGTGATACTATAGAGTTCGACTAGCATGTGTTTCCTGCAGTGGTCAGACCTTTAGTATGACGCTAATCATACGTAAAAACGACTCTGCATGAGGCGGATTGTGTTTAAGGACATCTTTTAGTGAACAATTACAACGGTCCATAGAAGAGGATGGATTATCAGAAAAGTTAACCACATTATATTCCGTATTTCAGGCAAAGTAAACCTATATAATGTGTGATTTGGAACACTGAAAGCCGCACGCTGTTTAGCAATATTAACACAATTCTCTGAAATTCAATATATTTTGTGCCATTTCTTATCGGAAAATTTATGTAACTTTCATCTCTAAAGAAGATACCGTGACAGGTGATAAGTATTCAGACATGGCACAACAATGTTTATTGGCACAGTTTAAGGGAAACAATGCTGAATGCGTCTTACAACGGGTTATTGCGCCACCACATTTTGATCTCCAATTTTGTGAGCACTTCAATGAGCAACTTTTGAAATTGTGATTTAGTGGGTAGAAAATCAAACATTGATGAAATTACCATCATAATCACAACCCGAGTGATTTCTTTCTATGTGTATATATTAAGGATCAAAATTTTATGCGACTACTTTCTACAAAGTTAATTGAATTGCATGAGCACATCACTACAGTGTGCCCGAAGTTGATCTTAGCATGCTACGAAAAGTTTGGCAGGAACTTGATTATAAACTAGATGTGTGTCGTGTAACACATGGATCTTACGATGAACTTTATAATATGTAAGAAAATAACTTTTCCAGAAGTTCAATCAATAAAGTTGATTATTTAAATCTCATTAAAAAAATATTTGGTAATTGATATCAGGAACATCATTGTGATTTGTCCAATGTGAGACTGCAAAAACTTGAAAATATATATTAATAGAACTCTTCTCATTTCAGTTGAAACTAAAGAATGAACATTATGATTTGAGAAAAGAAAAAGTATTCATTAAATTGTTTTCGACTCTCCACATTTTTCTAAACGCTCTTCCACTCAGATGTTGTGCGTTTGAGGAGAGAAAAATGGTCTGGTCAAAATTAATAGATAAGCTGCCGAGCAACGGAATAGGGTGCACCAGAAATTAGGATTCTCCATCTGTCTGCAGAGTGACTAATGATCAGTAGCTTCCTGTCTGAGGTTTCTGGCTCTGTCTTCCACTCAGAAAGGACTGCAGATGTTTAATCATCCTTTCACCGCAAGATGTGAACATGTCAGTTTTATTTTGCTTTAACAAAAAGTACAACGAAGGAACAAATAAAAGCACAGAACGCAATTTACAATAACAAAACGTGTCTATCTAACCTCAATAGTATGATAGGAAATGATGGTGTAAGATACAAATAGATGTTCCAAAACCGTTGTTCGTAAAGTTAATTGTGTATCTTCATTACTAAAATCATATGACAATCATATGCTCTGTAACTAGTGGAAATATTCTCATTTTATGCTAAAAGGTAAAAACAAGAAAATAATATGAATATATATTGCTTGTAATAAGTTTGAGAACTTTTTTTTTCTTTAATCAAAAACTGAAGGACTTCGAAATGTAAATAATGAAAGAAACAAGGAGAATTAATGGATAGATATAAATCACCTGAAAAAACTGTTAGGAGTAGTAAAGGAGAAAGGTTAATACATTAGGCAGTTAAATAAGACAAGTGATTATTGTTTTAAATATGATATGCACATGGACCACTATCACATGGATATTCTGGGGCTAAAGCAGCCATTGGATTTTACCGTTAGAATTAATTTCGAAATTTTATTTTTATGTCGATGTAACACTGTGCTATTAGGAATGTCCGTCTCTGCCCAGAAGTTCTCGAAATACAAGAAGAGGTGACAATCGATTGAAGTAACGTCAGGAGAATACAGTGGATGAGGAAGAATTGTATATTGCAACACGTGTAGAGACTGCTCTGATCTTGGAACGACAGGGAAGTGTGCATTTTCGTGTATCATGATAGCATTATGTCTATTGACCATTGTTGGGAGCTTATGTGAAATTTCCCGTATATTTTACGGAGTTTAGTACTGTCACGAATAACAGTTATAGTTTCGCCTCGACAGAGAAAGACATGTAGGGTCATTCTCACTGTAGACCATCATACCAGCAACAACACTTGCGGGTACCATGAACCATCCTAAAAGTTTATGAGATCCCGTCCTGACCAATTACGATTGTCGAAACAACTAAAATTTTCACTGGAGTGAGAGTAGGATGCAGCAACTTTCCCAGCTATTCCGTACACTCAGATAACTCCTCTAGACTACGTGCCTTGTTAAAGTACGTTTGTTTTATCTTAGCACGCTCCCCGCCTAAAGGATGGCTCTGTCTGCAACGCGTTCTTGCCACGCCATGGTTAAGTTGTGAATTACAATATTCTATAAAGAAGAAAAACTGTAAACCACTCACAAATCGCTGTAACACACTTGTTTGCGAGGGCAACTAAACACTTCAACTACCCGCCAAATAGCAATAACCTCATTTGATAGGCTGTCTGACAACTAACGTCATCTACACGACAAAGCCAATAAGACGTCTATTGGACTAGAACGTTCACGTGAGTTCTAGCAGAAAATCTTTAAAAGCCAACCAAGTGCACTGGCGGGAAGTGTGCCAAGATAAAACAAACGTACTCTAGTCGCTGTCAACTCATGTGGAACCCGCAATCCCAAAATTTTCACTTTACCGATTGCACAGAGTTAAAAAGGAAACAGCGGTATGGTGTATGCCTAAGCCTTCCATTTGTGCATGTAAGCTTTTCCGAACCTCCACTTCGATTCTGAAGAGTTTATCATAAAATGTTTTTGATTTCTGCCTGCAGGTCTCAATCATCGAAGTTGTAATAGTAAGCCTATGGAATTTCATGCACTAATGGTGATAGAGAGTTCATTCATCAGTCCTGGCCTAATGTTTTCGAGGCTAGATTTGCAAAATATCTTAATTTGAACTCGTAAAGGAAAACTACTGTAAATGTACGTTCTACATGGCACCCTTTCTCAAGACCCTGTTCAAGAACATAATGTCTCCTGACTAGCAGAAAATATTAATATGTTTCCTGACCAGGCACGAAGTTTACGAGGTCGTACTCGTGACATCGGTCCATTGGTTGCGTTACAGTGAGTGGTTTCAAATATATATAAATTCGAAATTCTTAATTGCGCCAACTTACTCTTTTTCCATATATTTAGCAAAGTATACTATTGCAAGATAAACAAAATGATTACTTTATCCCAGAAATCAGATTAGGACAGAATAGTGTAAGTAGGTGTTCTGTATGGTTGCGAAACATGGTCGCTTACTCTGAGGGAAGAACATAGACTGAAAGTATTTGAGAACAGGATCCTGAGAAGAATATTCGGACCCAAGAGGAACGAGAATGGGGAATGGCGGAAGCTTCATAACGAGGAACTACATAGTCTATACGGTTTACCCAACATTGTTAGGGTCGTCAAGTCTAGGAGGCTTAGGTGGGCAGGTCATGTAGCTAGAATGGAAGAAAGTAGAAACGCTTTCAAAGTCTTGACTGGTAGACCCATAGGAAAACGACCATTAGGAAGACCTAGGCGCAGATGGGAGGATAATATTAAGATGGATCTCGCAGTGATAGGAATACAAAATAGAAACTGGATCCAATTAGCTAAGGATAGAAGTCAGTGGAGAGCTTTTGTGAACGCGGCAGTGAACCTCCGGGTTCCATAGGCCATAGAGTTAGTTAGTTAGTTAGTTAGTGTAAGTAGGTAGGTTGATAGTAGTAGGTATACACATGTATGTGCTAAATTTGAAACCTTGTGTGTTGTACATAGATATTAGATACAGTGATGCATTTGTAGTTTAAATATGTTTATTCGATATATATCCGTGGTGTTGAAAATAAATTCTTCACTATTCCTTGCGTTCGTCACAAAATGAGTATTTTGCCCAAATTTTGCGTTTTTACCTATAGTAGTATGGACTGACTGGGCAATGATGTCACCCACTACAACCGATCATTTTTCACAGGAAATTTTTGCTGTCAATAATGACGATTTTTGAACTTAACTTCATAAACTAAAATATTAATATACATTTTTTTTATATAATTCTTCGTTACACTTTACACTACACATTTCGCTCTAGAACACGTTTCGTTCTAGTTTTACACTTTTAGCTTTTCGTTCTTGAAGGAATAAAGTTTCAAGGTTACTGTGAAGTTAAGAACAACGAGCTATTCAAAAAGTATATTTTTGAAGCCTGGGAAGTCCACCCATGTTTTTGTTCTCATACTGATATCCAGTGGTTTGTATTACGTGCACCAATCAAATTATGCATCGGTTCCTTGTCTAGCTGCACCTGCGAAAGACGCGCCATGGAGTCAAGCAGTTCACAGGGGAACTCCAGAGCAATCACTACACACGCTGTCGTATGCGTGAAATAGTTTTCAATCAGTATAATTTGTCGAAGACCAGACTAAAAGAAAGGATTGTCTTGTTTAGCCAGCATGATTTTTCTCTTTAAAATGTTAATTTCATGAAAAAGGATGAATGTCAAAGTGTGTCTTGTGAACCTAATCATTAGTGATGTCTAATTGATTATAACGTTAAGTTTTATTTTGTGTTAAAGATGACTGCAGTAAAATATTAGAGATAGGCCTATAGCAAGTAAGATAAAACGTAAGAAAAATGTAAGTTAATAATACACAAAATTAATTAAAGATTTATAACCTTATGTTTACAAGGTTTAGCGGTTACTTTGAAGTATTTATTTAGTAGTGTTAGCGAAAATTAATAATAATTATGAAAATCAGTTCGATTATCAAAGTATTTTTTTCAGTGTCTCTTGTTTAATTAAATCTTATAAAATTAGCTTGTGTTCGCCTTCTAAATGTTTACCAGTGCGCCAATCTAAAGGTTAAGTAATATGCACGGACGTACAATCATAATTTATCACACTACATAAGACTAAAAATAATAATTACAAAATAAGTTGACTAATATGAATTAAAGGAAAATACTGAGTAATTAAATTAAGATAGCTTCATTACACGAGGTTAACAGCTTAATCATTGCACTCAATTGAACAAACACTGTTATTTATTACATATCTCTATCAAGTTGTCATTTACGAAAGAGTCATAAAAATCAACTTAACTGTAGGTAATTGATTTCGTCCCTGCATCCAAACGCGGCGGATATACAAACCTAGATGTAGGTAATATTTCGATTCTACATGAGATGATGGTTGGTAATTAATATTGATTTTCTTTGGTTACCCTCCAAGACAGAACAAAATTAGAAATTAAACGTAGGAGTAGAAAGCAGCAAATAATTAAATCGCTCTCTTGAAATACATTTCATTTATAATAAAGTGATGCTTTCATTAAACTTCCATAGTAATAATAATAATAATAATAATAATAATAATAATAATAATAATAATAATAATAATAATAATAATAATAATAATAATAATAATAATAATAATTATTATTATTATTATTATTATTATTATTATTATTATTATTATTATTATTATTTATAATTGTGTAACGTACTGTTTCAGCACAGAAGCTACATGAGATCTGGACCTAGAACCTAATGTGGAATACTAAACGTGCGTTATCACCGAGAATCGAACTAGGATCGTTCTACTAGAGAAAGGAAGGTACGTAAATCATCTCGAAAGGTCTCCTAATCTTCTGTGTCCTTATACATAGATATGTGTGTCACCTGGTAAAGTGCCGCTTATATCTTCTTGTCAGTAATCTAGTTGCCAACGTTTGAATTACACGTTTGTAAAGAAAATTCTGAAATAAACACACATTTGTTGTCTAAATACAAAGTTTGAAAATAAGTTCCAGAACTGATGTTATACTTGGAAAATGGAAAGTACTATAATATATGCCATCTCGTTATAACCAAGTACCTGAAGAATATCATTTAGTTCTAACATTCTAAGATATCTGTTGTAATTGCGGTACAACGACGGGTTCCTGTTTGGACGGTAATTGATTTAAACGAACCATGTGGAGGAAAACCCATAAATGTGATCCTGGAATCGAGTCCTAGCTGGATTCTGGTTAAGGAAACTAGTCGTATGTGCAGGGCTTTTATCTGATTGAAATTCGTTCTAGATATGCTTTTCATAAATGCCTGGTTTCTCAGGATTAATGGGGTAAACTTTTACCTAAAGTTAGGGTGGACCGCTCCGTCCCTGTCATCATACCCCGTCCATATCTATAATATTGACAAAAGGACGCGAAATTTATAACACATGTGTTCTTACGCTGTTGATCGCGCCATTAGAAATAATCTAACTAGAGCATTAGCACGATCAGTCTCACAGCCAGAAAAAAAATCGCACTGACTGCAGCGCCTCACTTCTAAGGAAGAAATGTGGTCGCACGTAGCCCACCCATCCCTACCAATAGCACCGAAACAGCAGTGAAGGAGTAGGGAAAGCATTTAAAAAATAACTTCAATGAAAAAAGTAAAAAAAAAAAAATGAATCTAAAAATGTGTTATAACTAGATTTTTCTAACAGTGCAACTTATCCCGGGTTAAGTAACTATAAAAAATAACAATGAAGCTCCTAAGTGAGATAAAAGTAATGTAGCGTCAGACAACGATGTACTTCGTGGTAATTTGTGAAAGCTCTTTTAAAGTTTATGGGGATCAGGGACTCCAGATGACCTTTTAAATGCAATTAAATTCATGACTTGGTTGCTAAACTAATTAATTCTCCAGGATGACAAAAAAAAGTACAGATATAACTTATGTGTAGCAGACATCTAAAAAGAAAAACAGCAAGACATAACTTAGTAAGGGCATCATAATATTAAAAACCCTGAATGTCTGAAATAAAATGTACATTTTTTTTGAGTTAAACAACCTTTCCACGATGCTTAAAACTCTTTTGAGAAGCAAGGGAAAAAAAGGTTAAGGGTCTAAAAGACCAAAGTTTCATAAAACTACAACACTAAGTTCTTAAATAAACTTAAAATATAGAGAAAACTTTATGTAATTATTCCCTTGTAGCTCATTATTCACTTTGTAGTAGTGGGAAGGAGTGTGTATGAGTGCACTCAAATGATACCACTTGTCGGCTTTTGACAAAATGCTCCTTTGAGACTAATAACGGAAGTTGCTGAAGGGAAGGGTGAGCTAAACAATGAGACAGCTGAACAACAAGACACAGCTGGGTGTTTGATTTTTAAAAAAAGTAAAAGGACACTCCAAAGATAACATGTTTTTCTATTTTGTTTAAAGTATACTTTCTTACAAGAATATCGTTTTGAGACTTATAACTAGATAATATGTTAAATAGTTTAATAAGTATTTACAAAGATAGGTAGAAAGTTTAAGGCTATAAATTCATGCCGTAGACGTAAATGTAAAACACTGTTGATATAAATTAAACCAGTGAGTTTCGTTTCATAGTTGTGAAGATAGTGTAGATTTTGAAATTATGCAAGTACACAGTGAAACAGATCTATAACTTCCGGCTGTCATAAAGGGATAATATAACAGACGGAACTTGTTGATCTGACACTGAATCCATATTAAAAGACTGTTACCTTTTTTGTTTTACAAATCATTACTATAAATGCCTCAATATTAAAAAGAACATAAAACTAAAAAATTAATCAATGGAGAATTTGCATCATTCATTGCTTTGAAGCGGAAATTTTGAAAACGCTAAAATAGTGTTACTCGCTTTCAGTGAATACTTCATATTTCACATCTCCAACTTCAGCAAAGCCTACACTGAGGAAAATCCGTTCCCCGGACAGCGGTATATTGAACAAATATACGGTATCCTCTTGTTTACTACAGAAATCTGTACGGAACATACGCTATCCGTATGCTACATAGGCACTTCACTTAGATGTTACATCATGTCGTTGCAGGATGTCTGACATCTAACAGTTTTCCGTATGTCACATGCATATCCTTATGTTACATGTCTCAGCTATATGTTATATACGTCCATTTGTATGTGAGATAGAGGGCGCGATGGCTCAGTGGTAGAGCGTTCACCTCCGGTGTTTGCGGTCCCTGGTTTGATCCCAGCTTGCGCCGTGTGGACTTTGTGGTGGACAAACACCGTGCTCATGGGTTTTCTCGGGGTTCTCCCGTTTCCTCCCGCTTTTCTCATTTCATTCATTTCTCATAATCACCGTCTCCTTTAGCCTAACCTGCATAACCATGGGACGTAAATCTAAAAAGATTTCATTTTATTCTTGTATGTGAGATCCTGACTGCCTATATTGTTTCATACGGAAAGTAAGTATAGATGGAACACTTATTCGGAACGGAAAGTGTTATAAAACATGCGTTTTCAGTTATATGTCTGCTGTACGTTAAGTCCAAAAACTACAGGAATTACGTATGTAACCTACCTCTTTAAGTACACCAACTACATTTTTTTCCTCAGTGTAAAATTCGGCATTGTATGGATATAAAATCGGATATTAGAATATTGAAATGTGCCCAGCCATGTCACGATTGCCAGCCAGGTGGTGTATGTCAACAAAGCAGATTATACTTATTATATTGTCACACGACACATAAAAAATGACGTCATCTACACTTAGCGCCAGTGTCGAAAGGGATCCAAAAAGAAGGAGCGGGTAGCACCTTCGGGTCAGTCTAAACTCAAGATTGATCGCAAACAACCTTTCCTGCTTTGTTCGGCTGTTCTTGGCCTTGGAGAACTTCCCTAACGTTTACTCAGTCAGGTTACCATGGAGTACTCATTTATAACAACTCACCACCTGTTCGGCTGCTCTGGGCCATAGAGTGATTCTTAAACCAACCCTCCCTGTTCGGCTGCTGTGCCGTAGCGCATCCTATTAACACCTGAACCACATAAATTGAAAAGGAAGAAATTAGATAATCAGGTGCGTCACCACACGTTTTTTTAAATTAACTTTTTGAAATTAGAGAATTTTGTATTACTGTACTACTCTTTTGTAATAAAAGATGGCGGATAAGTCACATAATACTCGTTTTTTAACTGTTCTTCCACACCGGTACCTACAAAACATTGCGTGATGGAGGCGCCGGGTATCGATATCGGTACCTCTCTCACGCCCCTAGATACTTATCAATCTCGCCCTAGAAAAGTTGATAACGCAAGCTCATCACGGAATATTACAACTAGTTTTTACCACAGCAAGAAATGAACGTTTCCTAATAACATTACCTTTCTTTCAAATTTAGGAACATCATTTTGATTCGATTATACACAGCTTCTAGCGAAACGATGTCAACGACATCCTAATTAAATCTGCACTCTCTAAACAAATGACAATATATAGCTCTACACTTAGGGAGGCGTGCTATTTGAACAAGATCTGGGAATGTTTTATAAGATCTGGGAATTGGTTTGCTATCGTTAGGTGGTATACCCGGCGCCTCTGGTGCTTCACGGAGCTGTCGTGCTAATCAATCGTTTATCCTTATATGCTCCAACATGCTGCAAATTTGGTCTTCCTACGATGTCTTCTATTTGGTGTTGCATTTTTATTGGCGTGCAATGTGGTGTTTGCTGTTTAATATATTTTCTCAATATCAAGGCTATACAAGACAATGCCATACAGCTTATCACATGAGTTTCTATTGTAATCAAGTTCTGGTGAAGGGGCACATGACTCGGTGATGGCTCAGGTCTGGTGCAAAGTGTATCTGGTTTGATCTAAGTCCTTCTAAGTTTGTAGTACACATCTTGTCCGTGGATTTTCTCATACATTCACAATTCAACAATTATCTCATAAACACTTACTTTCATTAATTATCTAACTCCACCAACCTACAGGACATAACCAGAAGATATTAAATTATATACTTCATTCGATTTTCTTTAATTAAATCCCGGTATCCCGTTACAGAAGTTATGACCTTAACTATTAATCCACAAAATGCCTTTAGATTCACACGAAGGTTACTATTCAGAAACTAAAAATATATTAACCTTATAACAAGCAGGCGTGCAGAGAATATCACAGTATGTGGTGCAAAGAAAGGTGTAATTTCTAAAGAGCCCGACACCACGTGAATAAAGGCACCACGAAAGTTAAGGGAATTTGATCAAGTACGACATCCTCGAGGCTTGTTCGGTAGGCTTTGGTTTAGAGTCACCTGATTCTGACCTTTCCATATAATTCACTCATCTCGAAGAGAAAGCAGAAAAATCTTATTTTCACAACGGCTCCTGGACCAGAGCGACCGAGTTCCAACAGCTGTAATAAATCAAAAGCGAGTGCTCTTAGGAAGCGCCAAAACCTTGGAAAAGAAGGAAATTCAACGCGAGATCTTTATTCCTGTGCCAAGTACTTAGTTTGTCGCTTCAGTTCTTCTTTAAGCTGGAAAAGTACTGTTGATTTCATGTATTCTGGTTGTCTTGTCAGTTGTAAAATAATGACTCTTGTAAATGTTATTCTTTCTCTTATATTTTAAATGAGTTATTGTAGAATAAACTGTTTCTTATGTACTTCTTTAAAGAAATTATTCTCAAACCACGTAAAGCTGCACAGAAAATAAATTTCAAACTTATTGCAAAAGTATTTTTTTTTTTCCTTTTAACTCAGAAGTGAAATATTTCGTTTCACTTCTGGCAATACTTAGTACTTAATGGAGCTGGATGATAAATACAAATGAATGAATGGTTCGTGGAATACAAATAATCACACAAGGTATTGGAAATCCCTGAGAAAACCTACAACATAATATTACTCACAAGTGCCCATTCATGAAGAGCAACTGTAGAGTCGTATATAGCTAATAGGGATGCGCACGAGACAAGATTTGTGGCTGTCTCGTCTCGAAAATGTGCTGTAAAAGTAATGTCTTGACTCGAAAAATGTATATTTTGTCTACTGGAAGAGCCTTGTCTCGACTCGAATTTTGTCAGGAAAATCCTGTATCGTCTCGTCTCGTGCGCATCCCTAATAGCTAACTTGTAAGTTGATATATCTATAGCTACTAGCATATGTAATAAGTGATGGTCATCCTTGTATTACAGCATAAAGTATTGTGCGTTAGATAATTATATATATTGTATTTTGACTCTTTTCGGAAACTGATCTGCAATCAGTTTCTCATGTGTCAACCATATGAATAGGGTATTAGGGTAGAATGGGGTAATGTCTGTCGGTCAGAAATGGCAGTCATTATGTTTTCGCAAATATGGTTCGGTGTGGAGGCTTCACAGTAGATGTTACACTCTGCCGCTACGCATACTAACTTTTACTAGTATGAGCGCCATTTCATTGTCCATGTAGAAGTAGGATCTGAATATTTAATTTAATTTTGTTTCTTATAATTTATAAGTGTAAATTCAGAATTTGTGCCAAGGTTAGATACGTATTGTAATCTCAGATTAATTCTATGTTTAATTTATTTCGCTGCAGTTTCCATTTGTAGATTGAAGTAAGAAAAGTATAACATATTTGGCCACATCGCTTGGGACAATGGCAGTCAACTGACCGGACTTTCCTACACTTGACGAGCATTTCTCACATTGAAATTTTTATCATTTTTTTTTTCTCATGATACAGTAGAAGAAAATTTCACTAATACAGACAATAACCTGTATTTTTTCAAATGATCCAAAGCTACAAAAAAAAGCTACTATGAAAGCGTCATGGACGCAAAAGGATTTGGAATATGCACTATAACATCGGAACATCGCTTCGTACTACTCCTAGAGCTGCAATAATTCCTTTCAGCAGATAGATTAAAAAATGAGTACCTTCCTTGGGGTGACACTTAGTGTTCACGAAAGATGAGGGAAAGTCAATTGCATATCAACTGAAATTATTTACCAAATGCATCTTACGGTTTAAATCGAAATTATGTTCGCCTGTTAGCAGTTGAATCGCTGAAAGAAACAACATTAAGCACAACTCCAACCGAATCGCTAGAAGAGATTGGTTATAAAGTTTCCTGTAGGGAAATTCTAATCTTTCTATAAGAAAAGCTGAAACAAACAGTGTAAACAGAATTAATGGATTTAGGAAAGTAAAAGCGATCTGCTTTTTCGACAACTTCGAGGAAGTTGTTATCAAGTCAAAGTTTCCCTAGCAAAAATTATAATATGGATGAGACTGGAATGAGAACAGTGCAGGAACCTGTTTATGTTATTGCGCCTAAAGGATAAAAAATGTGTAGAGTCAGTAACAGGCTGAGATCTAGTTAAGAATATCACTCTTGTGTGTTGTATTAGCTCTTCAAGTGGGTACAGGCACTCAATGTGCATTTCCCCTCGCCAGCCTATAAATGCTGTATTTGAGAAAAAAAAACGGCCTCCTCTTTGCGATTCCATTGTTTGAAAGATTGATGGATCAATTAATAACTCTTTATAATTTGGCTTTAACATTTCAAGAAGCATACCGAACCTGGTTGAGGATATCTTGTTTTATTCATGCTAGATAATAACTACTGTCATATCACCCTCGAATTTACAACTTATATAAAGAAAAGAGGATAATAATAGTTTCAATCCCACCTCACTATTCACACTGATTACAACAACTGGATGTGGCATCCTTTGCACTACTAACAGAAGCGAACAATTCTGTTTGTGACCCCTTCGTCAAGTCAAAAGATTAGAAAGTCATCAAACCCGATGAGTTTGCGTTTTGTTCAATAACGCTTATTCTACTGTCGCCACGATTGGGAAGTATGTGTCAGATTGCAAGACATATGGTATACATCCACTGAGGCCATCAATGTTTGCAGATAGATATTTTTTTTTCTGAAACACTTGATGAACGCAATGTTGTTTTTGCGTCGTTACAAATTTCGTATTATATACAGCAGAAACATAACGTATTCAATTCTCAACCTAGTACCTCCTCAGTTGTTGATGTATCTTTTGGCAATGTTTCGCCTTTGCCTTCTTTACCTTCAAATACTAGAGCTTCCGCCAAGTGTCAGAAAAATGAACATAAGAAAAAAGCACTCTGGGATATTGATTAAAAGTATCCTACGAATGAAGTTTTACAATCTCAGGAAGAAAAGAAGAAAAACACAGTGACCAACAAGAGAATTAATCATTTAATGATCAAGATATTCATGTGTTGAAAAGAGGAAAATTTATCGGACGAGTTTAGCTGAAAAGTTTGATGAAACCACCAACAAGGAAATGGACCATTCATCTAATTTTAGTACTTTTGGAGAAAATAATGTTGTATGTCCTCCTGCAAACGGAAACTGTGTAATTTGTGGAGAATTGGTAAAGGTGATTGCTTGTGGTATCGCTGTAGACAGTGTGGTTATTGGGTTCATGACAAATGCAGTAGGTGTGATTGCCCTGCAAATTACATTTGCGAATTGTACTTTAGAAAGTAGGTAATAAGAATGAGGAAGAAATAAATAGATTCGCTTAGGTGAAAGTTATGAAACTTTAAACGGAACCTTTTGAATATAAAACTGTAGAAAACATATGTTGGTTAATATGAGTCTACGTTAGTCTATTGCATTCCATTACACATTATTATACAATTACTGTATGTTCTATATTTGAAGCAAAAATTTAGCTATATGAGATTAATATAACTTATGTTTTGTTACTTTAGGCTAGTAAAATATTGATACTTATTTCTTAATTATATTCTTACATGTCAAAAATTATCTAACTATTTTTTGATGTTTGTGCTTTTTATACATATCAATACCGAAAATGAAGTGTTGTTTCCCTCTTTTGTTTGTTAAGTCGAGAAAGAAAAAAATAAGCAGAATAATAATGGATACAAAGTTAGAAATCGTTTAAATTTATTATAGTATGTTCCTAAACAACTGATTGACCGCCATTCCCTGCACGTTGGTGATATTAAGTTCAACAGTATATCTCACTTTTTTAAATCGTGGAGATTGGTGTGGTATAGATAAAATAACTACGCAGCGTTGTAGTTGAAGGACTACTATAATCATCACAAACATATCGCATGTTATATGGTCATATTTGGAAAGTAAAATCTCTCTTAGATGGCCGTTATTCATCCATGTCCCCTATTATCACTTGGACCTCTGTACAGATGACATGTATTGTAAACATCTCATATTACACGTAATATGCCAATCACCCTTAGGAGGATATGTGTCGCCGTTTGGAATAAATAAAACTATATATATATATATATATATATATATATATATATATATATATATATATGCAATCTGGTGCACTATTTTACGTATACAATGTATTGGAAATAAATAATATGTTCAATCATTTTTTTAAATGTATTAATTATTATTGACAATGAATGACATAATTTTTCAATACCATAAAAATACATTTCCTAGATTTTTTTCATAATCTACGCATCAAGATTTACCCTAACAATGTGATCGTGTTCAGCGCAATATGATCTGCCGTGTGGTTTATGTCACATCGTTGAACAATATTATAAAGCAAAATGTAAAGTTTAGGAGTTAATCATAATACCATTGACAATAGTATGTACTGTCATCTTGCTAGTGTTATCACGAAAATCTTAATACTGGTATACTTCAGTATCAGTTTCATCGTAATAACCGTCACGATTATCGTACATGTTGTCACGAAAATGTTAATAATAATATACTTCAGTATCAGTTTCATCTTTATTAGTGTCATAATTATCGTACATGCTATTACGAAATTGGTAATAGTGATAGACTTAAGTATCATTCTCGTCTCAACAAGTGTCATGATTGTCCTACATGTTATCACGGAAATGTTAATAGTGGTATACTTCAATATGAGTTTCATCTTAACAGGTGTCATGATTATCGTACATGTTATCACGGAAATGTAGATTTATACTTCAGTCTAAGTTTCATCTAGATGTGGGTCATAGTTATCGTACACGTTATCACGGAAATGTTAATCGTGGTATACTTCAGTAGTAGTTTCATCTTCATTGATGTCATGATTATCGTACATACTATCACCGAAAGCTTAACAGTGGTATACTCCAGTATCAGTTTAATCTTTGAACGGTCATGATTGTCGAACATGTTATCACGGAAATGTTAATAATGGTACACTTCAGTATCAATTTTGTCTTAACATATGTCACAATTATCATACATGCTATCACGGAAATGTTAATAGTAGTATACTTCAGTATCAGCTTTATATTAATGATTATTATGATTATTGCATTTGTCATGATTATCGTAAAACATACATTTTTACGAAGTGCATGGCAATTCGCCATGATCGTAATGCTGAATTACGGATGCGTCAAAATATCAAATAATACTTTCAACAAAGTAGATACTTTCAAGTATCTAGGGTCAATGTCAACAGACCAAAATCATATCCACAAAGAAATTAAATGTACGAAATTCTTGTTGTTATGCAGTTAAAAAACTTTGGTAGTCGCGAATTCTGTCGAGAAATTTGAAGCTTAAAACATATAAAACGACAATCATGCCTATTGTATTGTATGGTTGCAAAACATAGTCGCTTACTCTGAGGGCAGCACGCAAAAAAACGAATATTCAGGTCAAAGAGGAACGAGAAGGAGGAATATCGGGAACATCATAATGGAGAACTGCATAATTTATCAGTTTGCCAAACATTGTTCGGGTCAGCAAATATAGGAGGGTCAGTGGACAGCTCATGTAGCCAGAATGGAAGAAAGTAGAGACGTTTTCAAAATGTTTACTGTAAATTCGATCGGAAAACATCCATTAGGAAGACCTAGGCGCATATGGGAGGCCAGTATAGAGATGGATCTCGCAGAAATAGAAATACAAATTAGAAACTGGATTCAATTGGCTAAGGATAAAGGTCAGTGTAGAGCTTTTGTAAACACGGTGTCGAATCTCCGGGTTCCATACGATACAGAGTGAGTTATACATTATATATATATATATATATATATATATATATATATATATATATATATATATATATATATATATATATATACAAAAGTTGTTCCTCCAAATATTCTCAAGAAACTATGCATGAGGATTCGAATTCACCCATGATTTCTGGGCCAACTTCGATTCTTGTATGTCTCGGTTTTGGACACTTTACCCCCACCCGCCCCCGTCGTTACACGTAAATAGTACTGTAAAATTATGAATGCCTTTGGAGACTTATTTGTATTTTAATTTTTTTAAATTTGTATTTGCATTAAGATTTCTTAAGTTATTTCCGATATAGCTATGTCAAATAGCTTTTGCCGAGTTCGCTGTAAACAATCTCAATTACTTCTGGTATACTCTACAGTTCTATTCATTAACATGTGTTCTTGATATCCTCTACGTACAACTGATACATTATGCTTGGTGGCCCCATGAACCCAATTAGAAGCTCAAGTGATCACATGCATAGAAAGCAAGCGTTAAGCCATTTGAACACGAATCGGCACTAGAGATGGTTGTACATAATATGATATTATGGTAGGTTAGTTCAATTTGTTATCGAGCATCAGCATTTCTTCGAGACGTTTATTTGTTATTTTAATTAGATAACTTAACTTAATCTGCTATTATTGCCCAACTATAACCATACTAGACCGAATGTATGAATTTTATTTCCTTTTTTGACTATCCACAGACCAAATGCATTGAATTTAGTGTTGTCACTTTGAGGGATAAATCTCGAGGACAGTTTTATATATATATAGAAAGGGTTTGAAGGTTGCATAATGAACTATCATTTCCAAAGGCTGTTGAATTTTCCTGAACAACTTCCTTTAATAAGGAATTAGGAATGAGGTTTCTGGGCTCTCGGGTGTTAATGTCATTTATCCCGTCACATATATACGGGATGACGTTCCTCGGCGAGTACACTATCCGATAAAAGAGAAGGAAGAAGATATTGGGTAAGGAAGGGAGCGACCTGGGACCATTATGTTAGATACCATCCCAGTATTTACCTGGTGTGAGTGAGGGAAACCCAGAAAAAAAAACACTCAAGATGGCTGACTTGAAAATGCTCTTACTTTTTTGTCCGAGTGTTCCCACCGAGAATCGAGGCGAGAGCGTTAGCGACTACAGCAAGCGAGGTCACTCCTTTAATGAGTAACATTGCATTACTATCTTTATTTTTTTATTATTAGGATCATTAAGGATGAAAAATAAACAATGAATGTAAAACACAGTGAGAAAAATTGTTTTCCGGACAGCGGTATATTGTACAAATATACGGTCGGTATTCTTATGTTTACTACGAAAATCTGTACGAAACATACGTTACTCATATGCTACATACATATTGCTCTTTTCCTGCTTTCATGTTACAGCATGCCGCTGCAGGATTTCTGATATCTAACAGTCTTCCGTATATTACATACGTCGGCTATATGTTATATACGCTCATCTGTATGTGGGATCCTTACTGCCTGTATACATTTATTTGTTTCATATGGAAAGTAAGTATAAATGGAACACTTATACGGAAAGTATTAAACACATACGTTTTCAGTTATACGTTTGTTGCAGGACGTTACATATAGTTGTACTTTAAGAGTCTTCATCCCGGCGAAATTAAAATACCGCTAATTTTACAGTAATTATGTGATATCTTCAAATAGATAAAAAATAATTGAAATATGGAACAAGAGCGCCCTAGACAATATTATTTTGCGTGAGGTACCGTTATCACAAGTCATCTAGTGGCTTTCCGTTTTCAGCTGTTTAGAAACGCGAAAATAAATGCCGATTTTCAAAATGGCTCGTGGGGGGCGCGGTGGATCAGTGGTAGAGCGTTCACCTCTGGTGCTTGGGGTCCCGGGTTCGATCCCAGCCCCCGCCAAGTGAACTTTGTGGTGGACAAACACCGTGCTCGTGGGTTTTCTCGGGGTTCTCCCGTTTCCTCCCACTTTCTTCATTCCACCATTTCACTCATCTCTCATAATCACAGTCTCCTTTAGCCTAACCGGCATAACCGTGGGACGTAAAACTTAGATTTCATTTCATTTCATTTTTCAAAATGGCTCGAAATCGAAAGCAGATAAGTGAGTCGTGATAACGGTTTCTCATGTAAAATTATATTGTCTAGGGCGCTCTTGTTCCACATTAACGATTATCTTTTACCTATTTGAAGATATCACATAATTACTGTAAAGTTAGCGGTATTTGGATTTCGCCGGGATGAAGACTCTTAAGCCGAAAAATTACACGATTTACACATGCAACCTACGTTTTTACGAACGCCACATACGTTTTGTTCTTCTCTGTGTACTAAGTCTAAGCCTACTGAATAAATGACAATATTTGAAATAATATAGTTTTCTTACCAATACTAGTCATTAACTATCGAACTATAATATTCAATTAATGAAAATTAACCCTGTTTATAGCACGGATCATTTTTTCGCTAGCCAGTTCGTCATATTTCATTTTTATAGTATCTTGACCTCACACGCAGGACCGCAATATTTATAAAATGCACGGACCAGCAGACTCAATCCAAAGCATGTTATGCTGCAGTTTCTGCTGAAACATTTGTTCATGAAATTCAAATAAAACTACGTTTTCGGAAAACTTCGATCGAAAAAAAAGAAAGAAAGAAAGAAAAAACAGCCCCAAAAAGTAAGCTAACGTTTGAGGACATTTTCATGAGAAACAATGTATACCTATATTAGGGTTATAATTGAAATATTTGTTTATATCAACAAAATCGCATGAATCGTATTTGAGGAAATAAATAAATAAACCGCTCTTGTTGGATAAATTAATTTCCAACACTAAAGTACGTTTGCGGATTTTTTTTTTACAATAAATTAATTTACTCGTATGGTAGGGTTACTAGTAAAACATTTATTTATGGAATATGAACAAAATATCCCGTTTTTTTCTTTCTTTGAGAAAATCGTTCCTCTCTTCCACCTCCAACCCTAAGTTCGCACATTATCTGCGCACTCTCAGGAGGCTGAGTGGGCTCCTGAGCTTTAGGCGCGGAGACGACAGAAAAGTTATCCTGTTCTAACAATATCGGAAATCGAACCCGGGTTCCCCACTTTGCAGCCAGATGCTCTACTGCCTTGGTCATCACGATACACGTGATGAGAATATTTTTTTTATTCTTATGTGTGCTGCAATGGTAAAAGTATTGCCAGTTAACAGTTAAAATTTGTGTTGAATACACACTCAGGCAATCCCTACTGAAATTGTTAACAAATGACACTTTTTTTTTTTAAATCTTGACTGCAAGTGAGTGACCCCTCGTGGTCAGCCGTCTAAAATTTCGATGATAAGCATACATTTTGATGTGGAGTGGAATATCGAAAACCAAATGTTTATATCACCGTTCTCAAGATAGCGGTGATGCAGAGAGAAAAATCCGTTCTCCGGACAGCGGTATATTGTACAATCCGCGGCAAAAAACCTGCAACATGAGGATGTAAGTTTATTGTGAAACTACGCCTAACAGCACAGGGAATGAACATAACGTCTAAGTGGAACGAATCACGCCAGGATAAACCTCGGCCTCCTCCCGTGCACACTTATTTTGGAGCAAAAGACTTTGTCATTTCACAATAAACTTATATGCTCATGTTGCAGGTTTTTTGCCGCGCATTGTACAAATATATAGAATCTTCTTGCTTACTACATAAATCAGTATGGAGCATACGTTATCCATATGCTACATAGGCACTGTCCTTAGATGTTACATCATGTCGTTGCAGGATGTCTGACATCTAACAGTGTTCCGTATATCACATGCATATACTTATGTTATATCCTCAGCTATATGTTATATACGTCCAATTGTATGTGAGATCATGACCGCTTATATTGTTTCATACGGGAAGTACGTACAGATGGAACACTTATACGGGAAGTATTATAAAACATGCGTTTCCAGTTATACGTCTGCTGTACGTCAAGTCCAAAAACTACAGGAATTACGTATGTAACCTATCTTTCTAAGTACGCCACCCACAGTGCTTTATTCTCAGTGTGTAAGAGACAGGGGAAGTATGACAGACAGACAGGCGGAACAATAAAAATAGCGTCCTACAGGGACTGCTGATAAAAATAAGTCTCATGACGGAGGAGTATTTTACAACTCATAGAACATATATAGAGCAATACGTATTTTGGATGTCAGTACATTATTCCTTGCTTGGCGGCATTCCGGAATAAGATAGTAATACCCGTAATAAGGCCACTAAATATTTGATGGTAATGTTAGTATTAGTTATATATTATTAGCAGTAGTACGCACCAAGAGGAGTTAGTAGTTGTAGTAATACGTAGCGATAACTGCATTGATTTTCATGGATATTGTTTCCCAAACCAATGTTTACCGTGCTACGAATTTCATCCTCTATACTCCCGGCTGTCTCTGCACCCCATTATGCTACTGTGATAACAACCAATGTTTGAAGTATTATTGTATCTTCCCTACAGTATAATATTTGCTTGCTTTTCGTTCCCGTATTCCGTGAGCTAACCCTTATGTTGTAACATTGTGACTGGCAACGCTGCTTTTTTTTCAATTACTATTGGGGGGACTACCAGTGTAGAGCCAAAACTGATGGTCCAATTAAAGTAAAAATCCAACAGTTTAGACTGAAAACCTACCATTTCCAGCAATTTTGCTCTCTTTACATATTTTCTTATCTGCACTTATAACAAAATTGGCCTATGATAAGAAACTTTTGTTATACCCTGTACACATATAGTTACGAAAGTAATGGAGTAACTTCAACAAAATATAAATTGTTCTATTAATACAAAAGGTGCTCAATAAGCTTTGTACAGATGTATATATTTTTATTAGTCGCAATATGGTGAAATTTCATGTGAACGTACGTTGATATTTAGCTTCAAAATTGTAATAATTGTTGTTTCCTATTGTCCACAGATAAACCACAATGAACACTGAAGTAGACATTAGAACCTGACAACGGTCAGCAAAGGAATTCCTATTTAAAACCGGTGATGAATCAGCACATCAATTCATAGAATGTTGCTTCCGGTTTATGGGGGATCACACAGTGGACCGCGCCAGTATCCAACGTTGGTTGCAGCGGTTTAAAAACCTATACTTTCCAGATCAGACTACATATATGGTCTCTCTTTTCTGGAATCAAAGCAGTCTTATTTTCATAGATTTCTTGGACAACTAACAACAAACGTTATTGTTATCACTGGATAAAGTACGACAAAGCTCTCCACGCCAAGAGATCGGAGCTGCATGATAAGGTCATCACATTCCATCATGACAATGCCAAGCCTCAGAGAGCCACGATGACAGATCAGAAAATCATGAAAATGGGATGAGAAGTCGTCCTTTAACATTCCTATAATTCGGACTTGACTCCTTCGGATTTCTTCCTACTTACTTGCCTGAAAGTCCACCTGCGAGGAAAAACATTCAACAGTTACAGGCTCTTATTTTTTGTGTGAAACAATGACATAAAGTTCAGCCACCTGAATTTTACCAAAGCACATTCAGGGCATGAAAAGAACGATGGACAAGATACTTCACAGCAGATGGAGGCTACATTGAATGATATGGGCTTGTAGCAAAATAATCATAGCATGTTCACCTAAAATTTCATCTTCATATTAGAATTAATAACAATATTGTAACCATCTGTGCAAAACATATTGAACGCCCCTTGTATAATATTGTACTATATTTAGCCTGTATTACAGCTTGTATTTGTGGCGAAATTGAATAATATAACATACATTGCTTTGAGAATCATTATTCATGTAACATAACACTCAGTTCCCGCAACAATGATGGAGGAGGAAATCTGTGTCAAACTCGCTGGTCTCAAAAATTGACTGTAAGTATTCAATAATGTCTAAGTCAGGTGATCAACCGGGCCATAGGAAATGTTGAAGTTTATCCCGATGTTGCTTGAACTACGACTGAACAGGTCTTGATTTCTTTATTGGCACATTTTCGCCTTGGATGACTGTGTTTGTTAGCGAATATAATTTGTATCAAAGAGTGTACCTGTACTAGAGATGTGGGTCGGGTAAATACCCAGTGGGTAGGTAAATAAAAAATGGGTATTTACCCTTTTTGTATTTACCTACCCAAAAAGTGGGTATTTTACGAAAACTCAATTATTATGGAATTTTAAGAATAATTAACCATACGGTGACTTTTTTCTGTACTTTATGAATTACTGAAATTGTTACAAGTATTGCACTACGGATATTTTACACCAAAATGCATAACATCCCTCAGTTTTATAGAGATATTTTCAGTACTTTGTACTGTTGCAGAAATACAAGACCTGGCAACACCACAACACTGGTTTGAATATCAAAAAGGAAAGATAATCGTTGCAGTTGGTCTCCGCCTTCAATACTAGTCTTGTACTGTGCTCTGACTGTTCTGCAAGATGGGATTGCATCAGTTTCTGTCTAAAGTATATTCTTTTACTGTTATTTCAACAGGGGGCGCGGTGGCTCAGTGGTAGAGCATTCAACTCCGGTGCTTGGGGTCCCTGGTTCGATCCAAGCTCGCGCCGTGTGGACTTTGTGGTGGACAAACATCGTATTCCTGGGTTTTCTCGGGGTTCTCCCGTTTCCTCTCACTTTCTTCATTTCACTCATCTCTCATTATCACCGTCTCCTTTAGCCTAACCGGCATAACCGTGGGACGTAAAACTTAAAGATTTCATTTCATTTTTGTTATTTCAACAGTGTTTTGAAAGACTAGAAATGTAACATGGGGAAGAAGGGTCATGCATGACATTCTTTAAAGCCAAAAACAAAGGTGGTGTTACATTTTTCAGACGAAGCCCTCGTGTACACCTATACATACATCTAAGTTTTAACAACATCGATCAAGCCTGAGAAATAATTCACATCACTTTTCCGATTTTACGTCATTGCTCACGAAAAAATCAGAGTTGAAGCATAAGGGATTAATGTCTCCTGGGGGTACCTACAAGGGGACCCACTTGTCATCTAAAGATTGATTTGGGGCCACTTTACTATCTTACCCACCTATGCCCTTTCTTTACCAAGGTGTGATCGGATTTTAAACTTACATTCGTTTCACCAAGTCCTAAAAAAATGATGAAATCATAGTATGACTTCAAGCCTTAGCTTAGGTTGTATACATAGAAATCGTTTATGAACCTTATTTGTTTAACCCTAGGGCGACTTTAAATGTAAAGTCTACGATGATTCCGAATTGTGTGATGATTCCGATTCTGATCTTAGGGTTGATTCTGAGTAGGACGATAAAATTTGTTGTCGTTTTATAGTGTTCCAAATATGATAGAGGTTAATTGCTGCTCTATACTGAATAAGCTAAAGTATAAATATTACCTTCACTGAGTTACTATACAGCTTAACGTTGTTCATCACATTAATATTTTAAATATGCTATTCCAATAAAATACCCTCACAAAGCATTAGTGTTAAACCTCATTTAGTAAACACTCGAAAAATCAGGAATTCGTTATTTAAGTGTTTTACGAACTGTTATTCCTCATTTTATGGATAATTTTCTCTCAACGGCATATTTAGTAAATAATTTGATCGACCAATTCATTTTTAGTTACTTTGATTATTCTGCAACTTTTGTAATCGTACAATTACGTCTACAGAATAGCAAATTGGGTAAATGTGTAATTTGTTTAGTTTCTAAGTATTTTCTAGGTTATTACTTACTAAAGCCGAGCTTCTTTACTTTGATATAACTATATCAAAAATGTAGTTGTTACAATGTAATTTCTGAAACAGATTAAATTTATTAGTTCAGTTCAATACATCTCATTATCTATAGATAAAATACCAAAAACAACCAGTTCAGTTTTCTTAATTACCAAAAAAGTTGTTTTTCATCTGTACTATTCAATTTTTTAAGGTAATGTTAAAAATATATATGTATAATAAAATTGTTGCAAACTTTAGATCCTCAAAATAGGAAAGTAATTATTAATAATTAATTTTCCGCCATTAATATATTTGGCAAACCAAAAGAAAACTTGTTTGTTTATTTTAGTAATAGAGATCCTACTGTTATTTAAATAGTTTAGTTAGTGTCTTCATCGATGATTTGAAAAACCGAAGGTACTGGAAGATAAAAAAAATGCACCAGACTGAGAAAAATGGAGAAGCAGTTTTATTAGACGCGAACCTAAGGAAGAACCTAAATTACGTGTCATTAATACAGAAGCTGTTGGTAGGCAGAATAGGATACTTAATAATAGTCATTGGTTTGGTGACAACTGACTTCACTTTTGTTAGTCATCGTTATGTTCTATCATAAATTTTATATTTTCGTGTTGGTTTGGTCCACTATCGAATTCTACCGCCTAGCTGATTGGACGTATCAGGGCACACTAAGGTAAAAGTTCATAAGATAGAATGGACAATTATTTTCTGCGAAGGGTAATAGAAGGAAATCTAGTATCAGTAGAAAGAAAACTGATGGTGAGTAGCTAGGAAATCCGTATTCTGTTACTTAATAAATATCAAATTCATTCTTTAATTACTAGAAAAAACGATTAGTTAAGAGGTTATTTAATATTCCTGTTGCAGGTGATACAAATTACCATTATATTTTTCATTGACAACGATAAAATCCATTTATGGTTAATTAAAACATAAAATACCCACTAAAATACCCATTTTGTGTAAATACCCGGGTATTTACCCAGGGTATTTACCCGCTGAAATAAATACCCAGGTATTTTACATCCCTAACCTGGACACATAAAACTTATCATCGTAATTACTAGTAGTAATTCACTGATTGAGACCACTAAGAACTATAACGGAACACTACAAAATTTAGCTTTACATCAGCGTAGAACCATGTATAACGCGTATACGCGCTACACCCCGTGTATAACGTTAGCAAGTAGGCAAACCACAGAGTAGTACCTTTCTGGTGTCCGGCATTCATAACCTCTGCCTAATATAGTATCATTTTATTGTCTTCTAATTTATCGCCGAGCAATGTTCCGTCTTGTCAGTAACACTTTACTTGTAGCATCACGTTGGCGATAGTTAAAAAAAAGAAAATAAAATGGAAATTCACAACATGACCGTGCATGTTGAAATTATGAACTCTCCTCGAACTGTGATTGTAGAAACAGATGCTCTCTGATGTTGATTGAATTCTGTACTCAGTTGTGTTTACGGTTCTATATAACAATCCATTGCAATGGTCCGTGCTCCCTTTCACCTAGGCGTGGTTTCTGCCCGCTATTTATCTTCTCTAATAATGTCTATGTGTATGATATAACATCATGCAATTTTTACTTATTTTTAAATTTATTTTCAAAGTAACTGTTCCATCTCATGCATTTTAAAATACAATACGTGAGATCTTGTTAAAAATATGACAACCCATTTTCTTTTAAACAATAATTAGAGTTAGAAATTAGATTTTTCAGCTTTCGACACATATGACCGGGGTCACACTATGCAAAGAAAGAAAGGAAGGGAGGATTGGGGAAGGAAGCAAATGACCTGGGATCTGCATGTTAGGTGCCATCCCTCTATTACCTTATGTGAATGAGGAAAACCCAGGAAAACCTCACTCAGGAAGGCTGGCCAGAAAAAGCATTTATATTTTCTCGACCAACTGTCCCCACCGGGTATCGAACCCGCTACCGCTGGCACCAAAGACAAGAGTGTTATCGGCTACGCTACGCGGGGCCAGTTAAAACAATGTTCATGTATTATTGTTCATGTATAACGAGGGGATGGTGGCTTAGTGGTTGAACATTCACCTTTGCTATGATCGTCCTTTGCTTGGATTTAAGGCTATGTGAGTTTTTTGTGAACACCGTCATGTCTGTGGATTTCCTCGAGTGTTGTTCCCTTTCCTCTCGCATCTCCATTCCACTTATTATGTCATAATGTCTCATTTCTAACAATCATCCTTCTCATTTTACCTGCAGGGTGCAATTATGTTGCTCAAAATCGTCAGTTGCTTGAACAGAACTGTACATTCAAAATACGATGCAAATCAAAACAAATAAACAAGAAAAAACTTAAGCGAACATAAAGAAAATTATAACGATATATATATTTTGGAAGCATCACAATCAACAACTTCATGTAACTCAAGAGAATCTCGTGTAATCCGTCCCTCTGCTTCAGCGGAAAAAAAAGAGAGAGAAAATCCCAACCACTCCAAAACTTCTAACAACCTCGAAACACTCTTGACATTATGTTACAAACAGAAGTCGAAACTTTTAACGTTCTCACCACAAAACACAATGGAACATACAAACACGCCATTTCAAGTTGTTTATGTGAACCACATTCTAACATAAAGATACCCTGGACAACGTTTAAAACTTGTTAGCTTGTTTTCTTTAAGGGGGAAAAATATTTAATAATAAGTATACAAACAAAAAAATGCTGCTTAAAAATACAGACTATACGGTAAAAAACACTTAATTTTAAGTGTTTACAATTACAGTTTTTGATAGCTAAAGTGATACAGTTAATTTAGTTGCCACTAGTTATTGAGTAATTCAATAGTTCGGCTAATAGTTCGAAAAAATCTCGCCTCTGAGAATAAACTATTTCTCGTGCATCTTTTTTTTTTCATGGCAAGTGAATTATGTCATATTGTCAGTTTATTAATGTAGTATTTACTTAGGAAATATAAACTTTTTTTAGTTGTTTTGGGGAAAATTGCACATCATCAATAATAAATGGCCCCTCTTATAATTTTCACGAAAATATACGGGGGGGGGTAGTTTCTTCTGCAGATATATTTTATTTATTTATTTTTGAAAGCGTACAAAATCTGAGTTTAACATCCCACGATTATATCCTTGAGGCTAAGGGAGACGATAATTAACGTAAGTGAATGATGATGGAAGAATTGGTGGAATGTCAACGTGGAAGGAAACGGGAATATCCCGAGAAAACCCAAGGACACGGTGTTGTCCACCACAAACTCATTTGGCCGGGGATCGAACCAGGTACCCAACGCATTAGAGGTAAGCACCCTACCACTAGGCCATCGTGCCAGCCTTGAAAATGCATAAAAAATGAGTTTTGCCATATTGTCAGATAGTAACGGAATATTTATTTATGATGTATTTGCAAGCTCCCCTGAGTTGTTTTCCAGACAATCTTCCGAAAAGAAGTTACACCCAAGAATAAAATATCGCTTCTAGATTTTTCCCAGAGAAATGACATATCATAGTATACGGTTATTATTGAAATCTCAATATAGCTTACCAAGTTTAAACAAAATCGTTGGAGCCGTTTTCGAAAAAAAAAATGTATTTTGAATTTCCACACATTTGTAAAATGCCCTTAGTTTCGGGGATAGGAAAAAATCGAAAACTCCTACTGTGATTTCTTAAAAAAAAAAAAAAAAAAAAAAAAACTTTAATTTTAAAATTTTATGTGCTGTGCTGAACGGTATGACCTCTAAGAGAGTGAGAGGGGACAAATGGACAGACGAGCATACATTGAAAAATCACTTTTTCGGCATGTAGGGGCGATAAAAGTGTAAATCCTTTGAAATCTAGAATTCGCTTTTTTATGATCAGAAATTCTGTCTTATCACTCTAAAATAAAGTAAGTCCAGCATAATCATTTTTATTTATCTTATGCCATTATCTCCCAATAGACACCACCTTTATACATTTTTATTATGTCGGGTTGGAGGGATTGTATGGTGCAGTCAGTTGCACACAGAACTATGTAGGTAGCATATTAGAATATTACCAGAAGACTCATCCGTGCCCAATTTGAGTAAATAAAATAGTTAGACCGGTCATATGCTGGGAGGAGACAATAGTTTTCTGAGTTAAATTTCCTCTGGGAAAGGAGAGGTTCGTCCCACTTCCAAATGTATCATTTGGCTTGATAATACACAAGTAGGCAGCAGGACTGATACTGAAGCTCCCAGATTGGTTTAGACTGCTAATTTCTGCTCAAACTGTAAGATATGATACCCAGCGCAATTGGGACACTTTCTGATACCGCTGCGGAAGTAAATTTGACTTAAATCACCGGTGACAATACTGGACATGGCAGCTTTATAGAGGAGTCTCTTTCACCAGTAGGTAATTGAGAAATATGTAGTCTTTGACTAATGGCGCAATTGGTGCATTCCATTACTCCTCTTTAGAATGGTACTAGCGACCGTTAGGGGTTGTTGTGGGCAATGACAGTGAGCTCCCACAATTCATTTCAACCAGTAATTAGCTGGTAGCAGTACAACATTCTTCCATATATCAGGATTATCCTAATTATCCACTTCATCCTCGATGAGTGGCTATGGGGAAGGGGTCATTAGTTATAAGGCACCCTCAGCAGTAAAACTTGGAGCTAACACATGGGAGACATTTTCAGTTTTCCAAAAATTTCAAATTTGCACTCGAGTTCTTCCAATAATCACGTTGGTCCGAGTGCATTGTAATCGGTATACCAAATTGCCATCAATTCCAAATGTTGTCAATGAAACTTGAACGGTTGGAATGCATCAGTTTGGAAAAGAACAAAATACTACCACACAATGCTCTACTAGTTTTCCGATTGTTTCGCGCAGGGCAAATTTGTCATGCATTCGTTACTATTCTGGCTTTCTCAGTTTTATATATTGTACAGTTCTAGTCGTTATAAGAACATTTTAGAATTTGCGTTTTTCATAGGGCCTAACTTGAAAAAAAATGGGATTGGAGAGATTTTGTTCAAAATTGAGATTATGTTTCAGTACTCTTAAAATCATGCCTGTTTCAAGTAAAATTTGCACCAAATTGTAACCTTTACAATTAGTAGGATTGTAGTCTTAAGAATCGCCCTTGAACTAACTGCAAAATTGCAAATAAAGAAATCGGTTTACCTTCTCGCTGTGAGCACAGTGACGAAAATTATTGAATAGCACAGTGACGTGGCCAATTGAGAACAACCCAAGTTAAAATGATCAGGTCTGATTGTAAGGAAAATGAAGATAGATAAGAATTAAGATTATCAGGTAGTGTAGAACCTCTAATAATCACTGATTTGTGATCCGTTCGTAACATCCTGTGCAGCAGCCATTTCCAATGAATCCTTTTTTTTTTAGAATCACAGTTCTTTCCTCGAATTCCAAATAAACTCCTCACACAGAGTAAGGAGAAGGCAACAAACTCAGCGTTGATAGAATACAGTGGTAACAGGCTATCAGGGTGTGTAGTTGATAGTTTTGCAGATACGATATTCGTGGATTAATGACCAATGGAATACCACTAGCCTTGTATTATTCAATTCCGCCTACCTCATTTCCCTCCTTTTTTGCTCAACCTGTTCTCTTTCTCCTGACTTTGGTCGTAAAAACTCTCTCCTATATCATACATTAGCGAGTTGAAATGACCGTTATAGAGCAAAGTTCTGACATTACTTTTATGAATAGAAAATTCTTCGTTGTTTTCAAAACATAATCGAAATTCACCAATATTTCATTAAAACGAGTCCTTTAGTTTCCTCCTATCGAGAACAAAATTTTCATTTAGTAAGAATGAGAGTTGGATAACTGCAGTGGCCATTGATTATTGAGTACTGCAGACAGAAAAAAAAGAACATTCTCTCGTATACGTACAGATAAACTTCTTCACTTCCCCTGGTTTACTCAAACTTTCAATTGCTCTTTCTTGCAACCGTTAGCAAAAAGCAATAAAAAATAACGAATTCATTAACTGTGAACCTTGACGAAGGCCAATCCTAAAAGCCATTTTAAGGAAATTGGAAATAAGAGAAAGAGAACTAAAATATTCATCCTATTTTCGATGTGTATAGTCTTTATATCGCCTCCTGTTTTGCACTTCACAGCTTTTCAAGTTTTGTTTGCAATAATTTCTTGACGGCATCATTTTCCTTGTGTTCTGTTTCTTAAAGTTACCAGACGAAAAAGTTTGAAAGCGACAGAGCTGATGGAAACAGCCCAATAATCCCAGGATCGAAGTTTCCTTCTTTTAGAGAAAGGCTTTGCTATAAACGAAAGGCATTAAAACTGAATGCTCCTTCAAGAACGACAATAGAAATAATCCTTTTAAAGTGGCTAGGTGCTTTTTGAGTCGTATTTAGAGGAAACTTCCTAAGTAACTATGACAGAAACTACTGCCGTAGAAATAAACATACATTATCTTAGTTGATGAGTTTAATGGAGTGGAAATATGAGACGTGTTTTGTGTACGAAGTACACTTAAGTAATTTAACTTCAAGGCAAGTATGACAAACGCAAGCGTCTGTCTGGTTCAGAATATGGCTATCTTGACCTCAAATCATGGATCGTCCAGTGATTTCACATATGTCCGAACTTCCTGATTGCATTCCAAAATTTACTTCATGTTACGAGCGTACAAAATATTCCATAAAATTATGTTTATATCGGGTGTTGCAAAATAAGTGTTACAACTCTTGGGAGGTGACTCCTGCCACTGAGACAAGAAAAAAAGTTATCTTGAACTTTCGGCTATCGGACATAATTTCACATCTACAAGGTGCCGAAAGCGTGGGAAAATGACTTTCTGACGCCAATAGTTCGGAAACTATCCAACATAAAGAGGGCGGGTAAAAAATTCACTGAAGAAGTCATACCTGCTCTATTGAATTTTGCATGTTTCACAATCCTACCATGCACGCGCAAGGGATTCCCCAAAGGAACGTAGGGTGTCCCGGATAATCTGCCAAATGAAAATTTGTCTAAATGGATATAAATTGATAGGCTTACTACCATGTAACAATAATTCGTTTGTATTAAGTCGATATCTGCAACAAATACAAAATGGCGGACATCTTCATGCCCGTTGTGTGTGGTTGCATAATCGCCAGGTACGGATGCTGGCCAACAGTGACGTTCTGAGTATTAAGTGTAGCGAATTTATACTCAAATGCTCTAGAAAGACATCTGGAGTGTCGGTAGAGCATAACAGATGAAGCAAGGTGATTCACATGTGTGGAAACATGTAACGAAAAATGCCCAGAAATGCACTCATACTCAGTACATATGAGTTCAAAGCGTCGGAAATGTAATGATTAGCGTCAAGAACATGAAAGTCATTGCCAATTCAACAATAATTTCCCTCAAACCAATGCAATATGATGTGCACGATTGCATACCAATAAGGATGCAACAACTCAGGCCAAGTTGAAATTGTGCAATTGGACTCACAAAGAAACTGGGTAAACTAAATTAATGTCACTAGTGGAATCGCATGATCGATATTGAAATGTGGCCAATGTGTGTGTTGATATCAGCGTGGCCAAATGTCAACATGTCGCACTACTGCTGGGACACCGTCTCACGTGCGAAAACTAGGAAGATAACGTACATTCTGCTATTACATCTGGTGCACCCTTTGGTAGAACGTAACTAGAACACGATTGTATCAATGTCCCTGTTTGTTTGGGACATTGTCCCACAGTCGACACATATGAAAAGAAATCTCTTAATGCATGGTTCAAATTCTGATAGAGCGTGAAAATAACAATCTTGTATCATGTCCCATGTCTTCTGGGACATATGACGTACTCGAAATATAGGAAAATCCTTCCAGAAATTCGTATCTTTCACACAGTAGACATGCCAAGACAAAGACGAAAATGAACTGATTTGGAACATTTAACACTACAGCTGGAACACCATACATATGGAAAATAAAACAACATGAGAAATAGAAAGAAACGTCTTAAAGCTCTGATTGATTACAACTGTGCAGTAGGAGTAACAAAATGAAACACACAAGCTTGTCGTGAGGCTGTACAAGAGCGCTTGCCAAACAAAGTGGGTACTCCTCAAAGAAATGAATACAGAGAAAGTGAGGCTCCTTCGAACCTTAGGGCTAGAGCGCTCGCTTCTGCTCTCGTAGTCGCAGTTTCCAATCCTACTGGGAGCCCACGGCCTCAGATTCAAGACTCGAGTAGTTATTTTCCTAGTTTTCGCATGTGAGATGGTGTCTCAGCAGTAGTGCGACAGGTTGATATTTGTCCATTAGCTGCATGTTGATATCAACACACACATTGGCCACATTTCAATACCGATCATGCGATCCCGCTAGTAACATTCATTTAGTTTACCCAGTTCCTTTCTGAGTCCAATTGCACAATTTCAACTTGGCCTCAGTTGTTGCATCCTTATTGGTATGCAACCGTGCACACCATATTGCATCGGTTTGGAGGAATATTATTGTTGAATTGGCAATGGCTTTCATGTTCTTGACGCTAATCATTACATTTCCGACGCTTTGAACTCACGTTAACTGAGTATGAGTGCATTTCTGGACATTTTTCGTTACGTGTTTCCACACATGTGAATCACCTTGCTTCATCTGTTATGTTCTACTGACACTCCAGATGTCTTTTTAGAGCAATTGAGTACAAATTTGCTAAACTTAATACTCAGAACGTCACTGTTGGCCAGCATCCGTACCTGGCGATTATGCAACCACACACAACGGGCATGAAGGTGTCCGCCATTTTGTATTTGTTGCAGATATCGACTTAATACAAACGAATTATTGTTACATAGTAGAAAGCCTATCAATTCATAAACATTTAGACCAAGCTTCAATTGGCTGATTATCCGGGATTCCCTACTTTCCTTTGGGGAATCCCTTGCGCGTGCATGGTAGGATTGTGAAACATGCAAAATTCAATAGAGCAGGTATGACTTCTTCAGTGAATTTTTTATCCGCCCTCTTTATGTTGGATAGTTTCCGAACTATTGGCGTCAGAAAGTCATTTTCCCACGCTTTCGGCACCTTGTATATGTGAAACTATGTCCGATAGCCGAAAGTTCAAGATAACTTTTTTTCTTGTCTCAGTGGCAGGAGTCACCTCCCAAGAGTTGTAACACTTATTTTGCAACACCCGATATATATATATATATATATATATATATATATATATATATATATATATATATATATATATATATATATATATATATATATATATATATATTCTTCAAATAGACCTGACTACGTGAGTCGTATGTTATCAAACCATAAACGGACGGTGCTCCCATTGTTTTTTTTTTTTAATGTGAATTCACCCAGAGACAAACATTGATTTATAGCGAACTAGCAGTTGAATAATTAAACGTATCGATAACAATTTTAAAAGTTGAAGAAATCGAAAAGCAATGTTGGGTTGACGAGGAATCGAACTCTGATCTCTCACGTAGCTTACAGAGATCCTTTACTATGACCAATTAGCTATAAGGTCATCATTTCTTCAGTTTCTTATATAAAAAAAAAAGGGTTCGGACTATGCTGTGTTTCCGTTACACGCAAATAACTTTCTAGTTGGTATTCCAAACAACTAATGCAGTACTACAATCATTGCAAACATAAAAATGTTATTGGAAAACGTCTATAAATTCAAGGTACTTACCATTGAGCTTTCATCAATTGAGTCCAAACTCATTACAGTGACATGAAAATATACGACAGTCGGTTTTCCTGTAAATAAAGAAAATATATGACAATCAGTACAGTATTGCTTGTTTCGTTACTGAAATGACCATGACAAAAGCTCATGTATAGAGTATGATTTATTTTAGAGATTTTGGCTTAAATTTGAAATATGACAAATCACTAAAATTTTGTGCAATAGGTCTTGTATGTTTAATTTTTGTCTCAATAAAATGCTTCGTGTGGAGTGTTGTACTGTATGGGGCGGAAACGTGGACATTACGTAACGGTAATGAAAATCGACTGGAAGCCTTCGAAATGTGGGTGTGGAGAAGAATGGAAAGAATTAGTTGGGTCGAGCGGAAAACGAATGAGAGAGTGTTAGAAATGGTGGGTGAGAAAAGATCACTTTTAGATATTATTAGGAAGAGGAAGAGAAAATGGTTGGGACATTGCCTAAGAAGAAATTGTATCATGAGGGACGTCCTAGAGGGTATGGTGGCGGGAAATAGAGGGAGGGGACGAAGGAGACTACAATTAATGAATTATATAGAAACAGAAAGATCGTACACGAAGACGAAGAAGTTAGCGGAGGACCGTGGAGCATGGAAGCTTCTCAGCTGCGGCAAGAGACCTGCCAATGAAGGAAGAATACCTATGATTATGATGATGTGAAATTTATCCGTTTAAAGTCACCCTTGAACTGCGACTCTTCTTTCTTCTCTTTCTCTTTTTCTTTAGTTTAGCGTCTCACGTTTATGTTCCAAGACTTAGCGAAACGCTGATGAACAAAATTATAGAATAAAGAAAGTGGGAGGGAACTCAAGAACCCCGATAAAACTCATAAACGCAGTGTTTGTCCATTACAATGCCCACTTGGCGAGAGTTCGAATCGAACTAGGGACCCAATACACCAAAGGTAAGCGTTCTACTATTGAGCCATTGCGGATCCCTTTTCTCCTTGCATTATAGTGCATATTTTATAGATAATATACAATTTCTTCGCAACGTCCTAGTTTGGTGGACACAAAACACACCGTTTGCTCTCAAAGTATGGAGATAATAGGAGGGTCTTGAATGTCGACAAAATAAGTATGACAAAACGCAGCAACTGAAGGAGGGGGGGAGAAGGAACGTTGATAATTGTAAACTTGAAGCATGAGTACAAAAACCTTTTCAGCTTTCAATTTCATAAGTTATGTTGTCAGAGGCCCATTCGGGCAAATATTTATGCACATTTTTTTTTCAAATAATATATTGTCTTTGATGATTGTAATAAATATTGTCTTTGATGATTGTAATAACGATGTATTCGTAATTTGGTTTAATGAGTAAGCAATGAACTCGAAAATGTAATATTGTTAAGTAATAATAATAATAATAATAATAATAATAATAATAATAATAATAATAATAATAATAATAATAATAATATAAAACTAATCAACATTATTATTATTATTATTATTATTATTATTATTATTATTATTATTATTATTATTATTATTATTATTATTTACAATTGTTTTATTGTTTCACATAATTTGCCTCATCAATCATAACTTCTTCCCAACCGCATAGCAGCTTATAAATTCCTCGGTAGAATGTTTCATCTTTAGCGTCTAGGAACTGTCACAGTATTTTTCACATCATTTCAGTTTCTGATACACTTACCATTTATGCAATTTTGAAGAGACAAAGGAAGTGATCTGTGCACACAATACCAGCTGAGTAATACGGGTTAGTTAAAATATCCCAACCATTTCCCGCTATTTTCTGTTGGGTTATTAAAGAAATATAAGAGAATCCATACCCGTCTTCACAAACTTTGCGCGCAATAACGCAACGCTAAGGAAAATGCAAAAATCACTATAATTTGTACGGCAATTAACGCATACTAAATCACAAGTTTTACGCTGCGTTGACACAAACCGTTACGAAATGTGCCCGAATATCTTGCCTTGTCATGCAACAAAATGCCGAGTTTTCTGTTCGCTACAGCTGGCACTTTATCTTTTACTTACGCATTCAATCCGTGACTCAGTGACTTAGTGGTAGAGTTTACATCTGGTATATGAGGTCCTTGGTTCGATCCCCAACAAAGTAAATTTGTCATGGGCAACAATTTACCATGTACGTGGGTTTTCGCTGTTTACTTCCGTTTCCTCCCACTTTACCATTCCATCAATTATTTCATCATCATTCGCTTGTCTTAATAATCGTCCCCTGATTAATAATATAAAGAACATAATCGTGTGGGACATTAAATTGAAACTGAAACTCAAATGTAATGAGAGTATAATCTGCATTGATGTTGAATAACGTGGATTGTATTCATTATACAGTTTTACATTTTGATAAAGTCTTTTTTTTTAAATTTAAAAGTATCATTGTTTATTAGTCTCATCTGCTAGAGTAAGTTTTCTTTTTTTTCTTTATTGTATCAATGATTAATTGATGATGTGATATCCTATTGCAAACCAGTTCAAATGGCTTTTTTTCAATCGCTTATGATGCCAATATTGTTGCGTACTACAACAGTGAGAGAGAGAGAGATTGAGAGAGAAATGTTATTTGCTGAATGGCTGGCGTGATAGGAACACTTCTAATTGGACAATCGATTATGTTTCCTTGAGGCGATCAAAGAAACCACGAACGCAAGAGAGGAAAGATTCTCAAAGAAACCAATGGGAAGAATTGTTCTTTTGAACAAAGGAGATTGTAAGAACCAAGAAAAAAAGGAAAGAAGAAGGCAGAACCAGTAACTACAAGAATGAATTAAAGAGAAAAAGGCTTAATTAAAAGCGGAAGAAAAAGTACGGAGAAAACTTAGTAAACAATACACCTTTTGTTCCCATTAAATCATGATGAAGTGTCATGCACGTATACAAAACCATTATGCAAAGCACACAAAAGCTTCAAAAATGAAAATAATATCATAATTCTATATTTTAAGAAAAAAATGGCTACACTTTAATCTTCTCCACAGAAATGCTAATTAAAATAATAATGTTCGAGTATTTGTCCTTTCCAGATTATTTTTATTTAAATATTTTTTTCCTTTTTATTCAATTACTACAGTAAATTAATTTGAGTAAGATATTGGCATTTGTTTTGTAGAAGCTTATACGGTACCTATATAGAAGTGCACATGATGAAAGAGCATCAACTCTCCATAGTACGGTACTGTAGAACAGATCTTATACTCTCTTAGCATATAATTTAGTTTCTTATTATTTTACTCAAGTTTAGTACTGAAATTCCTTCTACAATAATAAATTAAATAATGACGTGTTTGTGCGTCTATCATCAAATTTCTGTATATAAATGTATCACCGTTTTTTTCCAGATCTAATCGCGTACGAAGCAATTTTTATTATCAAGGGGGATTTGGGGGATTACATGTTCTGGAAATACACAAACAATGTGTATATTTGTCTGCGATCAGATTTTTGAGTAAAAAAAAATAGTCACCTAAAGCCACTAAAGTTTGCACACAGATAGATCTTTACTAGGTCTAATCATGTACGAAGATTTTATCATTTTTGATTTCAAGGGGGGATTGGGTTCAAAATTTGTAGTACATATATGTAATTGAAGCATGATGCCTGTGAGGTAAATAAAACACACTACTCCGCTGTAGGTTGCAAGGCACAATAACTGATGCATTCATTGTTATATATTTCATGTACTTCTTTACTTGCAAAGATTTTGCACACACATTCATCCTTGCATGAAAGTGACGCGCACTTTTACTAGTATACAAAAATTTCAAATTAGTTTCTTTAGAAAAATGTAAACTCATATTAGTGTTCTTTCCTTTTTTGTTTCGTTTAGAGATTCATGTTTGTTTTCAGCAGAATGTAATATCCTAACGCAGAAGCGGACAACCCACACGGCTACCCGGCAATCGTCGGTGGAGCCTACGTTGTTGGATGGGCAACATGATAAAGACGAAAGTGCCAATTTCTATGTGGGCCAATTATGATAGTGGGTTAACTTTGTAGCTAAGCCGGGTGGGCCAAAGTTTGCCAGTCCACCCTTGTATAGAAAACTTGGTAGACTCTACGAGCTAATGGCCGGTATGGTAGGAAATTAATAAGGGGCATAAGAGGAAGAAGAGGATTCATATTATCCTTTTCCCATACGCCAGATCTCCGAAACTATTAGGCGTAGAATTTTGCAATTTTGAACAAATGTTTCCTTTGCATCCTAGACTGCAGATAAGGATATACTTTGGGAATGCGGCCCCTAAGTTAGGATAACGGGGTTTGATTTTTTTTTCGCCGCTCACCAGATCTCTGAAGCAATTAGGCGTAGAACATTAAAATTGTAAACAGATAATCTTGCATTTTGGGTTATAGGTAACACTAACTTCTGCTTTTAAATGTGCCCAAAAAGGAGGCAGTGATAGGGTTTGAATAATGTTTTGCCGTTCGCCACATCTTCGGAAATATGGGGCGTACAACTTTAAAAGAACAAATCCACTGATCGACTCACTGATTGACTCTAAATATTTCCTAAACTATTATCCGTAGAAGCTTGAAATTTTGTATACTATTTCCCTTGGATCCTATATTGTAGATACAACGGGATTTTGGAAAATATGACTCCTAAGAGGGAATAACGGAGTATGATTGATTTTTTGTCCGCGAGATTTCATAAACTATTAGCCGTAGAACCTTGAAATCATGTAAAAATGTTGCTCTTGCACTCTGAGCAGTAGATGACATGGGATTTATTTTTTAATGCGGTTCCAAGGAGATGGAGGGTAACATAACTTATTATTTTGTATTTCAACAGATCTCCAAAACTATAAGGCGTAGAACTTTGAAATTTTGTACAAATGTTTTTTCTTGCATTTCAAACTGCAGATAAATTATTTTTCTTTTAAATGAGGACCCTAAAATAAATACGAAAGCTTAAATGATTTCACGACACTCGCCAGATCTCCGAAGCTTAGCAATTCAAACATAAGGTGTGTTTCCTTTCCTTTCATTCATTCATTCATTCTTTTTTTCTTTCTTTCTTCTTTGTTTCTTGTTTCTGAAAAGTGGTCCCTAAGGAGGAATGACGGGCTTGAATAACTTTTGCCCATTCGCTATGCCCCCCAAATTATTAGGTGTACAGCATTGAAATGTTGTATAAATGTCCTCCTTGCACTTTATTGGATCAAAAGATCCCATTTATATTTCAATCAAAAATTTACTTATAGGCATTATATCCGAGAACTACATATGGTGGAGCCAAACCCAAAGTATCACTTAACTCGGCATAATGTGCTTAATCCGGAAACAATACGAAAACTCAATTTAGGGGCCATTTAAAAATTATGTGGCCCCTGATTCAAAAATTGCATCAAAAGATCCAATATATTTCAATGAAAAATGTTCTTGTATGCCTTATATCTGAAGAACTACTAGCCAAACCCAAACTATCACTTAACTCAGTACGATGTGCCTATTCCGTAAAAAAAATCAATTTAGGCTCCGTTTTAAACTTTCGTGGTCTCTGATCTAAATTCTAATTATTGACCAAGATCACCATCTTTTGATGCATTTTTTTATCATTCATCTTAATAGTTTGTTTCACTTTTTGACCATTCCTTTTTTTTTAAGAAATTGTAGGGTTTCCGAAACGCGGCCCCTACCTGATCAGCCGTTTTCATTTTCTGGAAGAAATAGTAACTCACCTGCAAGAAACTTTGATTGTAATATACTTCCAGAAAATTACCCGTATATACCTAGGGTTACTATTCGCCTCAATGTTGTCGGTACAGTCTTCATTTAAAACAAAATGTCCTATATCTTGATTCTGTTGGGACTTTGGTATGTCCCAACTTTCATGTTAATTGATAAAGTATACTTTATCAATTAACATCAAGTAACATATGTATACTTTATCAATTAACATGAAAGTTGAGACATTGCAAGTCCCAACAGAATCAAGATGTAGGACACTTTCTTTGAAATGAAGACTGTACCGACAACATTGAGGCGAATAGTAACCCTAGGTATATACGGGTAATTTTCTGGAAGTATATTACAATCAAAGTTTCTTGCAGGTGACTTACTGTTTCTTCCAGAAAATGGAAAGTGAGAACAGTTGATCGGGTAACTTCGTTAACAATTTGAAAACAGGAAGAGTGACAATAAGAAAAAAAAACATACTTTGAATACTCGAACTACAAGTTGAATTAACTACAAAGTTACTCAAATAGCCTTGATTAGACAATTTCCCAACAGCAAAAAGACAAACGATAAATATACAAATACATCTTCATTTGCTGCCAACGTACTCACTCTTGAGTAGTTTCTCGACCAGTCTCATGATTTCATACTTTCGAAAGTAAAAATAATGGTTTTGTATTCTTTCATTAGCCCTACACTCAATAGGAATGTAGATATTGCTTTAGCTTTCCACTTCTTAATACAGTTTTACGTATTGTTGTTACTCGACTTAGATAACATGCTTCAAAGTTAATACGAGGTGTATCTGGAAAGTAAGTACGGTTTTGAAAAAAAAAAAACACTAAAACATGATTGTTCAAGAAAAAATTGTTTTACATGAATAAGCACACCTTAAAATATTTTTTGACATACTTTTCACCGATGTATAAACACTTATCATAGAGGATAACCAATTTGTCCAAACCTTTCTCAAAGAAACATTCCGCTACTGAAGACAACCAAAACTTCACAGTGTGTTTATTTATTTATTTATATTATTATTATTATTATTATTATTATTATTATTATTATTATTATTATTATTATTATTATTATTATTATTATTATTATTATATATTCATTCATTCATTCATTTATTTATTTATTTATTTTATTTTTTTTAGCACTTACGACCGAGCTCACGCTTCAGGTACAGGAACAACTGGTGGCCAGAACATGCCAAGATGGGGCTGTACGGCGGGTGATCAAACTGCTGCCAACAGAACTGTCGGATTATCGTTTGAGTGACACCAGCAGTATGGGGAGGAGCACTGTCATGGAGCAACACAATTTCTTTACTGAGCACTCCTCTCCTTTTGTTTTGGATTTTGCACACCGAAGATTTCTAAGCCTCACAGTATCATTCAGCATTGATGTTTGCCGGACACTGGCAGATGTTACATTGAGGAAGGTTCGGACAAGCTGGTGCCCCGCTGTGACAATTGTTTAAACATTGGTGAAAACTATGACAAAAAATAGTTTAAGGTGTGTTGTTTCATGTAAAAATAAATTTGGCTTGAACAAACCTGTTTTAGTATTTTTTTTTAAATGGTACTTACTTTTTTGACACGCCTAGTAGTAATCAATAAAAACATAGAACCAATATTTACGAAAAAACGAAACAAGATTATTTCTTTGCTATTTAGCTATTTGAGAATGCAGAGCTTTAGTAAATTTTTATATAGCACATTGAGAAAAAAAAGGTATGATTTGCATAAATTGAACAAAGAAAATGAAGAAATAAAATAGCATGGATAAGTGACCACATTCTGAATAACTAACTCATAAACTGAGAGAAAACGAAAAAAAAGAAAAGATATATTTAAATTTTCTTTGGACGCTTCTGTGAAATATTTTTAAACTACTTCTTTTTCTTCTTGACAGAAAGATTGCAAAGGAAAGGATATTTATATACATATTTTACTAGTGTCACTAGAAATATCTAGAACCTCAAATTTTTGCATCCAAAATTTATCTTCTCTTTCTATCTGCTATTTTCTGTTGGTGATGTTGCTTGGGCGAAGCAAGATCTGAGAGACTTTGGCCATGTGAAACCCGTTTTCTAAATTTGCATATTTGCTAATGAGGTACATTTATAAAGGAGAAGAAAAATTCCACGCTATTATTAATGCATGGTTTTGTATCCTGCAGACGTTAGAACGTGCTTTCAAACGGGAAGAAACATATTTTCGCATGCCCTTGGAGGAGATACTTTTAACTGCCACAAAATACAAACGAAAAAAAAAAACTAATTTATCAATTTATCCAACAAACTTTTTAAAAAAAAAATGTTTTCTCTTCATATGTTGTTATATTTAGCAGTTTAACTAGTGGTAACATACCTGTCTCGTACAGAGAACCACTGTAATATTAAGAGAAATAATTTTGTTCTTGGGCAAAATAATAGAATAACTAGGAACTAAAGTATTAGCATTGAGCTATGATACATATACGGTAGAGCACTTAACACTTCAGCCATGACACTAAACACCTCAAAATGTAAGAATATATCCATTGTCGAGGTTATTGTCACCACACGAAAGTACTGCAATATATATTAGTTGAACTTACATGGGTATATGGGAGTTAAATATTAAAAAAAAATGTGTTAATTGTGTCAAATAAAAAATGAAGATTCATTAAAAAACATCATTCACTTGCAAAATGAAATCTTTTAATTTTACGTCCCACGATTAAGCCGGTTAGGCTAAATGAAACAGTGATGATCAGAAATGTATGCAATTGTTGAATTAAGAAAGTGGGAGGAAATTGAAGAAACTCGAGAAAATCTACGAACATGGTGTTTGTCCACCACAAAGCCCACTTGGCGCAACCCAGGGACCCCACGCACTAGAAGTGAACGGTCTACCACTGTGCCGCCGCGGCCCCCTTCTTCACTTGTATACGAAGTCGCTTTCGCTCATTCAACTTAATGATGGATGCACAGTGAAAGCGAGCAAAATACAATTTTTAAATTGGATGGATCTTGCAACTTTAAATGTCATAGATTTGAACTTCAACCTGAATAGGAACAAACCTTAAGATTCAAAATAAAAGCGAACACTTTCGAACGTTTTTATGTTTTAACGAAATGCTCAACGGAACATTTTCTTTAAAAAATTGAGTCAATTCACTTGAAAGTCACAAAAACGGTTTCATAACAATCAAATAACTTTTCGAAATTTGCTAAGTAATATTTTTAAGAACGGGTAAATAACTAAACGTGATGGTACTAGTATAAAGTGTCTACGCTGGGATACGTTTGTAATTTCACTTTTTAACTAAACTGATAACCCTGAATCCAATGGAATTATTTTCAAACATCTCCATCAATTGAACCAAAAGCAAAAATTACCTAACATTTCGGATACCTAACATTCGGATTTTACCTAACATTCACTGCATACCTCAAACTTGAGATAACTTTTCTAGGTACCCTATGGAAAATAATTTCATTGGATTCGGTATCCTTTAATTACTGTAAAAATTTAAATTGGAAGTATATGCAAGTTTGGAAACTTTCACTATTCGCATAAGGAGTACTTACGGATCCAAGAACGATTTTTTCTTCTCATTCCATGAATACACATAGGCCTACTTATAAATATATATATATATATTTTTTTTTAGGCGGAGAAATTTAAACTGACAATACTGTTTTCTGTGACAGCTGATATTACAGATCCGGGTTGTTTTGGTTTCGCAATTCATCATAAATAGACTCGCGCCGGAGCAACATTTGCAAGTTGTACAAATTGAATTTGGAAACGATGGTTCAATTCGACAAACTCATCGGGCATTACATGCATTTTACAGTGCTCATAATCGTCCATGAGAGCGATTAAATCGAGGAACTATGGATCGTTTTTGCAATGAGACGTCGTATAGTGCCTACACAACAAGCGAATGATGGTATACATCGTTGATGTCTTCAAAACTGATGATGGTAAGAGCGTTACAGCCAACGGTGAACGGTACAAAGATATGATAACTAGCTTTTTTCTTGACTCAATTGAAATACATTAACCCCTTTCTGCATGATTTTTTTTTCTTTTAGCGAAAAAAAAATAATCAGTATTGGAAATCTTCATATGAGAACTTGAAAAATTAATTAAAACTTGAATTTTAGATTTTTCATTTAATTCAGACGAGAAATAAGTAAGTGCCATATATGGCATGCACTTACAACTCACAAAGAACATGCCAGATGACACCAACATCTCTTATTCATACACGTCAATATGTCACACAGCAGACCAAACACTTATTTGATGCCTTTAATAAATCACAAAAAAAGCTAAAGTGAATAAAAGGTATGTGCCATATATGGTACGGCATGCGGTAAGGGGTTAATGTTGCAGACATGTGATTTTAGCACGACGGCGCACATGCCACACAGCGCGCATCACAATTAATTTACTGAAAGAAACATTTGGCGAACGATTAATTTCACGAAATTGACTTGTTAACTGACCACCTCGTTCGTGCGATTTGACGCCATTAAATTATTTTCTTTGGGAATATGTAAAATCGTATGTCTACGCCTAGAAACCAGAAACAATTGAGCACTTTGAAGCCATCGTTTGATTCGTTATTGCCGAAATACAGCCTGATTTACTGCAAAGAGCGTGTGAAAATTGAACGTCCAGATTACATGTACGCGCCAGCCGCGGTGGCCACATGCCCGAAAACATATACAAATATTAATGCCGTAAAATGATATGTCAAAAAGAGACAATTTCATAAATATAAAACCATTTTTCTGTGTTTTATTTCAACATAAAATTTTCCGCCTCTAAATACAATACCCTTTAGTTTTATTGAATTCAACATCACACGATTAATGTAAACAATGCAACTAAAAATTTGTAGAAGCGTGAGGTTCTTTTTACTAGTGGCATGATACTAGTAGTAAGTGGTAAAATGTGCTATATCAGTTATATATAGTTATTTTGTAAATTGACACTTAAAGAAAACATTATAATGAAAAAATGCATTTCGTTAAAAAAAAATAGTTAACTATTAGCATACTCACTATCCTAATTTAATTAAGGAAAGCTTCCAAAAATGTAAGTATAAAATTTGATGTCTAATGTAACACTTTAGATAGAAAGACTAACCTTTTTTCTCAGTGTTACGTGATACTAAACATGTTTAGATTAATAAAACTGGCACTATCTTTAGAAATCATTTTGGCTCACTGAAGAAAAATCCAGTAAGATTATCCAATCAGTACACCGTACAACTAAATATTATATTACAATATTAGCACATATAAATTCCAATTCAAATGAATCGGTTTCAACTTTTACCTAAAGTCATCTGACTTCTTTTCAACTTTGTCAAGACAGTTGATTTATTACATTCATAAAGTACTATACATAGAGCGTATGTACTTTGACAAATCTTGAACATTATAAACTAATGTTACGATTTCGAGAAACTGTTTTTTATTATCCTATAAATGTTTTGAGAAGAGTGAATAAATGCATTCAGAGATTCTATTGACTATAAAATCTCAAATAGCACTATGGTTAACATTGTTCCTAAAACTGTCAACTCAGCGAGGTAGTCTTGAATTCATGTTTGGCTCTGAGATTTAAGAACACGATTTTCTGAAACACCGTGTAAGGGCTTGAAGACATTAATGGTTTAATGCTATAGACAGATTTTACAAGGATGATGCACAATCTAGAATGTTTGACATTATTCGACACAGGAAAAGAACGAGTTATTTTATAGTCACCACGTTAAACTAGCGTCATATCCTTTCATTGGTCACTATCCACTCTTTGTAGAAGAAATCATTATTTTTTATAGTTTTATAGAAAGGCATGTACTAATTTGGTCCACAAAAGAACCTAAGCTATTAAATACAATATGAATTTATAAATATCACAGAAACTTCACAAAAGAAGTCGATGACCATGATATTCAACTTAATATTATAAGAAATATATATATATATATATATATATATATATATATATATATATATATATATATATATAAACAGGGGTGTAGTCAAGGAGGGACCATCGAGGCCAGGCCCCCCAAACGATTTCCAGCCACTCCCCAGAATGACCATTTTAAAAACATTATCATAAGATTATCTCGATTCAGTTATTTAAAAATAACGGAGTTTACATATAATTAATAATTTACGGTAAATAATTTGCCGATCCTTACCAATCGAAAAATAGTATGGTATCTCTTCCTTGTAAGGAATGACCAAATGCACAGCTTGTTACCGTATTTGCTACAATCGATTGCTCTAGTGCTTCTGTGTAGATCATGTTCAAATTGGGTGGAAAAAGTTTAGATAATAGAATTATATTTCATACCATTTATAATATTTTGCATGTGAAATTTTTCTTTAAATTTGTGCGAATATAAACTGCATAATAAACTCATGGACTTTGGAATATATATATATATATATATATATATATATATATATATATATATATATACATTTGTGACAACATATTACACAATTTACTGCGATTTATATTTAGCAATTTGAAGACAAACGTTTTAACAAAGTGCTGTAAATACTGCCGTAAAACAATGGTACTAAACTGATTTGTAATTACATTATTTTTTTTTGTATGCTGTAACTAGTATTTTAAAAATATTTTTATGAAATGAAAGAAATGGTGAAAAACAACGATTTATTCAGTTTTTCAGTTTTGATTTCATTTTCTTTTTTTTCTACTTGATGTAAAATAGGGACTGATATATAGCTATTAAAATAATTATGGTGTCTTTTAATCACGAATAATAAATAAATATTTTTGTCAGGAAATCTTAAAGAAACTCAGTGAAAATTCAGATAGATAGGTTTTGTGTAAAAGGTCTTCAATTGAAATAGTTATGCACAAAGGTATAAGGTTTGGTACGGGGCAGTAAACCTTGATTAAGCATAATAAAACTTGCCAAGTACATAATATTTATGAAGAAAAAGAAAAAAAGCTAAAGAAAACAACGTTTTTATTTTCTCGGACGGAAACCAAAATTTTCCGCTATTTTCAGGCCTCAAAGTCACTAGCTGTAACACTTTTTTTCTGGTTTGTACATTGTAACTGGGCCCCCCTTACAAACGACGGGCCCCTCCAAGATAAACCTGCTGGCTACAACCCTGTATATATATAGGGAAGAAACGCTGCAAAGAACGCGAAAAGATTAGGTAAGAATAGGAAAGGGTGAAAAACTGCGTCACACCGATCGCAATATATTGCTTACCTGACCTCATAATGATTAAAAAAAACGTAATACTGCGCTAGCAAATATGTCGTTATGGGGTAGCATTGCATAAAGTTGAACAAATTAAAGATTTAGACATAATGTTCGATAAAAATATGAAAGCTAGCTATCATATCAATCCCATAGTCCGAAGAACTAGGAGAATAATACTGTTCATTTTCAACCAATGTTTTAAGTTTACAAATGCCAGCTCACATGTAGACGTATATTTAAATAGCATATTTACAAGATCAAGACTATAGTTTATTGTAGTTATTTGGAACAACATATATGCAAAAAAAGAAAGAAAAGAAAAGGAAGAAAGAAAGGAAAGAAAAGAAAAAGAAAAATCAGCAAACATAATTGAGTTCATTTCAAAAGTGTTTCATTAACCTATGACGTAAAATGCGTAAAGACTACTACTAACATACTTATTAATATTACAGGCAATTTTAGGGATTACAGACATTAAGTAACAGAAGAGAATTATTGAAAATATTTTATTCAGAAAACACTAGACAATAACTAATTTAGTGAATACTGTCTACATAAAATAATTATAACATTACCAATGTATAATATGAAAAATTGATCAAAAAAAGTTTCATTAAATGCAAAATATATAATTTTAAGAAGAATTATCAATTGTGTTAGTACAATTTGAGACACCTATTTTTAAGCAATAGAAAAGTATACTTTTAAAGATTGGCAAACACTGTTTGTAATATTTGTTTTTCACGATGGATATATTCTGAGACTAAAATAATATTTAGTAATAATTTCACAAGAAACTGTTTAATCCAATTCTTTAAAAAAAATGAAATTGGTTCAATAGTTAATACTCATGAGAAAGTGCCCCATTCTTATCATTAGGCTGTTCATTATTATTATTATTATTATTATTATTATTATTATTATTATTATTATTATTATTATTATTATTATTATTAGCAAACCTACACGTCATTCGCAAGCGCAGGACACTGTTGTTGTCTGAATGATTGAATATGATACGAAATTAAAAAGTATTTATGGCTAATAAAGTAGTTTTAATGACACGTTAATAATTTCTTTAATTAAGAATTTCTCTATAATTACTCGAATTTAAGACGTCCTCGAATCCAAGACACACTCCGATTTTGCAAGGTTAAATTAAGGAAAAATAGTAATATGATCCGTTTTCACTATTAATAAAGCGCTCTTTGATATTGGACATTTTCGGTGATTTTTAAATATCCCTCTCTCCTCCTCATGTTGCGGGGCACAACATGATAAAAATTATCCCAGGCCCGAGTGTTATCTATGTTGAAAATTGGATCGAGATCAGTCATGTGGTTCAAGAGTTATTAAGTTTTATTTATTTCTATATATCTCTCCCCTCCCCTCCTCCTTCCCCTAAGTTCTACCGTCAAAGGGAAATGATAAAAAAAAAAACGCCCCAGGTGCGAACCTCGTCTACGTTGATAACTTGATTAAGATCGGTTCGGTAGTTTAAGCGCGGTATAGTTACAGTCACTTTTATTTTTATTTTATTTATTTATTTATTTATTTATTTATTTACTTTGCATATATTTCCCCTTGCCTCCCCTACATTGTGCCGTCAAAGTGAAATGATGGAAACATCTCAAGTTCGAACCTTTTCTATGTTGAAAGTTTGGTCGAGATCGATCGGGTGGTTAAAGAATTATTAACTCACGAACATGGTCACTTTTATCTTTATATTTATTGATTTTTATATATCTCCTCCGCCTCCCCATACCCTAGGTTATTCCTTCAAAGTGAAATGGTAAAATACATTCTAGGCACAAACGTACTCCAAGTTGAAAATTTGATCGAGATTGGTCGTTTGGTTCGAGATCGAGATTAGTTATTTATTTTTTTATAATTCTCCCTCCTCCCCTCTAAGTTCTACCGTCAAAGTGAATAGCTAAAAACACTCACATTCCAAAACTACATCTATGTCAATAATTTGATCGAGATTTGTCTTGTGGTTCAAGAGATTAAGAGTCACAAACATAGTCACTTTCAATTTAGATCTGAAATTTTTTGTTCAAAGACACCGCTATTAATATATAGATTATTGTAAAAACAAGATTTTGTTTCTAAACAAAACTGTCGTTATTTTCGTGAACAGTTTATTTATTTTATAGTTATTATGACAGTTATAGATCTTTAAATTAAATAAGCTTTGCATTTTATTTGAACAACGGATTAGTTGAAATTTTGATGCATATTGAATACAGTATTGTGAATCGAACCGGAGGCGCTATACATATGATACGTTTCGAACGTAAATATTCAAGCATTAGTTGTTGATATATTTTTAAATCTGCCCTCATACTTTACCATATCATATAGATTCGCAGCTTTTGTTTTCCAAACTGTAACTTAGTGATTCATTTTAAATGAATATATTTTTTTAAAAAAAATATATAAAGTTGTAAGAAAGTTAGTCAATAAAACGCAAACGCAAGAAAGTGCTGTTAGAAGACGCGTCTGTTCTTAGAAGAACCGTCAAGTTTTAAGAGAACCTATGCAGCTGGACACCAGTATATGACTTGCAAATAAGGCTATCAAAATTAACTCAAATGCAGGAGCGCAAAGGAAGGAAAAAAAAACTCCCAACTTCGCTGATGTTGATTTTATGATATCATCTTGAATGCTAATGTCAATACAAGTTCTTAAAGTAAACAAAAATACACTTTCTGACTCCATTATAATCAGAACAACAACTCAAAAACTATTATCTTCCCATTGTGAGTACTTTGGTTGATATAACCGACGTTAAATCCTTCTTGTCATGAGATACTTTTTAGTTCCCTTTCAGCAATGAAAATGATTGAGTTCAAAAGGAAATATAACCTCGCAAGTCCAATACTGGTTTCCCGAGGGTGAAATCAGATGTTGACATTAGCAGAGAAATGTCAACAGCGTTCGGAAGTTCTGTTACAACGAAAACTCTGTGTGACATGTCGTCAATTTTAACATCGAAGCACAAAGTCAAAAAAATATAATCTTGCTTGAAAGCATGTTCTTGTGAAGACCTAAAGTAATGCTAAGATTTCAAAATCACGTAAACGTTACTATACGTTTATAATATCAAACCTATCTTCAAGCTATAATATTAAATAGACCAATGCAATTACAGTCTTGTTTTTGCTTACAATACAATGATTCAATGATCTTAAAACTATACTTAAAACCACATGTTGTTGTTTATGTTCAGTAATATATAATTACTTAATATTTGAAGTTTGGGGTTACCGGCTGTTTCTCCATTCTGGGTTTCTTCAAACTTTGATACAACAGCATTCACTCATCAACCGTCTTATAGTTTGCTTTCCTGTGATTCAAATGGATGTTTAACAGGTTCGTTCCATGTACTTTGTGCTACAATTATACAGTTCTCACCAGCAATTAGACATATTTTTCGAGTGTCTTACTAAGCTTCTAATTATATGGACTATAACTCAAAACCGGATAGTTTGCACAGGAAAATGTTTTGTATGTGTACTAAGCAGAACAGCTACCACTATATAAAGTTAGTTGAAGATCGGATGAAATATCTGAGGGGATACGTACAATACGCAAATAAATTCTCTTTGTGCTATGGATTTATGGATCTTTTTTAATCCTACCTCCACTAAACTGCCTTAAAATTGTCCACACTTTTATTAGGATAAGAATTTTTAGGGACGTTTCTTTATATTCATGACATATATCATGTTTTGTGTCAAAAATAACATAAACTATAATTTCTGTCATTCAATACTTTTAATTTCTACAAAATAACACATTTGTAGAAAGAAAGTTTTCGTGGTGGACATAAATTAACCTCTCTTGGTGTAGCATGTTACCATAATGAGCATGAGGTTATTTCCAGTGAAAGTTGAAAATTCTGACACTAGGCTTCGGTACGAGTACAGCTGACACAAAGTGACGTACACCTAAACGGAAATTGCCTGCTGATTTCAGAGTGATGATATTGAAAGTGTAAACCAAGGGGTTACGCGTAACACTGCACACCAAGGGAGGGTTAAAGCATGTCCACCACATAAATCACAATTTTCTGTCTCAGAAAATGTGATATTCTTCTCTATTTTGTACTAGCTATAAACTAAGACAACGGAAGACACAAAATAGAAAATAATATTACATTTTCTGGGACAGAAAATAATTATTTATATGGTGGAATGTTTTAACTCTTCTTCGGTGTGAGGTATTATGCGGATTTAGGATTTAGATTTCTGGGCTTTTGGCATCTATGGCCATTTATCCCGCTACGTATGAGGGATGACGTCCCTCGGAGAACACACTTTACGGGGAAAGGGAAGGAAGGAAGCGGCCTGGGATCTATAAGTGAAGTACTATCGCGGCATTTGCCTGGTGTGAATGAGAAAAACCCAGGAAAATCTCATTCAGGATGACTGGCCTGAGAAAAGCTTTTTACACTTTTTCGACAGAGTAGCACCACCAGGAATCAAACCCGGAACCGCTTACACCGAAGGCGAGGTGTTGCGCGTAACCCCTTGGTATACAAAGGGTTAAATCGAAACTTAATTGAGAAACTAAAAATATAGTGTATTTCAAATAATTATATTGTTAATGAAGCTAATAGTATACAATAAAGAATTTTCTTATCTCAATATCTTGTTGCAGAATTTTGTTTAAAGTGACAGTAATAAATCAAATGTTTTTTTTATTATTATTTATTTACTTTAAATACATCGTAAAAATGATCCAACTAGAAGTGAACTTCCTCTGAATAATAATAAGTAAAGAAAGTAATAAATCTTCTCAGATGTCAAGACCATCTATATTCTTATAATGTTATTTGAATAAATCATCAACGGAAAGTAAACAAGTTACTAGTTTAGATGTCAAAGTTTGCGCTACCAATCCATAACATCAATGGGATTTTAAGAGATATACATTTACACAAAGCGTACATACAAGTAAGATCAAATGAGCACAGACAAATCGTTTCGAAGTTTTAATGCACATATATCAATATAAAATAATTACTAATACGGAGAAGTGCAAAAAAAACTTTCTCGTTTAGAATTGAGAAGAAAGTTTGTTTAATAACTTATGATGGTTGCTTTTTTCTTCAAAAAGTTATTAAACGAAGTTATAAATAAAGATTCTGAGACAATTACGACCACTTAGACAAATAATAACTCATTTTCAAATTTTAAGTTCTGTACAAAATAGAACCACTTTTTCTATCGTCTTATATGTACCATGACTTTCATTCTCAATTTTATACGATTAGAAACTTAATGAAAGTTTTATAATTTCTTTCTAAAAAAATAATGAAGAAGCAAAATGTATTTAACTGGCAGCATTTAAAAATCTCATTTATTACCATAAGTCTTTCTGTCTATTTAGTGTAACCAACTTGAGTCTGTGAGTACCAAAGAATTTCGCTAACTAGAGGACAAATAACAGAAAAAAATACCAATAAACTAATACCAGGAGTACCGAGAAACTAAGATCATTAAATTCGTTAAGAGAGCATTGGAGTAGATTACTTATATTTCTAGAAATAAGAATACAAATAATAATATAGGTTATTATTTAAAATGATGGATTTTGTGAGTGAATTAAACAGACGTTTACCACGTTACGTACAGTTAATTTTCTCTATTAAGACGAACCAGTCAAAAGATGCACAATAAGCCTCTGATGATTATTATACCAAAATTCCAAGTTTATTACTAAAATAAAAGACACTAAAGCAAAATACATCATTTCTCATTCTCTAAAACATCTACACAGCAATATGTGCCTTTCAACCAAAAATCTATCTACAACATTCTAAAATATAACAGTCCCATCTAAAACAACATCTTAAAATTTGCTGCGCCAACAACACATTACACACACGCAATTCAATGTATCAAAAACTTCTCTTTAACAGCTCAATGATTGGCTTTTCATTTCATTACAGTTCTGTTTAGCCAATAAACGAACAGTAATAAAACATCTCCAAATATTAAAACCTCTTGCTGGCACATTATACTTGCTTTAAAATATGCTATTAATTCCAAATACTAACAAATTCAATCTAAATTACCCCCCCAAAATGTCTCTATTAAATTATCTTGCTACATCCAACACTAATTTTAGTACAAAAATGAAACCCAGGTTAGAGTTACACACTCGACCAATGTTTATATCCAAATTATTCATTATAAAAGTTGACAAAACATGACCATAATGATCAAAAAAAGAAATTGAAGATTTACCTATGTGAATATGCAATCCCGTTAACGCGGAAAGATTTATTTTCAACCTGGTTGAGGAGTTACAGGTAGATACCTTGTTAGTTGACTGATTTGAAGTTCTGTGTTTCGGTCAACAACGATGATATACTGGGATTTTAAGTGAGCTACAACCAAGAAATGGAAAAAAAAAATGGGCGAATATGTATCTACATGGATATCTGGTTATACTTTTAAAAGAGTTTTATTAGCAGTAAATTATAAAACCATTAACTACATAGTAATGGATCTGCTTACTAATGTAACACAAATATGAATTGTTTGTCATACATTAATCTTCAAATTTCACTCATGGAAAATTCCTGTTTTGGACTTAGGCCTCTTGAAATCTAAGCGGACCTTATAAAACGCACACTTACAGCTAAAAGTGATATCTGAACTACAAGAGCTCCCACCGGGAATCGAATATATACTAGTCTTAATTGAAATAGGGGTTGACACCAAACAACTGCTATACATTTCGAGTTACTCTTTCATCAGATTAATGGTTCTTCTAGTAGTGCATATGCTCATGGAACAGGTACAGCTCCTTCGTGGCTAAGCGGTTAGCGTATGCGCCTTTGGCGTGGGAGACCCGGGTTCGATTCTCGGCGGGAGCTCATGTGGTTCGGATTCCACGTTAATCAGTAGGTCCACGTCTCATATAGCCTCGCTGCTGAACGGGACGTAAAACTCAAAATCACCTCACATCACCTCATGGAACAGGAGTTGCAATCCAGGCTTAAACTCCTATATCGGGAAAATACATCTGTTTTCCAAACTAACATTCTCGAACAATATATAGTGTTTAAGGTAGAATTGTTATTGTGCCCACTTAATATGTTCGATTACCACAAAATCACAAGAACGCTGAACAATCGCTGATTCGAAGTAGGTCTTCTTTGTTTGTTTGTTTGTTACGCCAGTCATCTATTTATTGCCGACAACGTTTTCCGTGTCATCGAGACAAATTTAAGTACTTGAATAGAGGGTGGTATTCAACTATGAAACATAATATTGGTTTCGGACGCAATAATGACCGAGTGCGTAACCGCAGACGTGCAGGTGAGCAAAAAAAAAATATATATTGTAGGTTTTTGTATCGTCCATATCGTCATACAATGTGTAATTGGAAACGTTCAAATGTATGGCCTGTGTCGCCATACAGGACTCATACCAGATATTCTGATGCGGACATAATCTACACATTATGCTTACTTCTGGTCTTCATCCAGGGGAGTTTGGATAGAGATTGCACACTATTGATGCCGTCATCAATTCTATTATTCGATATTATATGAACATTTTGCCGAAACTCTAACTTCCAGGTGGATAACGCGCGTCTCCATACCACCAGGGCAACAACGTTGCTCTACTTGATATAAACAGTCAACTTTGTCCTGTGCTGTCTCAGGAATTAAGCTCTGTGAGCACGTGGGGGATATGTTGGAACGGCACTGACCGTTAAACGAGCACCGATAACGATTATCTACAATCAAGGTCGTATCAGACGTTCAAATCTATACGGTCTGCTATTTGCCAGAAGACCTACATATATAGCTTTTTTTTTGTGTGGTTACACGTGTTCTTAATATGACAGTAGTATGTCTCTGAACATCCTATATAACATGTTCAGGGCTTACGACGAGTGTCATGTTACAACGGCCAATTTCTACCATCATTTTCGTATTGTGTATTACCTTTGTCCTAGATATGCGAATTGCTACCGGATGTCTGGAATATATATACTTCTTATTTCACTACTTTATGTGCACAATTCTATTTCCGCAAAATTCCTGCTTTCAATCCAGTAACCATATTTCCTACTTACATTATTAAGAAATGAAAATTGCTACGTTGCTTACAGGAAACGATAATTTATTTCAAATTTTAACTCAGAACAGGGCTTAACATGATCCAGGTTGCGAAGGAAAGATAATAAAATTATAAGTTATGATGTTACTTGTCATTATTGTTAGTCCAGTGTCAGAAGAGAATCACCTCCAAGGTTGATTCTCTTCTGAAGTTCAGAACCATTAGCATTTTTTCCCCCGTGGCAGGGATGGAGATGGTTAAAAATTCAACTGGAACCATTGTGTTTCGTAGGCAATCTTTAAGAGGATTTCTCTTCCATCCTTCTCATTCTTGGAGAAGGACAGGAGTCAATTTATCATCACAGCACCTGCGGCCTTAAGAACGCCGCCAAGTCATTTCCTACGCTTTCATTTCCTCTTTTTTCATTCCATGTTTAAATCTATGAATAATCTTCCATTCATCAATCATTGAGAAGAAAAGAGAAAACAAGCTAGTTAAGTGATGCGTTTTACAATGGACTTTACGGAAAACGTTATTTCCGAGGGATACGCACTACTGGTTACATTTACGTTTGGAAAAGTAATAAAATTTAAAAACGCAAGTGAAATAACACAAATTACGTAGAAAAGGAAGCCGTTTTGTTTTATCTATTCACAAAGTAAGCCATTTTGAGTCAAAATAACACAGTTTACATTACAATGTTGTTAAACAACTGACTTTCAGTTCTCTTTGTTAACCTTGGAACTACACACAAAATTATATACATTTCAATATCAATCGGGTGTAATGGACCCACGGTGAATTTTTCATATTTTTGTAGCCAATAATGTACACTTTTTGAAGAGAGGAGCATTTAAACAGTAAATTGCTACCATCTTACGTTTTATTAACTAGAACATCAATGAAATACACTTATGTTTATTATTGTTTCTCTTTAAGAAAAAAAAAAATAAAGTATCTTTTTATTTATGAAGTAACAAATACTAAGATACGTAGTATAAAAATGTAGACGTCAGAAATATGTTCTTATGCAACAAAAAGTAAAAATATAAAAAATTTCCGAAAGAGTTTTCAGAAACTAGCAGTGGTTCTTTCATTTTAGGGAACAAATGAAGGTCACATGGACTTATGTCTGGTAAATAGGGAGTATGCTCTATAGAGCGTCCCACTCTTAGATTGCAGTACAGAGTAAATGGAGCGCGCTGTTGCCACATTTTTTCCGCCGTATGTTTTCTTTCGAAGAAAGAACAAGACAGAAAGAGTGATGAGTCTGTAAATAAATCCTTCTTAAATTAATATATTTTCAACTCATTTGTCATTCAAATCTAGCAAATTCATTTAGAACGGCGAATTGGAGGGTACGAAATAACAGTCTAACAATTGTGTGTTAGAAGTTTTTTTTTTATGATGGTTTATAAATTGTTGCAATAAAATTTTGATGGAAGCAATCGAGAGAACATATGAAACGAACGGAAAACATATGATTGAAATAAATGGCAGGCTAAACAGTTCTAAACACAAATTTCCTGCACCGATTGTGCGGCAAAATAAGGAATAGCAATGGGTAAGATACTGCTACTGAAGTTGGATAAGAGTGAAAACTGGAGTAGGGTGATAGTGATAAGTGACGAGAAAATGTGACGTACGAGAACGCTCATTCGTCTATGCATGCAAAATATCCGCTAATCCAATTCCGTTTGTCAAACAAGTTACATCATAAAGTATATTGTGAAGGCGGCTTCTCCCCACTTCCAATGTTTAAGACTGTATCATGAAGGACGTGCTAGAGGGTATGGTGGCAGGAAAAAGATGGAGGGGACGAAAAGAGACTGCAATTACTGGACGATATCAAAATAGAAAAATCATGCGTGAAGACGAAGAGGTTAACCGAAGACCGTGGATCATGGAAGCTTCTGAGTTGCAACAAGTGGCCTGCCAATAAAATATGATGACGATGATGATGACAAATGCAATGGTGTATAGAAACTGAACCTCCCTAGTTTCTATACTCACTTCTGATACCTCAGACACACAATATCAGTCTGGAAACAGAAGAAGAATGAAAATAAACCCCATTATATCCGTTCTAAATAAACGCGCAAGTTTTGACTTTAAATCACGTATAGTGACAGCCAACAAGATACAAATCATTGGGCAAGGAAACAAAACCAGACTTATCAAACCCTGCTTCCTAAAGAAGCATGGGGGGGGGGATAAAGAGGCCTTTCATTCTGCTTTGTGAGCTCATAAAGTTATTTGTTATGAACGCTTTTGTCATTTTCATCTGTATATTCAACGTGAATAAGAGAAGTGGAATTGCAAACGAAACCAACTTTTATTGTCAAAATTGTCAGCATCTGAAACAGCATTAAGGACTACATGCGAACCATAAATGAATCAATTATAAAACTAATAACTTTTTATCACCAGGAATGAGGAGATTTATTATTAATAGATATTTGTCATATATATATATATATATATATATATATATATATATATATATATATATATATGCGTGCAACTCAAGGAAAACAAGCGAAGTAAGTAGTGGAACGTAAGATTGAGTGGAGTTGACGCAATGCTTATCGTAGGTGAGGTCCAGGATTCGATTTTGCAAATATGCTTCCGTTAAGCAGTAGATTCGTGCTCGCATAACATCAACAGTAAACACTCATCAGTATAGCACAATATTCTACATCAGTAACTTTAAAACAAACATTATAAGGAAAATAGCATGGGCAAGATTTATCACTGCTTTTCTTCTGGTCAGATGCGAGCGCTTTGGAAAGTTGATGCTTAACACTAAAAGTCATAAAACCTAAATGAAGAAAGATATTGACCTGCGAATTGTTTTAAAAATAATTTCAATCTTTTCTCAATATTTTTCTCGCTTTGCACCCTCATCTAATCTGAAAAATAAAAAAAAAAAAAGTTTCTCACTAGTCAACTTTTTAGATGTTGCATTGCAACAGTATATGCACTTTCTCTTACATTTTATTTTTTTCTTTTTTTAAATTCAAAAAGTTTTTTTGAATGCAAACTTTTCCAATATTGGCACCAAATATGGTGTTAATAGCTGTATAAGTTTCAACGTTGTTTCTCTTAGAGGTCCGAACTTATGACGTGATATATTTAACGCGACGTTAGAATTTGCCATTAGCAAGATTTCACTCTTTCAATTTATTTTAATACTTGAAAATTCTTCTCGATGTAAGAAAAACAGATTATTTGATAGAGAATACAATGTTCTACAATAATTTATTCATGCCTAGTAAAATAAACTATTTCTAAAATTCAGGCTAAGTTTGGCAACAATGGGCATAAGGAAAATCATTGCCATTTACTCCTGTACTGCAATCTAAGGGTGGGACGCTCTATAGAACCTTCCATTCCCATTGTGCAAACAGTTTCCTCACAGGAACTGCGTTGTGACAACGGGCGTTGTCATTGAAAACAGTGGGTGGATCAATTATGAAGTTGGGTCTTTTCCTTTGCAGTGCAGGACGATGTTGTTCCAGGAACCTGAGGTAGTACACTGAATTTATGGTCTGGTTCAGAGAACTGCATGCCGTATTATGACACCACGTACATCGTATGGCACTACCTGCGTCACCTTCAAATTCCCCGAAGGTTACACTTACTTTCATGCTGACTCAGCTTCTTGAGTCGGGGAGATGATGGGTAGCACTGTTCATTGGATTGGCGCTTAAATTCTGGCTCATAAGAGCGCGCCCATATTTCGTCACGTGCGATAATCCTGTCCCGGAACACGTGACCTTTCCGTCTGTAGTGTGCCAAATTATCACAGGCAAGGGCGTAACTGTGCCATTTTTGAACACCTGTAAGGTGTGCGGTACCCATCGGCATGCAACTTTCCGTAACCAAGGGCATTGTTCATCACATTCAATACTGTAGTGAGATGTTCCTACCTTGTTAACCAATTCCCTGCCAGTTTGCCTCCTGCCCACATGAAGCAAAGATTGAATCAATGCAGTGACTGTTTCCGTCGACCTCCACCTGGTTCCTGTTGCACACTTTCACGTCCTGCACGAAACGCTACAACCCGAAGTATCGCATTCCGATACCGCAATACGTCATTACCGCATGTTTCATGTAGTTCAGAGTGACATTCCCTGGCGTTTGTTTCCACGAGCACTTCGATCTTTAGCCATGTACGCTGTTCTAACTTGGAAAACACCCCCTTTAGAGTGGTGTGACTTGACAACCGACATTCAACACACTCCACCACTATCACTACAGAACCTACATTAGCGTCGCCACCCTGCGTTATATTGCTCCACACACCATTTGCATGTGTTGTCAAAAGCAGCACGAACAAAACTCCTTAATCAGGGATAAAACAATGTTGACATGTATTTCTTTCCAGTCCTCGTATTAATTTCTAGCTTTATCATGATAGCTAGGAGAACATTAAAATGTTAATGCTGGCATCTACAATGCAGAATTTCAACCGAAGCCGGTGCTTGACAAATATATCTGCACTCAATAAAGGTCAGGGTCCAATGGACCCGCTTGGAATTGAATGCTATAATTAGTAAAACTACCACATGACTTACAAAAATAAAATAGCACCTAAATAATTTAAAACAAAAATGCAAACAGGAAATAGTCAGATAATATTAATACCTGGAAACGCACAGTATCATTATAATTACTAGCAAAATAATCCCTATGGGTCAAATGGATCCATCTGGTAGTCGTAGGATTAAGCATTGCATTACTTTCCATTATTAGAAATATTATAAATGAAATAAATTTGATCAATTAAGAAATTTCAAACCGCCGTGTTTCAAAAAGAGTGACCTGATTTTGGACGGTAACAATTACGGAACATGAGACGTTCCGAGAAGGAAATTAGTGTTGTTTGAGTGGGAGTGGCCTAGAGTTTCAGAAAATCGCTGTTAGATATCAGTCAATGCGTCTTCTCAATTTGCAGTCAGTCAGAAGTAAGGCTTGGTTCAGACGTGCAGAAAAGTCTGTTGCGGGCCCGCAACAGACTCGCAGCAGACTCGTGCGGGCGTCTCAGCCCAACCACTTCACATGGACATAGAAAATAGCTCATTTTATTTTCAGCTGCAGTTGAATGAAGATGGAAATTGAAAGAAGAAAACGTGCTGTTTTTGTATACTTAGCCAGTAAAATCCTAAGGAAGAAACAGAGACGATACTGGGTTCATCCGTACGTAAACTCACGACTGCTTAAAGTTGAATTTTCTTCCATGTTTATTGATTTGCGCGAGGACGAAGAAAAGTCCTTTAATTATTTTCGCATGAGCATCATTTCATTTGATGAACTCTTATCGAAAATAAGTGATAAAATTAAAGCAGAAGATAATTTCATGAGACTTGCGATACCACTAATTGAAATGTTGGCTGTTACATTAATGAGTTGATTTTGAGTTTAACGTCCCGTTCAGCAGCGAGGCTATCTACTGATTAACGTGGAATCCGAACCACATGAGCTCCCGACGAGAATTGAACCCGCGCCTCCCACGACAAAGGCGGGTACGCTAACCGCTTAGCCACGGAGGAGCTCTGGCTGTTACATTAAGGTAAGTTAATTATGTTAACTAATTATCGTTTGTAAGAGCACAGAAAGTTAAACATTCCGAGACCTATTCATAGACATTTTCAGACGTTATTAGCGGCCACTGGCGTAGTTTAACAATTGCGTGACTAATTTCGATTTTTTGACATAGTTGGTGGCTTTAAATTAAAAATGATACATTTATTTGAGACTTCCCGAATATCCCACTCAAGAGGGGGCGTTTCAATAATAGTAAAATTTCCCTTTATTTATTCACAAATTACCGAATGTGAGGATTCGCTTCAGTTAGAGATGTAAAATTTGGCATGTAAACTCATATTAAAAATAATGGAGCACAGGTTTCAGCATCTTTGAAAATTTTCTCTTGATGGGGAGATGGGGTTTTCTATAGTAATGGGATCCGGTGGCTCAGTGATAGTGTGTTCACCTCTGGTTCGATCCCAGCTTGCGTCAAGTGGGCTTTGTGGTGCGAGAAGCACCGTGTGCGTGAGTTTTCTTGGGGTTCTCCCGTTTCTTCCCATTTTATTAATTCCACCATTTCATTCATTTATCATCATCATCATTATTTCCTTTAGCCTACCCGGTATAATCGTGCGACGTAAAACTCAAGGATTTCATTTCATTCCTATAGTAGTGACATTTCCCGTTATATATTGAGAATGTATAGGACTCGCTTAGATTGGAGATGTGAAATTCTTAATGTAAACTCTTAGATAAAAATAATGGATTTAGTGTTTCCGAATAATCCATTTCTAAGGTGAGAAAAAAGGAAACATTTTTATAATTGTGGCATTTAACGATAGAAGGTTTTGAGGAAATCCCCAATACGTGTAGCACACCAAAAGGAGGCAACGCAGCAAACGGAAGCAGAACAGATGGGCTGATTATTTTGTGAGCGACATAGGTAGGGTTCCATGGCAAGATAACTTTGTTTAAGTTGTTATTTATGTAAGAAAACATTCAGTTGTTATCTGTAGAATAGCAACGACGTGCACAATATTATCAATTGCACGAGAAACAAAAATATTTCTGTTACATCTCGAGCATGCTTTTTTATTTTTTAACCACATGAGTATCCTGCTGCTCAACAATTTTCGTGTTAACTCTTTTTTTTTTTTTAATTTAGTACATTAACAAATAAAGACAACAAATGTCAGCCGAAAAACGATGTTTTTTTTCTTTCTTTTCTGTTCTGCTATTATGTTGATGGTTGTTTTGGACTTCAGCGTCCCTTTTGAGCACAGAAGCTATATAATACGTGACCTCGACCCAAGAGCGCCCATGTCGTGGTTTTCAAGGGGGGGGAAATATAAGTGACTTTTCAAATATAGTTTCATTTTTTGCTGCAACTAATGTAAAAATTCTATTGGGTTTTCGATATTCCCAAGTCTAATTTCCTCTTACGGGGGGCGAACGCCCCACCTTGCCCCCCTGATGGGCGCCCTTGCCTCGACCTAAAGTATAATGCAACGTACGTTATAAACAGTCGGTTCATTCCGGAGTGAGTGACAAGAAATCTCATCAAAGAAACTGAATTAACAATAAAGGCTTTTTCTCCAAGCGTATTTGTTGTCTATTGTTATCACAAAAAAGTATTCATAGCCTCTCTGCTGGAAAGGGACGCTAAACGAAAATCAAATGTAAACACTACATGAATATTAGATTTTTAAATTGAAAAGTAATAATAATACTTCTTTATTTTTTCTTCTTCTGTTTTTTCATTAAATTTCTCACATAAGGTTTCACACACCTTATTCCATGCAGCCCGTTTTTTTATTTCTATATCTATACATTTTGCACTTTAAATTCCATACCTCCTGATATTTTTGTATTTCGTTAATGAATAATTCTTCATTCAGTTCTTCGCTTTCCATTTCTGCGGGCGCGGAAAAGTCTGCACGTGTGGCTTGCCTCATTGCCAGCAATGGTTTTCCGACCCGCAACACCTGTGCGGACTCGCTGCGAGCCAGCAGTCCCCGCAACTCAATTTTTGCCCGCTGCGGGCCCGCAGCAGAGTCGTGCGGGAAAGTCTGCACGTGTGGCATGAATGATATGAACCAATGTATTTCGGGCCCGCAACAGACTTTTCTGCACGTCTGAACCGAGACTAAGACGGCGTCCGCTACACAACACCAGAAATAGTGCTGCCACATTGAGACAATGTGGCAGTATGAATATACAAATTGTAATACAGACTACTCAAGTAGGAATCTACATTTACATTCTCATCAGTTTTCTCTCTTCTACATAGGTAAGGCAACTTACTCATTAGTTTTTTTTTAACTTAAAGTACATTCACTTTATTAGTAATTTACATTACATAGAAAACCATTTTTTTTTTTAACGTAGACGGGAAAACTAGTTTTCTTAAAAATAATTGAATGAAATCATTCAAAAGCAATACACAGCCAAAAGTAGAATGCAAAATTTATATATATATATTTTTTCAAACTTGCTACCATCAACTAAAGCAAAGTCTAAATTTTCAGAGTAAGACATGCAGGTCCAAAATTTTGCCTTGTCAAATTCTCGTGTGACAAAATATCGCCTGATCCAGAACCTCAAAGGGAGAAATCTCGCCTATGATAAGACTTCGGCGTCCAAAAATTAAAGGGACAAAATTTCACCATGGTCATTTCTTCAGTGTGTTAAAAAATATCATTTTATGCATATACACTTAAAGTAGCTTGTTCAGTTAAACCTGTATTAATGGATACCTTCGTAATATGGACTTTTTTTTTTTTTTGTTCTGGCAAGGATGTATGTATTATTACAGAGCACATCCCTCCATTTCACGGATGTTCTCATTTACCGACACGAATAATCTTCTCCCTTTCCCCTACACAACATGTTACTAACATTCAACTTGACCTCTTCATTCAAGAACTGTCCTCATTTCACATGGGGCTGCGGTGGCTCAGTGGTAGAGCGTTCACCTCTGGTGCTTGGGGTCCCGGGTTCGATCCCCGTCCAAATGAACTTTGTGGTGGACAAACACCGTTTGCGTGGCTTTTCTCGGGGTTCTTCCGTTTCCTCCCACTTTCTTCATTCCACTGTTTCATTCATTACTCATCATCACCGTCTCCTTTAGCCTAGCCGGCATAACCGTGGAACGTAAAACTCAAAGATTTCATTTCATTTTTTGTCCTCATTTCACATGTGACATTCACGTTTCTGCATTTTAAAAAATGAATTCAAATACTGTTAAAAAATTGTATGTGGCGTACGTAACATCGTATGTTACATTTGCAAATCCTGTAGTTTTTTGGACTTAACGTACATCAAACGTATAAATGAAAACACATGTTTTATAATACTTTCTGTATAAGTGTTCTATCTATATTTACTTTCATGTAAGCAATATAGGTGCTCAAGATCTCACATAAAAATGGACATATATAACATATAGCTGACGAAAGTAACATACAGATGATGATCAGAAAAATGGGAACACCTGAACGAAATTGCAACTTACCAGATTAATATGGTGTCAGGCCATCTTTCGCCTTCAGAACAGCCTTGATGCGACGTGGGATGAAGACATAGAGGTCGTGAGTGGTAGCAAGTGGAATTTTACACCATTCCTCGTGCAGGGCATCGGCCAGTTCTGTGAGAGAGGATGGAGGTGGAAATCGTCGCCGGAGACGTGTTTCCAAGACGGACCACAGATGTTCAATTATGTTGAGATTTGAGGATTGGGCGGGCCAGGGGAGGTGTTGAACTTCATCCCGGTGTTCCTCAAACCACGCTGCAACAATGCCAGCTGTGTGAATGGGTGCATTATCATCCTGGAACATGGCGTCATTGTCCGGGAACAACATCCGGACCATAGGATGCAAGTGGTCTCCTAAAATTGTGACATAATCGTTGGCAGTGATTCGTCCGCTAAGTGTGACCACAGGACCCAATGAAAACCATGATATGGCGGCCCACAGCATCACCGAGCCGCCGCCATGTTTCACAGTTGGGTGGAGACACTGTAGATCATAAGCTTCTTTGGGCGTTCTCCACACATAAACACGGCCCGTGGTTGGGAATAGGGTGAAGGATGACTTCTCCGACCATATCACACGTTTGCAGTCCTCAACGGTCCAAATTGCATGGTCGCGGCACCATTTGCGGCGTGCGAAAGCGTTATGGTCCCTGATGAGCGGTTTGGCCCGTGCAATACGACCCCGTAAGTTCATGTCATGTAATTCGCTCCGAAGTGTGATGGTCGAAACAGGGTGTGTGAGGTGCTGATTGAGTTCCTCCGTCACTTGCTCCGCAGCGGCACGACGGTTCTGCGTGACAATGCGCTTTAATACCCGGCATGACCTGTCACTCATGATTTTCTTCCGCCCACTGTTCCGCTTCCACGATGTGGTTTTCCCGTGTGTTGTGTAGGCCGTCAACACCTTCGACACTGTCCCACGCGACACACCTAATACAGTAGCCACTGCTGTCACACTCACTCCACATAACTGCGCACCAACAATTTGCCCTCTTTGAAAATCTGAGAGGTCTCCCATTTTACACTACCTCCGTCTGCTGCAGCCACTGGACACTGCTGTTCCACTACGCCTGACGTAGTATGGAGACCGAGCTAACACACCACCGCCAGCGGTCCGGCGCTGCGGGCGCCACGACACCACTGCCAACAAATACATGTGACGTGTTGCCAACTACAGGTGTTTCCATTTTTGTGATCATCATCTGTATATATATATATATATATATATATATATATATATATATATATATATATATGCAATAAAGAAGACTGTAAAATGTAATATTGACATCAGACATCCTGCAACGGCATGATGTAACATCTAAGGGCAGTACCTATGTAGCATACGGATAACGTATGTTCCGTACTGACTTCTGTAGTAAGCAAGAAGATTCTGTATATTGGTACAATATACCGCTGTCCGGAGAACGGATTTTTCCCAGTGCACAGTAAACAGACGAAGAATTGTCCATAGACGAATGTTTTTTTTTTTTTTTTTTTAATTCCTAAATCTCCTTCTCACATTCTAAAACCGAGAACTCGTCCCACTTCTGGAAAGTTGTTAGATAATATGTCAGTAGGCTTCTCGGAAATAAGTTTACTCACTAGTCGTCTTGAAATGACTTCGAATCTCGGCTAATACCGTTATTAGTGTCGAAAACTATACATTAAATTAATTTCAAAAATGAAAAGAAAAATAGTGAAGTTATCAAAATTATATTATTATTATTATTATTATTATTATTTTTATTATTATTATTATTATTATTATTATTATTATTATTATTATTATTATTAATATTATTATAAATATTGACAAACTTTGATCCACACTTTCACACCAAAAATCAAATAGCCTGAAATTAATATATATATAAGATTGTATTGACAATACAATTGTAAGTATGTCACAGATATCATTTCAGTAGTTTTTTTTCGGAAGTTAGGGAAATACAAATATCATGTAGATATACATAAAACACTCTTTAAATTTTGGATAATTGTGTGAAAATGGACATAGTTCCGTCCTACTGATATGTGACTTGCTACCAAAAATAACCATGCTAGATGATCTTTCCCTGTTAACGGTGATAACATCACTAGAGACTTCTGTTTTAGCTCCCGGCATAATCAGACACTGAGAAAAATCCGTTATCTGGACAGTTGTATATTGCACAAATATACGGAATCCTTATGTTTACTACGGAAATCTGTAGCAGCATGCATTATGCATATATCACATGTGTACTGATTTTTCCACGCTTAGATGTTACATCATGTCACTGTAGAATGTCTGACATCTAACATTCTTCATTATATTATATATGCATACGTATGTTACATACTCAACTTTATGTTATATACGCCCAAATATTACGTCAGATCTTGGGTGTCTATATATAGTCTTTCTTTCGTACGGAAAATACGTTTATTTGGAGCACTTATATGGAAAGTATGTATAAATGATATGTTTTCGTTACATGTTTGCGCAGAATGTTACATAGAGTTTTACGTTAAGTCCAAAAACTACAGGATGTGTGTATGTAACCTACATTTTTTTTACTTACGCCACATGCATTTTTTTTCTCAGTGTACGGAAGTTTATACTTTGTATATTTGGTGGCTGAGCTCAACTAGGGAGTATTCGATTCGGCAACAAAAGCTGTGTTCATAATTTTGCTCGCCGGACACTTTTGATTTCTGTTCACCGACTTTGTCCCATTTGTCATTTTCTTTACATTTGAGAATATCAGATGAATGTAATCGACTTGAAAAGGTCGAGAGGAATCATGTGAAATACGTTTTCAAAGTTTACAATAGATTTTCTGAAAATGCAAGATCTTTATTCAAATTGTATGGTGTATTTGGGATAAAATGTGAGCATCTCCAGCTAACCAAAGTTTCTGATACATGAAGGGTATTGAAAACTTTTAGTTGATTACGTGTAAAATTTCATATCCAGAGTTTGTCTTGTTATTGGTCAAATTCAGGGACATCACAATACCTTACATGATATACCATAAAAACAAAATTATAGATTATATCAGTTGATAGTAGATAATTATTTAGTGTCTATCGAAATTGAAGGAAATTTGTAATTGGTTGAAATTGAAACAGACGGAGAAAAACTGCATCCTATTGTGAATCCATATATTCAACACGCGCTTTTGGGAAAAAAAGTAAGCAAAGAAACAAATAGTCATGCGTTACTTAAGCTCTGTTTTTCCATTGGCCAAATGGCACCATTTAGCTTGAAAACTAAAATCAGCGCGGAATTGACCCAAATCCCCTGAGAGTCGCTTTTTTTCCTTATTGCCATGTCTTTAGCAACGAAGTAAAAAATGTATTCCATTAAAGTTTTCTCTGGTGCCTCATGTGTAAACAAACACGCATGCTACTTTTTTAGTATTATTATTATTTTCTTAATATGGTTCTAGAAATTCTCCTCGCATGCAAACATTAATATTGACCTAGTCTGATTCACAGTATAAATCCGTTTGAAAATAATGGAGAGCATAATGCAGAGTTAGAGAAAAAAAAATGTTAGCTCAGAAGATGTGCAAAATGGAATTAACGAAAAAAATAGTATAAAGTAATAGTGTAAGGCATTAGGTTCCATACACTGCGGAATATCGAACCACTAGTTTTGAAACAAAGCTTAAGAGCTCCTTCGTGGCTAAGCGATTAGCGTACGCTCCTTTGGCATTGAAGACAGAGCTTCGATTTTCAGCGGGATACCATGTGGTTGGGATTCACGTTAAGCTGTAGGTCTACATCTTATATAGCCTCGCTGCTAAAAGGGACCCTAAACTTAAAATCAAATTACAGCAAAAGCAAAGCTTAAAAGCGAATACTATTTGTATTGCCCTATTGGATAAAGTTACCTTTATACACTGAGTGCTTACTAAATTACGACCACCTTCCTAATATTTGGTTGGTACACCTTTTGCTCAGAGGACGGCCTGGCCACAACGTGGCATGGATTTTGGTAGTTGGTGATATGTTTCCAAGGAGATCTGACATAACATATTCATGATGGTATCCCACAATGAGCCACAAATGTTAATTCAGGAGTCATGGTGCAAAGAGATCATTCTATAACATCCCATGAATGTTCTATAGGATTAAGATCCAGTGAATTAGGGGGTAAATTCATACGCTTCAGCTCCGTGGAATGTTCCTTAAGCAAAGCAAGCAGAGTCCTGGCTGGCTTGGTAGCACTGTGTATTGTCGTCCTGGAAAATGCTGTCTTCGTGTGGGTAGAAGTGTTACATTGTAGTGTCTACGTGATTCTCAAACACCTGCAGTTACACAACGGATGTCTCGGTGTGGTCCATACCATAGATGTTCATTTTACTCCGACCTCACACCCTCACCCTCGCCTTCGCAGTGGCAGTTGTCCCTCGCCCTCGTTCACCCTCGCCCTTTCGAAGGGAATTGTCCACCGACCTCGCGCACCCTCGCCCTCGAAGTGAAAGTCTTCCTTCGCCATCGCTTGCTTTCGCCCTCGTGCTGGAAACTTGTCCTCGCCCTCTAGCACCCTCGTCCTCGCGAGGGTGGTTATTCATCGCTCACGCTCGCTCTTGCCCTCATATCATCGAGGGAGAGAGTATTTGAGGGGTAAGGAAGCCCTCCTCGCGAGTTCCTCCCTCGAGAGGATCAGATCATTAATTTACCAACCTATTTGCTGAATTATTTCCTTAACATACGTAATAAACAAACAAAGCTAAACATACCATCATATAACTTACTCCGAATCATCTAAATGGAACAAATCATTGACTCCTTCACGGTGAATATTACCATGAATATGTTCAGATAAAATTTGATAACATCTTTCGGTGCAAAGTAGTGTTGCCCATGAGACGAGACGCGACGAGAAATAAGGTTTATCATCTCGTCTCGTAAATTTTATAGAAGTCTCGTCTCAATTCTCGGAAACTTCTTTACTGTCTCGATTCTCGACGACTCACTTCTCGTCTCGTTCTGTAAATTTACGTATAAAATGTATTTCCTTATCTAGGTGTTCTCTGAATCCTTCTGCTTCACGAGAGGTATAAGAAGGGTGTATCTAACAACATTTAAACCGTATTTATTATTGGAATATATTGTGATTTGAGTGTCTTTAAACGTTTATAAATGCTCTTCATTATGATCGTATAGTTACTTTTATCAATTTATAGATTTTACGTACGGATCGTTTAGCACTAAAATAGTGTTTGAGACCTGGGACTTGGGTGAACTATTGTTGCTCACGATATTCGAAAAAAATCTTGTCTTATCTGGTAGTGCAAACTATAAGAGTGATACCGGTGATAACGTTTAAAAAGTGTTTCTTTCAACATATAGTTTCTTATAATTATTAACATATAATAAGATATATAAGATTTAGGTAAAAGATTGAGTTAGTTATTAGCACGAAATTAGTTTGGTGAATTTCGTTTACAATTCCAGCAACAACACCCTTTGTAATATGTGGTATATATTTCCTATGTGCGAAGATCATTGACCAATCTTTTAATGTTACTTTTGTGTGTAGAAGTTAGTTTCTATTTTTACTAAGGTGATGAGGAAGACACCTCTACTAAATTCAAAGAAATCTCTACGTCAGCACAGGACGAAGTGTTGTTTGCCCCTCCCCTTAGCGATGCCATATTGCAGCAGCTTCAGATCATTGCAGAGACCTTTCACTGCCCCCAAGAGCCCGTCGTCATCCAGCCCTAGATTCCAGTCCTAGATTACCTATAGGCGTTATAGCTGTAGATAAAAACTTTTCTTCGGGTACCGTAAGTGAAGGTTTGTTCTGACGACTTTTCCAAGAAATGCGTATTGGTTGGTGAGTAGGTAATATTATCTGTTGTCTAGTAATAATAAATAAGATAAGAACATGTGTCCGACCGAACTTTATTACTACTGCATAAGAACTAATTAAGAAATTGTCATACTTAATGTATTTTAGCAGGAGAATATGTCTTTAAACAGATAATTAAATAATCCTGGAGCCAATGGTATAAAATCGCACATCCGTGCGATTTTAATGGTACAATTGAGAGACATATTTTTTCAGTTTTGGTATACATTAGCTATGTCAAATTTAGATGTTGCCAAATGAAAAAAATGGCAACCATTTCAGAATTGCGGCTGAGCTATATATACAAGTGTTCGTATCTCTGCTATTTTTTATCCGATTTAGATGGTCTCTTTTTTTAAATTACAAGTCTATATTGGATCAATATTTTTAGTTATTACACTTAGTGCGCTATCTGTAGTGGTTTTATAGTTTTAAAAGAAATACGTTATTTTCACCCCTAAATTCCCTTTGTATTCTCTGTCTGAGTTATTTGGGAAAGGTACCTTGGTAACTCTACTTTTAAAATTGCATGTATGTTTTAGAACATATTTATTGCCACTAGGCTATACATTTCACTTTAAATATAGTATTTGTTTTCGTATTTTAAAGGTACGGTATGAACATTTATGAATCAATGATCCCAAATGTAACAAATACAAAGAAAATGTATAAAAATTATAGAATGTACAGTATGTTTTAATATTATAAATAATATATTCATTCATTTTAAAATTCTATACTGCAGAATATTTCAGCATGTGTGCTGCACTGCTCACATACACCATAATTTGAGATAGTTACTGAGAGAAGCTAAAACTCTTCTCCATCACTTTTATCACCTGATGTATGTTCAGTGCATTTACTATTCTCACAAATGAAAATGTCATCGTCTCCACACATTTACAGATCAGTGCACGGAAGCATGTGTTGCCAACAGGAGCACAATTTAGTCAAACATTGACTTTTATGACACGAATATTTCACTGGTTCAAGTACAGTAGATGGAGCAGGGGGAGCTGTAGTCATCAGAGGAACGAAAACACCATTCTGAATAATCCAGCCCAGGAGTAAAAGTGAATCTTAAAATGTAGGGGACGCTTGACGCCACGCTGTCCTCCTTTCCTACCTTTACCCATAGTATTTTTTTAGAAAGTGGGGGACGCCTCAGATATTTTCTGGAAGTGAGGGGACGAAGTACTCCCGCGTTCCCCCTCACTTTCACCCCCTGATCCAGCCATATCCGTTGTCAGGTGAAGGAAAGGTTAGAATTTGCCACAATATAATTTTGTCACATCATACATTGATAATGTGCTCGTAGTATGACAAGATGAAGAGCTGGCTGTGTTGGAGGCATTTTCTCGGACTCCAAACATTCTTCTGAAACATAGTCTATCGTTCATCGCTAACAGTTGAATCCTTGGCACTGGCAATGTACAAGATACACACAAACTTTTCCAAGGCACTGCAAATGGATTGGAGGTGGTTTATGTTCCAATCCCATTTTCCTAAAAGCATTGAAACATGTGAAGTCGCACTTTTTTAAAGACTTCCAGCAAGAGATTTACCTTACAAATCCACCAGTTGTATCATAGCCAGTAAAGGCATGGAATCCTGGAATGACATTCCTAGAGGATCATACATTGGCCTAGTCTTCATTTTCTTCTGACCAGTTCCAACAATACACGAAACGTCAGGACAAAGCATAGGGTAGCGCCGTAGAGCAAGAATTACAACATCGGCATCAGGTGAGTAGATGTCAAAATAAGCTGCAGCTCGATTTGTTGTATGAACATCTTCGTATCTACTTTTTTCCTGAGAACTAGAGAGGAGCTTCACATCACAGTGTGGAAAAGCCACTTTGTTACTCCACGCAACAATAGTTTTTAGGTTATACTTAATGCACCATGCTACCATCTTATGTGCTAAATACCCTGCCATTTTAGATTTAGTTTCTTTATGTGATTAAAGCATCTTCATAGGAACGCTGTTAATTCTGGCTGAATCAGTAATACGGTAAGCGGTTCTCACACTTTCAGCTAAACGCTTCACTCTTATTCTTTAGTGACATTGGTAAATCGTATTTGTCAAACACAATTTGAACTTCATCATATTTGTCGAAGTAGTTCACACGACTGATGAAGTGATCAGCCTTTTTTTTGCATGTCGTGATAGATGGTGATTTATCAAGGCATTGCAGCAGCCTCATTCTATTGAATATTACAACCCTCGTTCCAGAATGAATCACAGGAGTTTTGTGTTGGTCTACGGCAGTCAATGTTTCTAGAATGCATAAAAGATCACTCTTCTTTGGTGGTAATACCATTTGACCTTCTGTGATAAAGACAGCACGAGGAACAACACGAAGTTCGTAGTTACTGATTGCATCCTTAATGCTCACAGTGGGACGATATTTTGAAACCAATAGCAGCCGTACAAACAAGACCCGATCTTCTTTTAGTTCGATCAACTTCGATTGTATCTTAACAGACGTAGTGTTTGTACTGCTGTTCCACGTTTTAATCTGTTTTTTTTTTTTTCATAGAAGATCACAGGTTCAGTATGTTAGCATTAATACACTCTTTTACAAAAACTTCATAAGCTGCTTGTCTTACAGTATTTCTCTCACAAGCATCATTTTCACCGCTTCATCCATTACAACTTTTGTCACACAATTCAAAAGATCGTCTGATATTTCGCTAAACATGTTGCCCTGTCTTCGTGAAGTGTCAACCAAGTTAGCTCTCATACCTTCCTGTCGTAAAAGATTTGGAATTTTCATGATGCATAGGACAATCTACTACAGCGATTCCTCCTTTTTTCTTGCAGTCTGTGGCAAGCATTTCTCAAGTTGATGAAGATGCTGCAGAATGGTTTCTCCACTGTCACTGAATTGTAGTCCTAGTTCCTCACTTGTCTGGCTACTGTTCGCCTCAATTGCTGCCTGAAGATCTTTATTTTGATCATGTGCTGGTCTTCCTGCACGTGGTGCGTTTTGGACTGTTTTATCACCGTCCTCAAACTTGTTAAGCCACCGCTGCACTGTCCGCGTAGTCATGACACCCTCACCAGAGGCCTGGCATATCTTCCGCCCCACTTCAGTGGCGTTTGACCCCAGTTTGAACTCTCACAGCATACACGCCCTTATGACGCTCTCTGGAGGTCCCACGTTCTCTTTGTCTTTACGCAAGTTCACGGTCTAACTGAACTGGCACAACCACGTAGTATGTTGGATATACAAACACCAACAACTGATCTTTGTCTTATCCCCATTCGCATTCAACTCAGGGTGTGAGGGATAGAATACAGACCTCCACAAAAAGCAACAGAACTTTCTTGGTTACCTCCGGCCAGCAACCGAATGGAGTGAATTTGGAAATTAGTGCGATCGGAGTTTTACCATTAATCTCATCGACCGCGAAAACTATGAATTCGACACTAATATCGGTCACATTTTCTATTACTTTTACATGTCCGGGTAAACGCCCCCTGAGAGCCCCTCGTTCGAATTAAAAAAAAAAACACTTCGTCTTGGCTTGGGGACTGCAGCAAGGTACCCACGACCAGAATTTGGTAACTCTCCGTCCACTAGTCTGGTCCCCAGGCCACACACAAGCACATAGACAGATATACAAATAAACTCTTTATTTTATTTATATTAGATAACATAAATAGAACCAATGATATACTTTGCCCCGATTAGCTGCATGAAATGTCCCTATATTTTGTTTCGGAAAGGTGGCAACCCTTGTTTATGTGACTTCACTCATTAGCACTGTAGAGCCGCCATTGAATAAATATTGCTCAAATAGGATATTTTATTCTTACCACTTTCTATTTGGTCTAGGAATTAATTCGTGCGGTTGGTACGCACACATTGAAGCTGTAGTACAAACACAAAATACATAAATACCTTAAGAAAAATATTGTCCATCGCTAGCCACCACTTTCGCCCATCTGTCGGGCAATGTACGGATTCCGTGGCGAAAGAAGCCCTCATCCTTGGAAGCGATCCAGTCAGAGACCCATGTTTCGATATCTTCTGAAGAAGTAAACCGCTGTCCAATCAAATCGTTGTTCATGCAATCGAACAAGTAGTAGTCCGAAGGAGCCACGTCTGGTGAATACGGCGGGTGGGGTAAAACTTCCCATCCGACATTTTCTAAATAGGTTTTGACCGGTTTTGCGACATGTGGGCGAGCGTTATCATGTTGAACAATAAGTTTATCATGTCTGTTCTCCCATTCTGGTCGTGTTCTGGCCAGAGCTTGCTTCAAACGCATTAATTGTCGTCGATAACGTTCTCCATTCATAGTTTCACCCGGTTGCAGCAGCTCATAGTACACCACACCTTTCATATCCCACCATATGCACAGCATAACCTTTGCACAGTGAATATCTCGTTTTGGTTGTGATGGACCTGGTTCACCTGGTTTCACCCAGGCCTTTTTTCGTTTAGGGTTCTCGTAATGGATCCACTTCTCATCACCCGTAATAATTCGATGCAGAAACCCCTTTCTGCTCTGTCGTTGAAGCAGCAATTCGCAAATGGTTTTTCGTCTTTCAACGTCTCTGTCTTTCAATTCATGTGGAACCCAATGTGACATCTTTTGAATCATTCCCATGGCTTTCAAGCGTTTGGAGACTGTTGTTTGATCAACGCCTAATGCTGCTGCAAGTTGTTCCTGCGTTTGACACGAATCCTGCTCGAGCAATGCTGTCAATTCTTCGTCTTGAAATTTTTTTGGCTGTCCAGCTCGCTCCTGGTCTGCCAAGCCGAAATCACCACTTCTAAACCGTGCAAACCACTTCTGACACGTTCGCTCAGCTAGAGCATGGTCACCATACACTTCCACCAAAATACGATGACTTTCAGTCGCACTTTTCTGCATGTTTAAGTAATGCAGCAGGACACCCCGCAAAAACACTTTATCAGGCACAAATTGCGCCATGTTCACTTAACTACAAACTGGTGTTGTTGACGCTTTAATCCACTGCCCTATACTACGAACGATACGCGATGACAGGGGTTTGCAACACATGTGTGGATACACGGAACTGTGGGACGCTCCGTTCGTTGCGCCATCTCTTGTCCACCCGCACGAATTAATTCCTAGACCAAATATTACATAGATTTTGTAAATAATATTGCATGTCAGTGGAACAATCGTTCTTTTTTTCTTCTTCTTTTAGGATCGTAGTCTATTGTGCCACTTTCTTCAGCACGAGCCATATTAAATTCGTGCAAGACTCTCATTCTGTGATGAAGAAAGAAGGACAAGCAACTGAATTTCATTTCTTTATGTCCATCAAGCCAAAAGAGACTAGTAATAAAAGTGAAAGAGTCTTTTAATTCTCTCTTAGTTTTTGAATTCCGCGAAACCTCACCTTCACTCTCTTTCCTTCATTCTCTGGAATATCTCTTCCGTAACTCCTGGTTCTTAGCCGTTTTCGGTTCGCATTATACTAGTGCTACTACTATTACTTTTCCATGCAAACTTTTATGGTCCCACCAGCCATTACTATCAAGACTTATCGTTATCGAACGGAGGTTATTTTCGAATTGCCGTGCATATTATTATTATTATTATTATTATTATTATTATTATTATTATTATTATTATTATTATTATTATCATTATCTTTGGTAAATATATCGACGCATATCATGAAGCATTCTATAATATCGCATGGCTTATTTTGAATTTGAAATAAACGTATGTTCTCAGTCCAACCATGAATTTTAGTTTCCTTGTTTTGCATCCTAGTGCGTGATATATGTTATGAGTGACGTAGCCTATACTATTAGCATACGATGTCAACAACGACTGAGGCTTAAAATCGTTGGAGTTGGTGAGTGCACTGAGAAAAATCCATTATCCGAACAGTGGTATATTGTACAAATATACGGAATCTGTAATTGTACTAAGGAAATCTGTACGGAGTGTATGCTAGGTATATGCTACATACGTACTGTCTTTTTTCGCTTAGGTGTTACATCGTGTCACTACATGATGTCTAACATCTAACAATATTCCGTATACTACATATACATGTTACATACGTCAGCTATATGTTGCATACGTCCATCTGTATGCAAGATCCTGACCGCCTATATATAGTTGTTTTTTTTCATACGGAAAGTACGTATAGATGGAACACATATACGGAAAGTATTATTCAACATACGTTTTCAGTTATGCTCTCGCCTTCGGTGCGAGCGGTCCCGAGTGTGATCCACGGTGGGGCACTCGGTCGGAAAAGTGTTAAAAGATTTTCAGACCAGCCATCCTAAATGATATTTTCCCGAGTTTTCCTCATTCACACCGAGCAAATGCCGGGGTTGTGCCTAACTTACAGGCCGCTTCCTTCCTTCTCCAATCATTTCCTCCTTCCCTTTCCCCAGATAATGTGCTCGCTGAGGGACGTCATCCCTCAAACGTGATGGGCTAAATGGTCTTAGATGCCAAAAGCCCAGAAATCTAAATCCTAAATCATAAAATCCTAGTTTACAGTTATACGTTTGCTGCCGGATCTCACATTCAGTCCAAAATCTACAGCATTTACGCATGTAACCTACGTTTTTACGTACTCCACATAAGTTTTTTTTTCTCTGTGTGTTCACAAGATGTTACAAGATAAACTCTCAATGTATATCTCATTCCTACCACACTATCTCGCTTCCAAGAGAGTAAGATTGCATAACCTCTCTATCAGGTCTGGCCTCACTTACTTGTATTTAAGGTGTCTTCCTGTTTTGTCTATTCCTGTTTCGCCTACTAGCTTAGAAATATATTTCAAGGTTTCTACGCTATCAAGATTTTAGTCGTAACAGGAATTCATGCTTTGCCTATTCATGTTTCGCCTATTGTTAAGACGAAAGGATGTTTTTGAGTTTGGTATTTTTCTTGGGAATTGTTATTTTTAATGTTAGTTAAGTTTTTTTTTTAGTAAAATAATTTAATATTATCGAAAATGCATCAATAGTCGTGATTTTGGAAAAACGACTACAATACGAACAATAAAGGAGGAAGTAGATGTACGTACTTTCTCTTTTACCGAAATGATCTTACCTAGTCGAAACAAATACTGCGCTCTGATTGGCGCTTCACTGAGGAGAGAACAAATCAGAATCTCAGAATATGTCTACCTTATATATGTGATAAAATAGGGTAAATATTTGGGCTCCCCACTTTGTCTGGAGTTTTATAAATTTCAAAGTATACCTTTGCCGTCTTTCTTGGGGAGGGATTGTTTTCCGGGGATCTTTTCCGTGTTCTTATTTCCAGAGTCATTTTTATTCTATTTTAGGGTCGTTCTTCTGTGTTGGGTAAATGTTATGTTCATTTTTCATTATCACCGTTTAGTTTTTCTAGATGTAGAGAATAAGAACTAATAAGAATGGCTATTCTAATGTAAAGTTAATGTTAGCGAAACAATGAATATTAGTTACAGTTTTCTTTTATAGATATTTGGAACGGTTGAAAACCTGTTGAAACTCTGCAGTGGAGCTGTTATTAACAAGGGACGGTACATTTGAAGCCGTTCTCAGAATTTTCAATCAACTATATTCTTTATATGGAAATTATTTGGGGCAGCCTTTTCCATACTTATAGTTTGTCTTCCTTCCAATAAAGAAGAGGAGACGTACTTACTAACTTTGATAGTAGAAAAGGTCAGAGAATACAGTTTCTCTTCAATCCTACCGAAGTTATAATCGACTTTGAAAAAGCCGTTATAAATACTGTGATTCGTGTCTTCCCGAACGCTACAGTGCGCGGATGTTTCTTTCATTACACGCAGTGTATTTGGAGGAAGGTCCAAACATTGGGACTGGCTTCCCTGTACTAAGAATATTAACGAGTGAGGAAATGGATTCGTCGGACTGCAGCTCTCCCGCTTATTCCATTTGAAAATATAGGTGACACTGTCCTCCATTTGCAAGAAGTCACGCCAGTGGTTCATAATAAAGATGCGTTCTATGATTATATGGTGGAAACGTGGGTAGACGAGATAGACGCAAAGTTTCATCCGTAAATATCACTATCAAAATTGATACTTTTTCGATTGAATTTACTTTTTAAAATTGTCTATATTCCGAAAGAAAACAGTTTCCTACTGCTGTGTTAAACATTTTGCGTTGGCGAGCTGGATGCAGACTTTTTATTTCGTCTTAGTTATTTTGAGTTTCTGTTATAACGAAATTTGTTGCATTGCATTATCTGATTTTTTTTCTTAAATAACTATCTTGTACATCTACTTCACTTACCTTTTTAATGCCTGTACATACTTCTATAAGGAAGTATAGGCATATATAATATGACTCCCGAATTGTATTTCGTACAAAATCCCACCATGTAGTTCCATTCAAAAATGTGCATTAGTAATTCTAGACTGCGCGGTAGAAGCAGTATGTCAGAAATTGGCCAAAATGAGATCAATCAATATTAGAAATCAATAGAAAGGCCCAAAATTTGGTATACAGAACCACATATATAAAACATACAGGACCGTTTACCTACTTTTGGGCCACTCTGTATGTTCATACTCCACCTCTGGTTAACTTCGTAGAAGTCAATTCTAAACGTGAGTTGAAAAATCGCATCTTAGTACTGTTAGTATAAGTAATTCATACTTGTGCTTGGTAAAAAAAAAAAAAAATCGCCTCCTGGAAACCTGTGTTTTTGACTTATATTGTTTCTCCTGCGTAGTCTAGAATTAACCTTGCACTTTTAGCTTAAGTTTCCTTTTACCTTCAGTTACTGTTAGCAAAATGTTTTGAGTTTACTTACTTAATGTAGATAATTCAAGAAGACATCTTACAGCACACGTGCGAAAAACTGTCCACCTGTTTCGATAAAGCCTAATCTCTTCCCTTTTATCTACTCGATACATAACGGATATAAACTTCAAGTATAACAAAAATATATAAAAAATAAAAAAAATATATCCGTAAACATATGTATATAGAAATAACATTAAATACAACACAACTTGAAACAAATGTCTATATTAAATAGAAAATAATATAAGGAAATATAATGCATGGAAATAATCTAGTTCTGCTACGTTAAGTTATCGAAACTGTAAGGCTAGTTTAGCTTTTAATAAATTAAGTATTTAGCTCTCGCCAGAAAGGTTAAGTTATCTATATATTAAAATGTTAGGTTTATATGTTTGTCTACAAAGAAAAGTTTATATGTTTGTCTCCAATCCTTTCGACAATGAGATTTCGAAAATTACTAGTGCTAAAAACGTGCCGTTTTCACACTGGTCGATTTCAAATTTTGTGTAGATTGTCCAGTTCTAATTGAATATTAAAAAAAAAACATGGCCGTTATTTGTTTATTACATTTTTAGGGGTACACTGGAAGTATTGAAATATATATATATATATATATATATATATATATATATATATATATATATCATAGAGTTATATATTGCAACACTACAAAATTGTATACAAGGGTTGCACGTCTCTCAGGCGTTTGTTTCATAGACAAATGATAGTGAAAAACGAAGGGTAACCATTTCTTCAGTCCAAGATGAATCTTTATACGGAGTGTTTTGCCCAATGAACACAATGTATCACTAACATTATAATTAATTGTGTATGTAATGTATTTGCTTATTACATACTGCATGCAGGAAGAAAGAAAACACTGATTACACATGAATTAGAAACTCTAACTGGAAGTAAGACCAAATCTTGCAAACAGTGCGACTATTGAAAAAATAATCCAAAAAAATATCCGCTTTATGTGATACCGTTTGTCGATTTTTATCAAGACGTCTTTCACTTGCGTCTGTAAAGGAATATGTACATATGATGTGAGGAATGACAAGGAGATTCATTATCATATATCAATGATGCGCTGCGTAGAGAGCGCACATTTAGATAGTGTATATATAAAAATGCTAGTTTTTTTTTTATGTTTGTCTCCAAAGAAACGTTTATATGTTTGTCTCCAATCCTCTCGATAATGAAATCTCGAAACCCGCAAGTGATAGACCCGTGCTGTTTCTCCAGGTCGATTCCAAATTTTGTGCACATTGTCCAGTTGTAAGTGAATATTTAAAAAAAAAAGAAGAAAAGAAAAAGCATGACCGTTATTACATTTTTAGGGGTACACTGGAAGTTTTGAAGTTTTAAAACATCATATCGTACGAGTTATACATTCCAGCACTACATCGTTGTGTATATAGGAGTTGTATATCTCTCAAGCGTTAGTTTCATGGCAAAATGATAATAAAAAAACGAAGGATAACCATTTATCCAGTCTAAGATAAATCTTTATTGTTTGGAGTGATTTGCTCAATGAACACCATATATCACTAACATTATAATTAATTATGTATGTAATACATTTGCTTATTACATACTGTATGCAAAAAGAAAGAAAACATTGATCATACATGAATTACAAACTCCAACAGGAAGTAGGCTCAAAATTTTGCACTGTCTAAACAGATTCGCAGACTTAATCTTGCAGATTCGCAGATTAAATCTTCCAAACAGTGCGACTATTGAAAACAATAATCGAAAAAATCTTCATTTTACGTGGAAACCCTTGCTGATTTATTTCAAGACGTCTTTCACTTTAAAGGGACAGGTACAGATGTGAAGAATGACAAGGAGGTTCATGCTCATGTGAATGATGCACTGTGTAGAGAGCGCAGGTTCTTCTAGTTCCTGTAATAATTTCCAGACTCGTTATGGATAATTACAAGATAATTTGAAATATATCATTACACTGCTGTAAGCATTTCGTTATTTCTTTTGTTTTTAGAATACTGTGGAACCATTCGACAGCGAAAGGGCGAGAACGACCAACTGTGTTGAGAGATGGCCTTCAAAACTGAATAGAAAATTATCTCATGATAATCCCAATACATTTACATTGTTGGAGTTACTGAAGCAAGAACAGCAGGAGAAAGAAAGTTCAATGTTGTTCGAGGCAAGGAACCGGCCAAAAATGCAGAAATTGAAGGACAGACGCTTAGATGAGCGAATTAATACTTTGAAGGAGAGATTAAAATCTAGAGTTTAGGCTTAATGGAATACATTGATACTGTATTCTACTGCTTACATTTGGAAAACTGAGTATGAGTGTATTATAAAAAACAAGTACAAATAAATGCACATGTACAATGGCATAGCTCTTCTCTATTTTTCATTTCTTTTAATCGTGATCACTTAGTTTTATTTCATGATAAAACTTTTTTACTTCCTTTTGGTGACTTGCATTAAATCAATATCTTGGATTCATAACTAACTAACTCTATGGCTATGGAACCCGGAGGTTCAATGCCGCGTTCACAAAAGCTCTCCACTTACTTCTATCCTTAGCTAACTACTTCCAGTTTCTACTTTGTATTCCAATCTCTGAGAGATCCATCTTAATATTGTCCTCCCATCTGCGCCTAGGTCTTCCTAATGGTCGTTTTCCGATTGGTCTTCCAGTCTAGACTTTGAAAGCGTTTCTACTTTCTTCCATTCTAGCTACATGACCTGCCCACCTAATCTTGGATTCATATAAAGTTAAAACCCTCAAGAAAAAATCCTCAACTCAATAATTTCCCTTTGTCTTAACATTAGGCAAAACTAGAATAGGCAAAACAGGAATTCCTGTTTCGCCTAGAATCTTGATAACGTAGAAATATTGCTGCGAGACTAGTAGGCGAAACAGGAATAAGCAAAACAGGAAGGAATCGTATTTAGCGTGTAATTGAGTGCGTTTAACTGTGAAATATATCTCTGGCTGTTCAATATAAACTGGCCACCACTCACCCCCCTTTAAAGGACCGCATTGTCACAACCATAGAGACAACCATTGCTTGTTTTAGCTTGAAATAAATATCTTTAGAAGTAAAAGAAAATAAAAAGAAAGGAAAGATATTCAGTTTTCTGTTAGTTACTAGCTGAAATACCCATTTTTTGTACGAGAAGAATAACGTTTACGCAAAATCTTTGGAAGTAAAGAAAGGCAGGAAGTAAACGTCAGAAACACACAAACGTAATATACAGTAGAGTACCGATTATCCGAGCCAATGTGGACCGGATATAACTCGGATAAGCAAGAGCTTGGTTGATATGGATGGATGCATAGAAAATTTTGTACAACATTTATTATTGTTGTTTATTGATTATTTCTCTTTATTAGATTACACCGTTCAACAACGAAAATGTACATTGAACAAAATCAGCTAATTCTTATTGATTTTGTGGTGCTGATCACGAATTTGAAAGTTATTTTTGAATATTAGCTCTACTTTTCGTTTTACAGGCATGTCTAATAATAACGCGTTAAAAATAAATATATTCGCTTCGTTTGAGGTAAAATGTTACACTGATCCGGCAATACTGGAGAAACTACATGAACGCTTGGTTTCATTGTGTTCCTTATCCCAGTAGTGTTCTGCTATTGTTAGAAAAGACAGGTTTAGTGCAGTTATCAGCGTTTTGGGTATGACGTTTGTGTAGTGCAGGACATAAAAATACAACTACAAGTACGCAAAAATACTGGTATTTCGAATGTATATTTTTAAATAGTTGTCGGAACTATTTCAAGTGACATTTTGAGGATTTCAATAAACAAAAATGCCGCGAAATTGTGTAAACAGTGCGGATAGCTTCTGCTACGTGTGTGGGGAAGTGACATTTTCCTCACAAAAGCAGACTATAACGCCACTAATAAGAAAAGCCTATCAATATTACTTTGGTTGTAAAATTGGAGACCAAGATAAATCTTGGGCACCCCACATTGTGTGTAACACTTGTGCCAGCAATCTAAGAAATTGGATTAATGGGAAGGGGCGCTCAATGCCTTTTGCAGTGCTCGTGATTTGGAGGGAGCCAAGCGACCACAACAGAGACTGTTATTTTTGTATGGTTCCTTCCGTCAAGAAGGGAATTTCCACGAAGAAGAAGCGGGCCTTGATCTATCCTAACATTCCTTCTGCAATGTGCCCTGTTCTACATGGAGAAGGACTACCTGTTCCTGACCCACCTAAAGAACACGATCTTTTTTCTGATGATGATCAAGAAGTTGAAGCTCCTGTATCAAGTACTTCGAAGGACCCTACGTTTGTTGTAGAAGAACCTCCATGTGAACCACATAGACTTACTCAAGAGGAACTAAGTGATCTAATCAGAGACTTGGACCTCTCGAAAAGCAAAGCCGAAATTTTAGCGTCAAGCTTAAAGCAATGGCATTTATTGCAGGAAAACGTAAATATTTCAGTGTATCGGAATAGGAGATGTTCACTTCATTTTTTACTATGGAAGACACAGTTGTAGCATGTACAGATGTGAATGGTCTCATGAGGGCACTTAAAATTAATTACGAACCTACGGAGTGGAGGCTCTTTATAGATTCGTCCAAGGTGAGTTTAAAAGCAGTGCTTTTACATATTGGAAATGAACTTCCTTCAATTCCTGTAGGTTACGCAGTTCATATGAAGGAATCTTATGAAAACTTGAAACGTTTACTTCAAGCCATTAAATATTACGATTTTCAGTGGCTCATTTGTGGTGACCTTAAAGTAATAACACTGTTGCTAGGTATGCAGTTAGGGTATACAAAGTATTGTTGCTTTATATGTGAATGGGACAGTAGAGATCGTGGATATCATTACCGCAAAAGTGATTGGAGTACCAGAGAAACTCTTCAGCCGGGAGTGAAAAATGTGCAGCATGAACCACTGGTAGCTCGTAACCGAATTTTGCTTCCCCCTCTACATATTAAATTAGGTCTTATGAAAAGTTTTGTTAAGAGCATGAACCAAGAGGACGAGGCCTATAAGTACCTAAGAGAACAATTCCCTCTATTAAGTAATGCCAAAGTTAAGGAGGGTGTTTTCATAGGCCCACAGATTAGGCAACTATTCAAAGATCACAAGTTCGACGAAATTCTCTAAGGTGAGGAGAAAGCTGCGTGGGAAAGCTTGAAGAGTGTTTGTTCACAGTTCTTGAGAAGACACCGAGCAACAAATTACAAACAACTGGTAGCAAAGTTGTTATTGTGCTACGAAAATCTTGGTTACAATATGTCTCTGAAACTCCACTTTCTTCATTCACATCTAGACTTCTTTCCCGAAGATTGTGGAGCAGTAAGTGACGAACATGGTGAGCGTTTCCATCAAGATATTGCAGCCATGGAGAAGAGATATGAGGGAAAGTGGAGTTCTAACATATTGGCCGACTACTGTTGGACTATTGCAAGGGATGCTCCAGATGTAACCTACAAAAGGCAAGCCAAGCGAAGACGCTCAAAATAAAATAAACATAATCCTGTACAAGGGATCACTTGAAATTTTTGTCTACATTGCAGTGTAGTTCTTGCACAAAAAGGTATTTGTACATATTTTTCATGTTTTGATGTTAATACTGATTTTTATTACGGAATTGTTAATGTTTAACTTGACCACGGTTACTTTATTTTCTGTATCGCTGTGAAACTGGTATTTGCGCAATTTTGAAAAAGGAAGTACAAGGGTATAGAAAGCTATAGGTTAGGGTACTTCTTAACTCCCCAGCTTATCACATCACAGTGAAATAGATAAAAAAAAGTGAAATGTAGGTTTTTACAAGGATTTTGCTTAAATGTTCTATAAATATTAATACATTTGTATATATACAGCTACTGTTGTACAAGGGCGTTTTATTCACAACCTGAGCAAAGAAAATTTTTCTATTATCATTTCGTTTCATATTATGCTTAAATGAATGTAAAAATCGCAATTTTAAAGAATTTACATACTTTCGATCAAAATTTGTTGAACAGTGTTATTCATTATTATTTTTATTGGACATACAGTACAATACATATAATTATACATACACACATAAGGAATTAGCTACAATGCAGAAAGTAAAATGCTGTTTGTTATTGATACATACATAAGTTAAACACAATACAAAACACAGCACAAATAAACCCATGTGCTTTTAAAAAGAAAGTCTTTCATACTCTTCGGCTTCGTTAAGCTGTCTCGTTTTCACCGCTATATTGCACAGACGTAGCAACATCATAATGTCAGCTGGTGTCTTGTCGTCTTACTGTTCGACGTAGGACAGTGCCTTCCCAAACTGAAACTCAAGACATGCAACAATTAAAGCTCGCCAGCTTAATTATGGGAATATCGGGCGGAGTTGTCATCTTTACGCAAGCTTTATGTTTGCTTCGTCCCTGAAACAACTGTTTATCGTTGTAACCGGATTAGCTTTTATATTTTTGTTTGTTTGGATTAAGCTGGAATAAAACGGAACCTCGGCTAATCAAAACTCGTAAAATTGGGATTCCACGGTATATACAATTTGTAATTAATAATAATAATAATAATAATAATAATAATAATAATAATAATAATAATAATAATAATAATAATAATAATAATAATAATAATAATAATAATAATGGATTACTTGATAAAATTGTGATATTGGTTATCATGATAAGTATCAGCATGTTTATTTTGATTACTTCTTCAGACAAAGTCATATTTTTAGCCTCTGCATATACTGTTAATGAAAAGCTTAAGACCATGGTCACATTTCTTCCTAATGTGAAGAGGATTAGTTTTATTGATATATTATGTGATTCTATGGTGTTTTACTTTTTTTTTAATATGCGCTTATTTTACAACTCAACAGACATTGTGTTCACTTTACGTAGGCACTGTCAGACAAACCAACTCGATTGTGATTTTCCATTACTGGATGGATTCTTCACCCACTTATCCCCAAAAGAGACTAATGTTATATTTAAAAAGAAAAGACAAATGCACGTGATATTGGTAGCGAAATATTTTACGTTTTGTGGCTAATGAAAATATGCATTTTACGTGGGAGTCGTGATAAGCTATAAGTTGATAAAATGAAAGCCTTACAATAGCCTGAAGCATGTTCATCATGAAGTTTACAGTTTCTGTAATGGATAGCAAGAGTTCTATCTTCTCTTCAGCTTTTCTCATGCGCTAGTGGCAATACCTGGCGTACGTGTAATATTACACACCACAGTTCAGTAGAAGTTAGCTCATAGAAATATTGTGTGTTCGTGACCTTTTGTGACAATGGGAAAAAATCAATATTTGAGGAGATGAAATGGCAAATAATAAGAAAGTATTAGTGTGTAAGACGCCATCGACTGATTGTGTGTCCAAAGGGAGGGCGATGCAGTGATGGTGATAGGCTGCATGACATCGAAAGGTGTTGGGCTACTATTCATAGACGGTTCCATGGGTTTCACGTAATAAATTTCTACAATTGAAGAAAATATACTATAAATTGCTGAATGGTTCGTTTCTCTTTCAGCAGGACAATGCGCCGTGTCACAAATCTGGACGAATACTGGACTAGTTTGATACCATGATCAAGTAGGAGTCGCGACTTGAATCCGATTGATAGCCTCTAGAACACAATTGAAGCAAGAGTGATCGTCTACCACCCAGGAAGCAAGATAGAATTAATGGCGAGACTAGCAGAGGTATGGAACGACATTACACAGCATGACTGCTTAACGTTGGTTTGACGTATACCTAAACTTGTTTAAAAAATGTTTGAAAACCTGTGGAGAAGCTACAAAGTTGAGTTTATTTTAAGCTTAATGCCCCTTTCAGCAGCGAGGCTATATGAGACGGAACCTACTGATTAACGTGGAATCCGAACCACATGAGCTTAAGCCGGGAATCGAACCCAGGTCTCCCACGGAAAAGGAGCGTATGCTAACCGTTTAGCCACGATGGAGCTCAAGAAGCTACAAGGTATTGAAAGACATACTGATGCATTACAAAGTATGTTGCAAACTGTAACTATGAAAACGTTAATATACAGGTTTCATTTCAACTTTTTTTCCATCAACTTAAACTTTTGACTAACAAGCACTTTAGTGCATTACACACGTGGACTGCCTTTTGTTTTAATGTTTTCTTCTACCGTCAGATTGCTCTGCTAAGACAGTAATTGTAATTGTGCATAACTGGCAGTTCAGTGCGTTTTATTTTCTTTATGAGATCTTTTGTTCTTCATGAGGTATTTTGTTCTTCCTCGGCGTTTGTAATTGAGCTACCACTCAAAGTTAAAAGATCATGCTGATTCGTATTTTCTATTGCTTTCTGAGTGCTTGGTTATTAAATTTGCGTGTACAGGATATGAGTATGGCAAGTCTGTGTGACCCATCTCCTCGGATGCATTATTTCGCTTTCTAAGGAAGGCATTTACCAAAGAGAAATTGCAAGAGAGACCACGTAAAAAAAGCAGTGTCCCCCTCCTCTCTCAAAATAAGAATGAGTAAAATGAATAGTGGCGGCTCCTGACGAAGGTCACATGTTAACATCTTGTTTTGCCATGGTAATGAAGGAAAATCCTGATGTATTTAATCTTTATATAATTGCTTCTTTATATTATATATATATATATATATATATATATATATATTACTGCTTCTTTTCGTGTTTCTTTAGATATTTATCTTTGTATTAGTAATTAGGAATGTTATGTGATCTAGTGACTATACGGTAGAGCCGCACCTAAGAAATATAAAAGAATCTTTCCCATAGTAAAGTGTCTTAAACTTGCTTTATTTTCTCTCTTTGAAACTAAATATGAAATTCAGTATCTCAGTCCCATGAGAGAAGATTTATACGCACCCAACAAGTCAAATAATTGAACGAAAGAAATATGTTTTCAAACGTGATGCTTCTAATAATAAGGATGTTTCTTCCTGACGATCTCTAGCATGAAGAAACATCTCAACGTCTCTTCCTTGCTTGAAAGAATACCTCGAATTGTGCCAATCCAATTTCATGGTCCAAGAAACAGAGCTTGAAGTACAGAACTGAAACCTTACATCAAGAACCGTTGTTTATATAAACATCTTCTTCAGTGCCTCTTCACCAATGTTCTTTCCCATATTTCCAGAATATGTTCAATCCTGTTAAGCTGTGAGCCATATTCTAGAAATAATCTAAGAGAATATGTTGTAGGCATTCTTATACATACAGAAGAACAAATTTTGAAGATATGTGCTACATTAAAATTCCTAAATTACAACTATACATTTAATTATATTAGTACAGCCTTACAGTCAAATATATAAGTGTTATACTAGTAATTACAGGTGCAATTCAGAGTGTTGAGTTTAATTTCGTTCAAGACATCATTATGATCTTCATAACAAAAAATCTACACGTAGCATTTCACTACATGAAAATCCAAAAATAATCAAATACTCATTTATAAGTTAAGTTATACATTTTATCTATGACCTATGTCCTGTTAAATTGCATTTTATTATTGTTTTATTACTTAAGATGTTAAATATCAATTCTGCTATAATCCTGCTTCGAAACTATTGGATTTTTTTCGGTAACAGTGGATCGTATGATCATTATTTTATTTCCGTTCATTGAATACGGTGCAATTCCCCTAATTAACGAACTCTATGACCTATGGATCCCGGAAGCTAAATGCTGCGTTCACCAAAGCTCTCCATTGACATCTGTCTCTAGCCAACTGGTTGCAGTTTCTACTTTGTATTCCTATTTCTGCGAGATCCATCTTAATATTGTCTTGTCATCTGCGCATAGGTCTTCCTAATGGTTGTTTTCCGATTGAATTTTCAGTTAAAACTTTGAAAGTGTTTCTACTTTCATCCATCCTGGCTGCATGACCTGCCCACCTAAGCCTCCTAGACTTGATGGCGCTAAAATATTTGGTAAACGATGTAAATTACGTAGTTCCATGTTATGAACTTTGTAATTCCCCTAATTGATATTTCTATATTCAATATACGTGTACTTTTGCAGCATTGATTGCTTATTAATTGTTGACAACTGAGATGTTGATTCTATGGCAAGTTGTACCGCGAATACAGTCTTCTGTTGCAGCATTAACTAACGTCGATAACTTTATTTATTATTTGCCTAAAGGTGATTAATTCAATGACGAATCTGGAGTTATACAAGAGACAAGTCACATCGGTAATAGTGATGAAATTACCTTTGCACCCCCAACACCACACCCTCGCAAAATCGTCTGCCTGTTTTGGGGCATCCAGTGATATTTTACTTTGGAGGCACTCTTTACCTTTTGATATTAGATACAAATAACTACAGGGAAAAGTTGCCATTGTATAATCAATATATGTCTTAAATGTGTCTTATATGCTTCTCCATTGGGGTCCGCAGTGATATTTTATTTTGAAGATTCTTTAAATTTTAACATTACGTAGAAATATTACAAGCAAAAGTTGTCATTGCATAATCAATATATGTATAACATACAGAATCATTTAACTTTACGTACTATATTGAGCCAAAATAATTCGAGTTATTCAAGAAATGGAAAACAACTGATGTCGCCAAACCTATTTCTTCAATTGAAATTTCTTAATCAATTCTACAAATGGAATGTCTAGTTTTACGTCCACGGTGCTGCTTTTTATGCTAAAGAAGTCGGACGAATAAATGAAAGTAGGAATTCCATTGGATACCATGTTATACACTACACATTTTCGTGGATTGGGATAAACCAGAAACCTTTGCGCGAGAGATGAGCTTTCTCCCACTTTAATTGATTCTGTAAAATAAATAAATGAATAAATAAAAGGTCATTCAGTTGCATATCCATTAACTCCACGCATTAAGATTCCATGCGCTCACGTGTAAGCAACTACTATAAACTCATGTTGCAAACACAAACGCCTGTTATTGTGTTCAAAACATAAACACCATCACACGATGGAAGATGGACACGAAGATGAATCGGAAGAAAACCGAAGATGGCCGATCTTCCCTCACTTCCCTTCCCTTAGAGGGAACGTCTATAAAAGAAGACTTCAAGCGGACGGAGGCATCAGTCTACAGCTGATCAATAACCTATCAATAAATTTCTTCTGGGCCCGCAATGGATTATGGAGTTCCTTTAAACCTATCTCTGGAGGCTGCAATGAGCGAAAGAGATTACCTTTTTTTTTTTGAAGCCGCCAGTGCGTGTGTCAAGGACTTGCTAAACTCTGAAATGATTTAGAGATCAACAAAGAAGCTTTGTAAAACTATTGTAGAGATTTATTGCGTAACTAAAATAGGTTAGCGGGTTTATATTCCACACTTTATTAGCCTCTACCGAGCAAAACATTGCAATATACATACTTAAGAGTGAAATTTGAAACAGATACAAAACCTAAGTAATAGTGAAGATTTAGCTTGTTCCGTATATCGTATATATATCTATTTACTTCTAAAATAGAGACACAACGATATTTTCATGATGTATTGAAACACGAGTGCATTCAATTTCGATCTCTTCTAAGGCAAATGAGTAATTCATTCGACCATTCATTTTCAGCGCCAAGATGTGAACCGACTGTTTAATGTAAACTCTGAATCATACGAGTTTCTATTGAGGATCAAACCCTAGTATCCCATGAAAACCATAGAGCACGAGGAAACTTCAAAATATGTAAGAAGTTCCACAAGTCTTCCGGGATTCGAATTTACTGACCCCTGTGAGTGTTGTATTCCTTTAAGCTACTGCCATACACTTGACAATTGAGTTTTCTCTACTTGTTGCTATTTTGTAATTTTGAATTACAAGTGTAACACCGCTATTTATCTGTGAATTCACATGCTTATTTTCGCAGTAACGTATCAGTGGTAAATTAATTTAAAATAAAGTTCAAAAATAGGTATTCGTTCCCTAAATGCTTGAAGAAAGTTACGCAAACGTAGATCTATATCACGTGTTATTAAGTTCCTAAATTGTAAATCAAATGTTATTGTTTTGTTTTCTTTATAATAATTTGAATATGAGCATATCAAACAAACAATTATTTGAAATTCTGCTGTCTTGTCTTTGAAACATTATGATCAATTAATTTGTGTGTGCGAGGCAAACGGAACAACTTCACTCCACTTCGCTCGGGTTGAGTACATTAGCACAGTCACAGAGGTTAGGTTCCGCCCTTTTTCTCCTCTGTCGCGACCCTGTCTCTGACCGAAACGGAATTTTTTTTTCAGTAATGAAAGCTATGGGATAACAATGTGTAACAGCGTTTAAGATGTGGGAGTTCTTAAGTTGACACAACCAGAGCAACAGGACATGACGTCACTTAATGTCGTCACTACCCTCGAGCACTTCATGCGCAGTGTATCCATAAGCAAGGTAGCTCTGTTGACAGCATTACGGCTGAGATAACATGCCACGGTGAATTATAATTTAAGACATATCTGGAATTTGTTCATGTACTGGTGGACAATAAAAAACACATTATGTTGTTACAGCGGTTGTGTGAGTTGCGTTTTACATTCAACAAACGAACAAGATTATACACAATCAATGCACCGAATAATGCGTAAATAATTGCGGCTTGTACCACCAAAGGCGGGAAGAACGCCGGGATTTTTTAAAAAAAATCTCATTTCGTGCTGCGCACTGATACGTGTATCAAGATTGGAATTTCAGGTTTCCTCAGTTATGTTCTATTTTATAAGTGTACTGACATTCATGATGTATCAATTTCTTTTAGCATCAAATGAACTCTTGTAGGTTTAGTAAGTGTCTTGTAGTGGCAGAAACGGGATTAAGAATACGTGGACATTTTTAAAATTACAATTTACAGGTAAAATGTATTAATTCAGAACAAAAGACAAATGTTTAGGAAATTTATTTATGAAGGCGCAGAATATGTAAGTCATCTGTGAACATAGATACAGCAATAAGATGTTGCTTTCATTTCTATGAAACTCTCCATAAGGGCGTTATTCCAAGGCTGCAAACTAATGTACGAGGGACTTGAAATATGACTATTTCGCTGCCTGAACCTAGCCTAACCTAACCCGAACTAGTGCTACTCTACTACTACTAGTATACTATTATTACTACTACTAAACTACTACCATTACTGCCTTACTATACTACTACTACTACTCCTACTAGCCTATTATTATACTATCATTGCTACTACCAGGGCCGAAACCAGCTACAAAGTTTGGGAGGGCCGTGAACATTTTATGGGGAGCCAAGTCATTAAAATTATCTTATAAGTATATAAATTGTGTTTTTGTATTAATAAAAAATTTTTGCATTGAAGTCTGGAGGGGCCACAAAAAGTGGAGGGGGACCTGGTCCCCCTAGCCCCCTCTCCTTGCGGGCCTGGCTACTACTAAACTACTTCCCTACTACTACTGCCTTACTACTACTATACTATCATTACTACTATTACTACTACTAAGTGTGCACCCATATTTTTTTTTTAAATGTAATTTTTGAACAATTATCTCTCGTAGCGCCCCTGAATTTTACTTGTTCCTGGTGGATCACTGGCCCACTGGATCACTGCCAACACATGTACAGTCTAGAAGGCATGATGACACTATTTTCATAAAGAAATGTGAGTTTCAAAGTAATATGAATTTGTCCACGTATTGTTGATCTGAACTGCGGAAACTGCTCTATCCCAATTTAAGGATGCATATTAACACTGATGTAATAAAGTAATTATGCAGCCTATACCTAAGCTACACGAGGTTTACGTTTATGCACCCACTGGCTCAACTTTTGAAGTATTTTGTTTTATTAGCTTATCGACGTCGACCATACCCTAGACGCCGCATGGACAAAGTCGCACATAGTACGAACTATTAGCAAAATCAAAGTAGGGAATCACTTATCGACAATTTTCGCATTTATTACTGCCTTTAAATGGAAAGGTTATTAAGTGACATGAATTCCCGCCTATATCTGTGAGCGTTATGGATTACACGCACAACATTTAATGGATTTATCAAGAAATACTGAACCCACAGGTTTAGCACCCACATAACTGCATTACTTATGAACAAGGGCGCCCATCAGGGGGGTCAAGGTGGGGCGCTTGCCCCTAAGAGGAAATTATACTTGGGAATATTGAAAACCCAATAGAATTTTTACATTATTTACAGCAAAATTTGAAACTATATTTGAAACGTCGCTTATACTTGCCCCCCCCCCCTGGAAACCACAACATGAGCGCCCTTGCTTACGAACTGCACACTAAGAAAAATCAGTTCTCCGGACAACGGTATATTGTACAAATATACGAAATTATCTTGCTTACTACAGAAATCAGATGGAGCATATGCTACATACGTACTGCCCTTAGATTTTACATCATGCCATTGCAGGATGTCTGACATCTAACAGTTTTCCGTATATCACCTATGTTACATTCTGCAGCTATATTCTATTCTACTATGGACATTCTGCGTCGATGTGTATGTGAAATCCTGACTGCCTATATTGTTTCATACGGAAAATAGGTATAGATGGAACATGGAGCACTTATACGGAAAGTATTATAAAACATACGTTTTCAGGTATACGTTTGCTGTACGTTAAGTCCAAAAACTACAGGAATTACGCATGTTATCTACCATTTAAGTACACTACCTACAATTTTTTTTTCTCAGTATGTGCTTTGAAAACTAGCCACATGTCGGATTACTTGAAGAAAGCATTTTTTGTTGAAAATCATTGCTGTTTTCTTAAATGTTTTTGAGGTTAATCTACCTAAAGCCAAACATACCACTAACTAAAGAGTTTCAGACAGTATTGCTGAGCATGAGTAGTCGCTAATGCTCTCGCCTTTGGTCCTGGGCTCGATTCCCGGCAGGGTCAGTCGATCGAAAAGGTGTAACAGCTTTTTCAGGCTAGCTATCCTAAATGTGTCTTTTCCTGTGATTTCCTCATTCACACCAGGTAAATGCCGGGATGGTATCTAATTTACAGGCCTCAGGCAGCTTCTTTCCTTATCCATTCCTTATATCCCCCCCCGTACCTTGATTGTGTGCTTGCCGAGGATGTCATCCCTCCAACAGGCCATAGATGCTGGTAATGGCCATGACTTGTATCAATAAATAAATAAATAAATATTGAAGAGCGAGCGCTAGCAAGCGAAGTCGGGTTAGAACGCCGCAATGCACATTGTATTCGACCGTTCTAATTAATAGCAAATAGTAATTGCAAAATTTTCCATTCCGCACACGGCATTTCCAGTCTACTCAGTTCACAAATTACTCACATGGCCTATCAATATCAATTATTTTTCCGCAACATGAACTCATTCCACCTATAAACATTGTATTTTTACGTAGTTTTGGTCCCCCGTAATCCTACAGAACCCGAGAAATATATTACATACTTCTTTCGTAAATTTTGCAAATTCAAACTCATAAAATAGGACAGCACCATCGTTTTCTACATACAGTAAACGTTATATATTTTTTTAAAAATTAGTAGTACAGTCCTCTTTCACACGCAGTCATTCATTTTAATCATAAATTACGGTTTCTATGTTTATTTATTCTACACCTGCATCCATTTATCCAGCGCCGTAACTTAGATTTTTCTTAGGAGAGGGGTAAGCATATTCGATGCTTCATTTATAATTTCATGTTCGTATCGTATACAGAATAAGAAAATTTTGTCTTAAAATGGGTCCCCTCGAACGGCGGGGAGCTTCCTTGGGGATGCATTTGCCCCCTCCCTCCACAAGTTGCGGCCCTGTCACTTATCATATACAAGGCTGGTAGCCAGCCAAAAAATCTAGAAGAAGCCCGGTAGAAGTTTGGGAGGGGGTCCCGATCCAAACGTATTATAGTTAATCATCATATTATAGCTCAGCGCACAGATTTTCCGGTCGCCAAATCGCCATTGGCCACTAGAAATCTAAAGCTGACGACCGTGTTCAGTAGGAATGGTTTCTGCCTGAACTCACAGGGCAGCGCATTTTCTGTTTCGTAAGAAAATAATTGTCACTGAGTGAGAGTGGAGTGGATTTTAGTTTAGCGTCCCTTTCAGCAGCAAGGCTATATGAGACGTGGACCTACTGATTAACGTGGAATCCGAACCACATGAGCTCCCGCCGGGAATCGAACCCGGGTCTCCCACACCAAAGGCGCGTATGCTAACTGCTTAGCCACGGAGGAGCTCACTGAGTGAGAGAAAACACGGTATGTGAAGTCTTTCTTTGTCAAACCAAAGGCCGTTTGGGGGGGGGGGAGACATCTCAATTTGTACATGAGAGATACTGGCGACCATTAATTTTGGATTGGCGAGTGCGTCTGACTTTGAAATTTTGCACCCTGTGATAGTTCATTTGCAAGCGTACTGTGAAAATTTTAGGGGACCAGTAAAAATTTCGAGGGGCCCGCTCCCCTAGACCCCATGGATACGAGCATGCCACATACTAATATGATGTAGACCTATCATTAATTTTTATGTCAATTATATATTGTGGATCTCCAAATTTTTTGTTGCAACGAATCTTCCGCTGAGCACATAATCAAATTTCGCATATGGAGATCCTATGTTTTCATACAAATATACAAATATCTCTTTAAGTATATTACTTCATTAACAGATAATCAGTTTTAAACATATTTTCTTTACCAGTCTGTTACTCAAGTATAAAATTAATAAGTTGATACCGAATCAGTTGCAAACACTGGTCAACTTACTATCACATTTAGTGACGTCATATTGTGTGGTGCTCTGGTTTTGTCAACTTAAGATCTCCCTTAAGATGTCGTCCTACTTGCGACAGTCTTATGTTCAACAGGAACAGTTAACTGTCCTATGAGCGACCGATTCGATCTGTTAACTGGTCTATGAGTCGCCGAGTCGTTCATACTAAGATAATGGAAGAAGATAACGTTCCCTATTCTTTAACTTCTTTCACGCTACTGATTTAGAACCTATCAAAACGTACTATGAAAAATTTACGTTCCTAGAAATCTCACTTCAAAAACACGTTGTATCTGAAGAAATTATTACACAAGTTACAAATCTCTCGCAGGACTTAATAGTTCATCTTCCTATTAGGAATTATATCAGACAAAGTATACGACAAGCATTTATGTATAAGGGGAGAAGGCGAATTAGGTAATTAGTTTAGGTTCTTGATAGCTTACAACAAGGGGGAAAGGTAACTTAAAGGGTTTGTTTACCTTTTGGATTGTTTAGAGTGTACTGCATTGTAATTAGTGGATTGGATGGTAATAGAAAATCAGATGTAAGGGATCTCAAAAGCTGTATTTTATTATTGGAATATTTTTCTCATGTTTTATCCATAGAGTCTTAGGAAATCTGAAAAGTAGATAATTGGCGAAACTGTTTCACGTTTAATTTTTCCAAAATAAAAGTGTTTTGGTTAATGAGTAATTAGATGTGAATTAAATTAAGCACAGAAAACAGAGTTTTTGAAGAAAGGGGATATTACAATTGGATTCTCAGCAATTAATTACGTAGGAATATACTTTTTATGGAAATATCTCTTTGTTTTATGTCAAATCTAACTCAAAATTAAGATAAGTTTTATTTTTACTCACAGTAGAAGGGGAAAATATATTTGACGAACAGCATCACTGGCACGTACATTTTTCATAACAAGGTTGTTGGGACGCTAATAATGCCAGAGACAAACATATTTTCCGAGAGGGAATCATATCATCTTTCATCATCTCAATGTAAATGAATCGGTCGCTCTTAGGACAGGTAACAGTTCCTGTCGCTAATAGGACTGTCGCTTTTAGGACTAATTCAGCGTTTACAGGACTGCTCTGTGAAGAAGGCGATCGCCAGAAAGAACCAAGCCATTACACGTGAAAAAGAGTATAACATCAAACATCGTGACTTATACCATGTTGCCAAGTCTCTCATAGACATCAATCAGCGTGCAAACTCCATATTAATATAACTATTTTTTCTTCGGTTGTTCTTCATTCGTATACAGGAATAAATATCTTTATTTTTCTTAATTATGTTTATTCGTATTAAGTAAGAAGGCACAATATTTTGTGACTACATTATGAAGCTGCTCCTGGGTTAATTTGAGAAACAATCTTTAATTTAAGATTTATTTAATGTAAATCTTATACGCTTTTTGTATAATTAGGTCTGTGTAAATAAAGACATTGACGGACAATAGAGTGATATGTTATAGGTAGAAATAACACTGATCTGTGGACACATTAAAAAAACAATTGAATCTTTTGGCTGTTTAAGTTATGTTCTTCAGATTAATTCTTATAACTCAGAGTAGTTCGCCACTTTCTTTTCTTGGAGCATTATATTGATCAACATGCAGCTATTGAGTTTGCTAAGTTCTAGTAACATATGTTAACATAGACTAATTAGTGGAGAATGGTTATACATTTACGTCAGCCAAACCTAAACCTGGAGTCGACTTGCGGTGCTATTAACTATATTAACTATAGTAAAATAGTAGCATCACAGTATATCTAGCTGGTGTAACATTTTCCGAATAGTTAGTAGTAGATTGTTTACTTTACTTTAATTATGAATTACCGTCTCGTTTAGCCTAACTGGCATATCCATGGGACGTAAAACTGAGATATTTCATTTCATTTCATTATGAATTATGTAGTTATATTGCTCGGTATTAAACACTGTATAAGTTAGCACTAACAAGTCGATGTTTATTTACACTTTACTGCATCTATGCAACTAATCATAGAGCGCAAAAATAATATGTTGACTTAAGAAACTACAAGAATAAAGGTTTTGCTTTGAACTGATAAGTTATTCTACATGCTTTAACGTAACACGTAATGCACTCACTCTTTGAAACGAATTCTTTCAGCTTAATTTCTTATTATTATGCTCCTTAGGCTAAGGGAGACGAGTGATTAACACGAGTGAACGATGATAAAATGATTAGTAGAATGAGAATGTGAGAGGAAACAGGAGTATACTGAGAAAACTCACGGAGACAGTGTTATCCACCACAAACTTACTTGACCAGGGAAGAAGTTTGGTGTACAATAGACCTATAAATCAAGATTGTGTGTGGCATATTTTACTTTCGCCATGAAGTCTTCAATCTATATTGTAAGGATCCCCACCTAGAGAGCAAGCACATGTTTCCACAACACGTGCTACTATTTACAAACACCACAAGCAGACTAGAAACTACAACCAGGAAGACACGAAACCAAGATGATGGAGCCCAAGGAGGAACGAGTCACCAGGAGACCATCTATAAAAGCGCAGCCTGAGAAGGAACCAGTTATCAGTTTGACCGCTGATCAAATAACCAACACCCGCTCCTGAGGTCGCCTTGGACTAAGGAGTTCACCTTTACCAAAACCCGAGGTCACTTTGGATAAGGGAATCCTAACTACAACCAAACCTTGCGAAGCTGCTTTGGGCTGAGGAGGTTTCCCCGCAAGGTCACCTGAAATCCTGCAGGTGCTCTGGAGGCTGGCTTGAGTAAAAGGGGCACCGTTCGAAACACCTTTCTCCTTCATCTTGGTCGCTTAGAAGAACAGGCTTAATTAAATTGTTGTTTGTGACTCAGAGATATTTGTATTTAAATTTTGTAATAAAATTGGTGAAGGGGAAACGCCCGGACCGTTATTGATTCTACCTCAAAGATATTACAACATATTAAAATTCTAGATTTATATATGTTTGTCTCCAATTCTTTCGACAATGAGATCTCGAAAATCACAAGTGCTAGAAACGTAACGTTTTCACTGATCGATTCAAATGTTGAGTAGATTGTCCAGTTTTGAATGAGTATGAAAAAGAAATCTTTATTACATTTTTAGGGGTACACTGAAAGGGTTGAAATTGTAAAAAAAAAATCCTATGAGTTATACATTCTAACACAACATACTTGTATACAGGTGTTGTATATCGCTAAGGCTTTTTTGTTTCATGGCCAAATGATAATGAAAAACGAAGGATAACAATTTTCCCAGTCTAAGATGAATCTTTATTGTTTGGAGTGTTTCGCCCAATGAACACCATATATCACTGACATTATAATTTATTGTGTATGTAATGTATTTGCTTATTACATACTGTATGCAAGAAGAAAGAAAACATTTATCATACATGAATTTGAAACTCCAACCGGAAATAGCCTCAATCTCGCAAACCGGTACGAGATATTGAAAAAAGATCGAAAAAAAAAATATTCCCTTTATAGTACCATTTGTCGATTTTTATCAAGACATCTTTCACTTGTGTCTGTAAAGGAACATGTGCAGATGTTGCGAGGAATGACAAGGATATATATAATGCTCATATGTGATTGATGTGCATTATAGGTATGCAATGTATCAGGTTTTCTAACAAAAAAAAAAGAAAAAAAGAAAAAGAAAAAAAAGAAAAAAAAGAAATTATTGAGAATTTGGAAATCAGTGTTCGGAATACATTTATTGTGATTTTAAAAAAAAAGCATTATTATACCACATATGTATCATTTTGTTTGATGATGTTTTACCATCTTTTCGCCATCGCCTTAATCCTGTCGCTGTTGAACTTGTGGTTTCTGGTTTGAAAATTGTGTAAAGAATTCAAACAAGAGGAGTTTCACAGGTCTTGTTTGAAATTAGCTTAACACAATTCAAAGAGTTCTGCAGAGATCGAAATAAATAATCGAATGACGGCCCCAAGTCCGTTCTATACGATGGATATATTAACACTTCCCGGCCAAGTTTTCTCAATTTCTGACAGGTTGTGAAATATGGATACGGCCTGGCTTTGTCAGCGTGGTACACGACATCCTTTCCGGTGACCAGTCCGGGCCTTTTTCACACTTACTAGGTGGACTTTGACTTACTGCATACACGTACATCTGTTCTGTATGCATGTATGATCTTACCCCGCGGATACATAGAACTCCCCATTGGTTATGTAGTTAGGGCACACTGATTTTTCGCTGAAGATCAGAGTTTGATTTCCAGTCGGAGCTCATATGGTTTGAATTTCATGTTAAGCTGTAGGTCCTAATCGCATATAGCCTCGCTACTGAACGGGACGATAAATCCTAATTAACGAACCAACCAACCTTCGAGTATACACACTTCTGAAGTTGTCTTCCACATCCTAATATCCCTGAGTCAGAATTAACATATACCAGGTTGTTTCTTTGGCTAGTCTCAAAGTAAATACTTGAATGTTTCTTTACGGACAAGAAAATGACTCCAAATGAACATGATATAATCGTATTTCTTGTCGTTGGATAACATTATTAAGTGATTTGAAAACCTTTTTCTAATCATTTTCCTGTGTCCATTTCTTTCGAATTACTCTTTTTACTTAGAAAATGCAGTGTTATTTCTTTCTTTCTTGCATTTTCCGATACATAATCGATTTCGAAAATAAGGATAAATCAAGCAAAAGTTCATCGGAGAAATCATTAACACCGGTGGGTTTCAAGATCTGGATGTAGCGTTTGGCAGCTTGCCAAGACCTGATCAAAAGTTTCTTCTTTAACGTACAGCAGAAAAGATGAAGAAACGTCGTCTTTTCTTGAGTTGAATAGTCCTAGTTGGGAACGTAAAACTAAGGAAGAACTTCTGGTCTACTTCCTTCAAATGCGCCGCAAGAATATGTTATTGACTGTTCCGTTAGAGAGGAACGTTAAGACGATGTTCAACTTAATCTTAACACACAAATGCACACGAAGGTCTGCTTCTCTTCCGCTCTGAACTTCATCTCCCCTCTCACAAAATAATAATAATAAAAAAAGAAGTTAGAAGTAATTGCTTTAATTCCTAAATATATTTTATTTAAGTCAAATGTCCTTTAAATTTCTATGATAAATAATGTTATTGAAAGTAGAAGTATTAGGAATAAAAAAATGTTTTGAAACACTAAATAAGGGTAATGACTTCGCTCTCGCCTTTGGTGCGAGCCTTCCCGGGTTCGATTTTCGGTAGGGGCATTCGGCCTAAAAAAAAGCTTTTTCAGGCCAGCCATTCTGAGCGAGGTTTTCCTGGGTTTTCCTAGGCAAATGTCGGGATGTTGGTACCTACATATAGGTCCCAGACCGCTTCCTACTTTCCCAATCCTTTTCTTCTTCTCTTTCCTCGGATAGTGTGATCGGCGAGAGACGTCATCCCTTTTACATGAGGAGCTAACATGGCCTTAGATACTGAAAGCCCAGAAATCTAATTCCTAATTCCCTGATTGAAATCACAAAGATATCGTTCAAAATACTAACACTAGAAAAACGGCATGAGTCAAAATGACCCATTTCATTTTTTCAAATTAAAAATATTTTAACTGTTTTTTTTTTTCACTCGGTACCTTCCACCTTTTCTCACTTTATCACATATGTTATCAGTATTTTACATCTGTATTTTTAAAAATATGTGAATGATTTGTACTCCAGATATTGCTATATATACTTACAAGGACGTTGAGGGTCATTTTGACTCGTTATTATTAGAATATGAGGTTTTGATTAAAAGTTTCAATTATAAAGGTTTAGTAGCGTAAAGCTTTGATATCAACCAACGTCTACTTATTTTATTATTATTATTATTATTATTATTATTATTATTATTATTATTATTATTATTATTATTATTATTATTAGACAAAGAACGGAACATTAGCTGTTGTAATCTTTCAAGTTTGTAATATCTTGAACTCTCTATGCTACATGCATACCCAGGTACAAATACGCATATGTTTAGGGATATATATGAATTCTGAGTGCTGACATAAATAATAGTTTTATAAATGCGATATAGCCTATATTTCAAAAAGTCGTTTCCTTTATTTCTCGGCGTTTTTGGTTTCAAAATACTTCCTTCGTTTCCATCAATTTATTATTGTTGTCGTGCAGTCCAAACTTGACAACAATGGGATTTTTTTTAAAAGAAAAGCTTTTGTGCATATCAAGGTCAGTGTTTCTGTTTCTACATTATGTCACAATTCTCGGTATCGCGGTCAGAATGTTTCCTGCATCTATTAGCTGAAATAGTTAAAAAGGAAACTAAATGTGACCCCGAGTGACTTAACCACACCTGATTGGACAAATCCTGTAAAAAAGGTATTATTATAGCAAGTAAATAACAACTAGGTACCATTCACACCAGCACACAATCTTAATCCCTAAACTGAGTGAAGGTGGGTGATTAGAATTACAGATTTTATTTAATGAAATTCCAGAAGTGTTAATTTAAAATATTTAATGCAATTCAGATTCCTTCAGAGCAGTTATAACAATTAAACAAATTCTTAATAGGTTCTTAATTTCGAAGGAGGTGTTCAAAATTTTACTTGAAAAACCTTTACTCTAACAACTACAGTTACTTTTTGCAAGGCAGAGATCATTTACAATAAATAGATTTTGAATGAGGATAACACAATCAAAACTCTCAATTCATTAAATATTAAACGCTAAATTGAATTCTATAATTCATAAACAGCAAGATAACAACCACGTCAATCAATTTAATCTAACTTTAACAAAAAGGTATCGTGACTTTCGAAGTAGCCTCGTATATTTATTAAAAATTAACCTTTGAACTATTTATCTCTTTAATTCTCTCAGTAATTCTTAGTTAAGGAATGTACGCAGTGCTTTTACTACTATAAAACTATTTAACTAACTACAATACTTTTAACTAGCATTACTACTTCACACTTACCGTAATACAGCAGGAAATAATAGTGACAGTATAGCAGAGGTAGTTACCATTTCTCAACTCCAGATCCTCTTGGGTTTAGAGACTGTTCCTTACAATACAATTCCATACAGTACAGTGCACGCGAATATTCCAAGAACTTAAAAATTAAGCAAAAAATTTATTCGGTCCGAAAGTATGTTCTAAATTTAATCAAAATTATTCGTTTTACTTCAATTTTACGTTTGACACCTAGCCGAGATATCCAAGAGAGCTAAAATAGAAGTATATGCATTTAACAGCAATTAATTACTGAACTAGGTAACTAGTGACGTTTTCATTAACAGCACTGTAAATTAGTTAACCTATTTCCAAAGCAGGAAATACCAATTTATATTTTACTTTAGTTCTTCAAAACTTTAAACACGTTATTAGAGACTGTTTTAGATTTTAAAATTAAATAGAACGAAATTAAAAGTAATTAGTAATTTTAATTACCATTAATTACCGACAAAGTTTAGTAATGAATGAAAAGAAGTTATGGAAATCCTTCTTATATTAGTTACTACGCGAGTATGCAATTTAAAAAGTGGAATTTTAATACTTGATTTAACGTTTTATTTTTCTTCCCCCATTTAAAGTTACCCAGTTAAATTTCTTACTCGACCTTCTGTGGCACAACGAAAGCAAGAAACGCACTAGACTCGATGACGTAATTCACGTGTTCCGTCTCTCACAAAGCAGCGTTAGGAATTTAACGTAGTTTTTAGCCTTTAAAAGGTTTTGACTACGGAAGTATTATTAAGAGGAAATTTAGACCTTATTAATTTCATTCACTTGCAAGATACGTCTTCCTTTAACACAACTTCACACACTAGAAACACAAGTAACTTTTTCACTTTTAAACTGATTAAGCTTACAGAACTTATTTAAACACAATTTAATTTTATATTTCTGAACTCTTAGTAATTTAACACTGAGTTTTAGAATCACAGTTGTAATTAAGACACACTTCACAAGTTTAAACGAGGCACAGCTATAACGAACTCTCGACCACGTTTTCTAAAAAGAACAATTTTCGGCGCGAAGTAATGATGTCTAATACTTGAGTCCAACCCGTGTTGGCTCAATAAACTACAATACAGTTATGAGGCGCAGCGGATCAGAATGCCATATATAGGAGCAAGACTCTCGCTACTGCGCAGCGCCCAACTCATTACATACGTCACTCCAGACCCCTGCGCTAACTGAAGTGGTTGTGTAATTTATAAAAAAAAAAAAAAAAGATGTTAATTCTCTGCCGTATTACAAGAATAACCAAGCTAACATATAAACATATATATATCATTTTAAAGCTTTTTTCATGCTCTTTACAATGAAAGTACTCTCATTTCAATCCAACAACATATAACAAAACAATTCTTCAAAAACAAAAACAATAATCTTTCTTACTTTTTTAAAAAAAGAAAACAAAAAAGTAATTTTCATACTGAAACCATCAACAAAAAATGTAACGATTTTGCAATCGTTACAAACACCACCTCCTTGTTAAATATAAAATTTTAAGGAAAAAGAAAATTTTATATACAATATTCAATATACAATTTTCATTTCAAACTTGAATTTATCCTTCCTTTGAACGAAATTTTTCAAAAGTCCATTCAGAATTTGTCATTTCTGTAGAATTTCTATTTCAGATTGATGAAACATTCCACTCAAATGTAGACCAATTTTCCATGTCTGGGTTTAAGAACATCCAGCCAGATAAGAGATTTCCAAACTTCCAAGGTTACAGCTTTGGTTCCATTCGAGACCATAAACCATTCTACAGGATGCGTTGACCATCTTAACATGTCTCCATAAAAATACATCAATGTAAGGAAAACAAAAGGCAATCTACAAATATAAATAGAAATGTTAAATTCAGGCAATAACTAGATGTTAGCCCTGTAAAGTAACAAAGGATTTAACTTCAAAATGAGAAAAAGATCTTCGAGTTTTTCCCTTTCACATGTAGAATATTATATTATTTCAGATGTAACACATTTCAATTATTAACACCATAAATGATATAAATTTACCCTAATGCATGATTTACAAATGAAATTTAAATGAACATGAAAAAATGAACATGAAACGACTATGATCATATCTTAAATCTACATGACATATTAGTTCCTACCTTAACCTACTTCTAAACTTAACTTAAATCTAAATTTTCTTATTCTAACCTTACATCACTAATGAAAGTTTAATTTCTTCTAGTTTAACTCTACATGTGTAGGATTCTCATTTTCATTTGTTCAGTTGGTGTTTGCTCCATTCCTTCTCACAAAGCATTTTTTAATATCACTTACATGAGCTCTCTTAGTATTATTAGAATTGTTTACATCTTCTAATAACACGGAGTTATAAGTTAAGAATTTCACAATTTTGAATGGACCAATCCAATGATACGTTAAACTCTTAGTTACTTTATCCTTCAGAGATGATTTTTCGTGGTTTTTAACTAACACAAGATCATCTACTACCAAATTTACATCCTTTCGTTTACCTTCAAATAGTTTACGACGTTTTTCCCAAGATTTTACCATGTTATCCATTGCATTTTTCCAAAGATCTTGACTATTCAGACCTTTAAGATCAGCATCCATAACTTTCCATTTGATCTCTAATGGACTATTTAACTCTCTACCAAAAAATAATTCTGAAGGTACAGCTTTTAATCCTTCATGCTCACACAAATTAAGATTAAACTGTAACTCACGAATAACCTTACTCCATTTGTTTTGTCTTTCAGCAAAATAAGATTTCAAGGAGTATTTCAGAGTTTTTATAAACCTTTCAGCAATATTTGCCTCCGGATGGTAAGGACTCAGTTTTATATGCTTAATACCCAAACTATACACAAATCCCTGAAAATACTCAGATGTAAATACTGAGGCGTTATCACTAGATATTGATTCTACAAAACCGTAACGGGAGAACAAATCATACAATTTGTCACAAATTATTTTAGAAGATAATCTCCTTAGTTTTTCAAGCATACAATATCTTGAGCAATTATCCACTGCTATTAGAAGATAAGTATACCCTTCAGAAGAAGGTAAAGGCCCAACAGTATCAATCATCCAGTTTGAATTTATTCTATTATTTACATGAGACCCTAGTCTACCATATTTTTTAGTGTTTAAGGGTTTAGCCTTTTGACATTCTGGACAAGACCTAACAAATTCCTTTACGTACTCTACTAAACCATCAAAAGTAAATCTCTTCATAATTTTACGTAAAGTTTTATATATTCCAGAATGACCACCTGTAAGATATTCTAAATGATAGTATTCGACCAGACTTCTTCTCAGATCTTTTGGAACAACGATTTTCCACTCATTGTTCTTTGCTCTAGTCTTTTTTAACAAAAACCCATGTTTGATTTGATACTCATTACTATTTTCACCACCTTCTACCTTACCGATTAACTCATTTATTTCAGGATCTTTACGTTGTAATTCGATCAATGGTTCACTTAGAAAAGGTAATTTCCAAAGATTTGTCAAAACTAAATATGATTTATCATTACCTTCTTTGTCTTTAACACTATTGTCAAAATTAAACATATCATACTGCCTAGAAAGGAAATCTGCTACTTTATTCTCATTAGTTTTTAAATGGTGGATTTTAAATGAGAACTGAGAAAGTTGTTCTATAAGTGAGCCGTACTTTAATAGTCTTTTAGAGTTATTAATTATCCAGCTTAAGGCCTTGTTATCAGTATACAAATCAAACTCATTAAACAAAAAATGTTTGAATCTTACTATAGTTTTAACTAGACTTAAAAATTCAATCTCGTAGATTGATCTATGCCGGTCGGCCTCACTTAGTTTCTTCGAAAAGAAACCCACAGGAATTAAGTCACCTTTATCATTTTTCTGTGAAATCACGCCTCCTAAGCCTCGCGAGGACCCATCGACGTGAACTACGAATCTCTTTGAAAGATCAGGTGTTTTTAGAATAAGCTCTTCTGAGAAAATTCTTTTTATTTCTAAAAAGGCGTTATTTTGGGCTTCCCCCCACTCAAACTTCTTTTTAATAGATCTTAACTCAGATATAGGACCTATAATTTCTTGAAATCCTGGTATAAACCTTGAATAAAAATTAACTACTCCACAGAATCGCTGCACAGCCTTTCTGGTCTTAGGAGGTGGAAGACTAAGAATAGACTCAACTCGTTTAGGATCCATGGTGATATTATCCCCATCGACTATAAAACCTAAATATTTAATCCGTTTTTTAAAGAAAAAACTCTTATCAGGAGATATAGTCAAACCATATTCTCTAAACCTATTTAACACCATTCTAATCGCCTTTTTATGTGACTCCTTATCCCTATTTGCGATTAAAATGTCATCAAAGTATACATGAACACCATATGGTTCAAGGTCACCAAGTACATCTTTCATACATTTAGATAATACACTACTTCCAACCTTAATTCCAGCTGGGAGCTTCTTATATTGGAAGGTACCAATCGGAGTGACTATCGTAGTTAAATCTCGACTCGCTTCATCAAGCTCCAGCTGAAAATAAGCCTTCTTTAGGTCACACAATGATATATAGGGGCACCCAGATAGGTTACTTAAACATTCTTCCATGTGAGGTGTCGGAAAAACATAATCTGACAACATACTATTCAATTTTACAAAGTTGGCAACTAATCGATATGAACCATCTCGGTTTTTCACAATGAAACATGTGCTACCAAAATTTGAATGATCTGTTTCAACTAACACATCTTGTTCAACTAATTCTTTAATAACATTCTCAAAAATCTGTCTCTTTTCCCTGGGTATGGGAAAAGGTTTTTCTCGAAAATATTTTTGTTCCCGAAGGTACAATTTACATTTAAAATCTTTGAGGCAGCCCACCTTCTCACTCACAACATCAGGAAAATCCTGTTTGAGAGATCGCACAAATGACTCTATATCTGGATCAATCCAATAATCACTATCATCTTCCGAAGAACTACCAATAGGAGATTCATCCTCAGGTTCATGAAGTTCTTTGTTATCCAAGTTAATTTCAGTTTCTTCAAGTGGTGGTTTCTCACAAACTATTATGTCACTCGAAGATTCCAGTCCAAGTTGTTGTTTTAACTTCTTAAATCTTTCACTAAATTCTTCTTCAAAGGATTCACTCCATTCGTTAGTATTCTTGGTTTCACCTGAATCTACCAGTTCTAACACTCCATCCTTGTCGGCGTACACTTCACCAGTTGCTAAGACGATTTTAGCTATTTGGTTCTTTCTAGTATGATCACGAAGTCCATTAACACGTCCAAGTTGATCCACAAGACCAGAAACTGATGTTGGAAAAGTGTTAACTATTGTATCTTCAGGTTCCGGATAGTCCAAATTAGGAACTGGTTCACACTGGATTCCAATCTCCCTAGCACCAGACACCACTGAAGGAACGGAAGGGATGAAGTTGTTTCGACGACGGAAGCCATGTAGATAAATACAAACAGGCTTCAGACCCTCATCCTTCAAGCCGCTCGAACCATTGATGGCATCTACTTCAAAGAAATTCTTTAAAGTCTCCATTGATCTCAGAGGAATGTATCTTCTTTGGTTTCGAAAATAAAGTTTATTTCCAAGTACGTCAAGCATGGCACCAGTTGAACGCAAAAACGGAGTACCCAAGATCGCATCACAGGGTAATGAAGCTATCACTACGAAGTCCACTTCAAATCTGAATCCACCTAAGTTTAAGTCCACAGTGACTTCTCTAGGTTCTGTCACATTAGAACACATCATAGAGTTCATTTTCATCGACGGAATCATTCGTTGCCTCTTAATCAGATGACTAATTTGATTAATTAGAGACGACGATGCTAGATTTACAGAACTTCCGCTGTCAATACAAAGAGGAAGTCTCTTATCACTAATGGACCCAATCACAAAGGTTGCAGAACAATTATCTCCACTAGAAGGCACTCTGTACGTAGGAGAAGCATTTACACACTTTTTGTCATTTATGGATTTCCCAGGACTTCCTGTGCTGGGACTGAGTTGGTTTGACTTACCTGAGTACAACCTCACATTATTACCACTTACACATGTTATACCCTGTTCAGATTCAAAGTTTTTCTTATTGACATTATTTGAAAAATTATTTTCAGAAACTTTTTTAGAATTATTATTAGATCTATAATTCATGGTATCCTTAAACCTATTCCCTCCATTAGGATAATTAAGCTTAAATCTATTGCCTTTATAAGTATTCTCAGCTGATGGACCACTACTGGCCACCCTTACCTCCTGATCTTCATTTGCAACAAAACAAGTTTTTAAGTTTCTGTTTTTATATGAATTAATTTCTAAGTATTCCCTTTTTGATCTTTTGTACAAATCAAATTGCTCAATTATATTTTTCATTTCAGTAAGGTTTCGTGGAATCCTATCTGAAAAACATTTATACCTATACACAGGATTCAAACCATGAATGATAATTTCCAAGATTTCAAACTCGCTTGACCCTACATTTAAGACCTTGGCTGAATTATACACGTTATCTATAAATTCCATCACATGTTCACTAGGTTTCATTGGCCTATATACTTTAACTCCTATTAAATATCCCCTAACGTTTAAAGAAATAAATTTGTTCAACAAAGTCATCCTTAATTCTGGCCAAGTTTTATTTAATGTAAGACTATTCATTATTTCTGTATACAACAACCCTGAAGTTTTAACAGAAACTGCATACAAAATCATTCTTAAAGGGAAGTTGTAACTTAAAACAAGATCGTTTAAAATAAGCATCAATTCAAATACTTGAAAACTGTCATTACCATCAATCTTTTTCAAAGAACTAAGTTTAGTGTCAATAAGAACACTAATCTTATTGAAAACATACTTATCTATTAAAGGATCAAAAGATTTCCAATTATCCCCACAGTTTGTTGCTACCGGAAGTCTCTCAGGAACACTGTATGCGTTTAAAGGCATAAAGGCTCTAGGAGGTTCACAATATTGAGACCTTACTGATTCGTGACTATGTCCATACGTATTAGGAATACCATCAAACACTTGAGTTCCCACTCTGTCTACATACTGAGGCGGTTGTTCAAGGTTCCCTGAATTTTGTTGGTTAAGTACCCTTTGTTTTACTTCGGTTTCTATTTCAAAGTCGTTTTTACAAATATTGTGACCACTAGACTTCATTTGAGACCTAACGTCTCTTACCTTAGGGATAGCACCCTTATAATACAAGGGAGGAGGCGGAACAAAAAATTTTCTATCATTTCCCTGACTTTCTTGATTTAAATTATCAAATTTTATTTCCTTCTTATTTAAATGTTGATTCTGATCTGGCATGTGACAATAATCATTTACTCCTAAACCACTAAACGCCACTGGTATATTAGGATTATCTAAATTATGACCTTCATCAAATGGTTCTTGATGATTAACTTCAAACGACCTACCAGGCTCAAACCTTACCGCCTGTTCGCTTCTATGACTAAGATATTTATCAATAAAGTTAGGTTGTACTGTAAAATTTCTATTCGCATAGCGATGAGAATCGACAACTCGACTAAAAGGTTCAGAATTTTGCGGTAATTTACTAGAAGCACCTAATCCTGCAAAGCACCTGTTTGCGCCTTTACTATTACCCCCATTTTCTATTGTCAGTTTATTCAATTCATCGCTTAGTTTGTAAACAACATCATTTTCGAACCTAGATGGCGCTACAATATTCTCCTGTAGAAACTGAGTCGACATGTCAGAAACTTCAACTACTTCTATCATAGGATCTTCAATAATAACTGAAGTAGCATTTGAAACAACAGATCGATTGTCAAATTCCATGTTTAAACCAAAATAAATAAACAAAATGTAAATTAAACACACAGTACAAATTAAATAAGGAAGTAGTAACACAAAAATAAATTCAATTATGACAATATATAAATACTCCAATTTAGCTACACTACAACTACGTCTACAATGAAACTCATTCATTCAATCTCTAGCACGCAAGCCAATACAAATAAAGGTTGACAAAATTTTTATTAAATTTCACTTTATTGAACAACAATTGTAAATAGAAAGCATCCACAGCTGACAGCTTGTGTAGTTGCAAGTCACTCGTGTTTATTAATAATGGAGCTATGAAACTTCAAACTGTTTCTCAAAGGATCTAACTCTGATAATTTTTAATAAATTCCAAGTAATTTCTCTGAAATTTTCAAACTCTATATAAGCAAACCAAATTTTTAGCAAAAATATAAATGCAATCATCAACTGAACTGTGTTTAACCAACAATAACTTCAAAAAGGCAAACGCGGAGATTAATATTAATTTAGGACCTAAAAATCCTATCCCCCAATCAAAATTCCGATAATGACACCCACAATGAAATATCCTACACAAATTAACCTTTAATCAACTCTAGTAAATCCGGAATTTAACTTCAATCATGAAATTATTAACAATTACTGTAATTCTATTTACTCTGGTCGGTGATCTTACAATAGGCTTAATCTACAGACTAATTTATGAATCACCGAAACCAAAAATATATAACTGTATTGTAGTTTATCTTTTTTGTCACAATTCTCGGTATCGCGGTCAGAATGTTTCCTGCATCTATTAGCTGAAATAGTTAAAAAGGAAACTAAATGTGACCCCGAGTGACTTAACCACACCTGATTGGACAAATCCTGTAAAAAAGGTATTATTATAGCAAGTAAATAACAACTAGGTACCATTCACACCAGCACACAATCTTAATCCCTAAACTGAGTGAAGGTGGGTGATTAGAATTACAGATTTTATTTAATGAAATTCCAGAAGTGTTAATTTAAAATATTTAATGCAATTCAGATTCCTTCAGAGCAGTTATAACAATTAAACAAATTCTTAATAGGTTCTTAATTTCGAAGGAGGTGTTCAAAATTTTACTTGAAAAACCTTTACTCTAACAACTACAGTTACTTTTTGCAAGGCAGAGATCATTTACAATAAATAGATTTTGAATGAGGATAACACAATCAAAACTCTCAATTCATTAAATATTAAACGCTAAATTGAATTCTATAATTCATAAACAGCAAGATAACAACCACGTCAATCAATTTAATCTAACTTTAACAAAAAGGTATCGTGACTTTCGAAGTAGCCTCGTATATTTATTAAAAATTAACCTTTGAACTATTTATCTCTTTAATTCTCTCAGTAATTCTTAGTTAAGGAATGTACGCAGTGCTTTTACTACTATAAAACTATTTAACTAACTACAATACTTTTAACTAGCATTACTACTTCACACTTACCGTAATACAGCAGGAAATAATAGTGACAGTATAGCAGAGGTAGTTACCATTTCTCAACTCCAGATCCTCTTGGGTTTAGAGACTGTTCCTTACAATACAATTCCATACAGTACAGTGCACGCGAATATTCCAAGAACTTAAAAATTAAGCAAAAAATTTATTCGGTCCGAAAGTATGTTCTAAATTTAATCAAAATTATTCGTTTTACTTCAATTTTACGTTTGACACCTAGCCGAGATATCCAAGAGAGCTAAAATAGAAGTATATGCATTTAACAGCAATTAATTACTGAACTAGGTAACTAGTGACGTTTTCATTAACAGCACTGTAAATTAGTTAACCTATTTCCAAAGCAGGAAATACCAATTTATATTTTACTTTAGTTCTTCAAAACTTTAAACACGTTATTAGAGACTGTTTTAGATTTTAAAATTAAATAGAACGAAATTAAAAGTAATTAGTAATTTTAATTACCATTAATTACCGACAAAGTTTAGTAATGAATGAAAAGAAGTTATGGAAATCCTTCTTATATTAGTTACTACGCGAGTATGCAATTTAAAAAGTGGAATTTTAATACTTGATTTAACGTTTTATTTTTCTTCCCCCATTTAAAGTTACCCAGTTAAATTTCTTACTCGACCTTCTGTGGCACAACGAAAGCAAGAAACGCACTAGACTCGATGACGTAATTCACGTGTTCCGTCTCTCACAAAGCAGCGTTAGGAATTTAACGTAGTTTTTAGCCTTTAAAAGGTTTTGACTACGGAAGTATTATTAAGAGGAAATTTAGACCTTATTAATTTCATTCACTTGCAAGATACGTCTTCCTTTAACACAACTTCACACACTAGAAACACAAGTAACTTTTTCACTTTTAAACTGATTAAGCTTACAGAACTTATTTAAACACAATTTAATTTTATATTTCTGAACTCTTAGTAATTTAACACTGAGTTTTAGAATCACAGTTGTAATTAAGACACACTTCACAAGTTTAAACGAGGCACAGCTATAACGAACTCTCGACCACGTTTTCTAAAAAGAACAATTTTCGGCGCGAAGTAATGATGTCTAATACTTGAGTCCAACCCGTGTTGGCTCAATAAACTACAATACAGTTATGAGGCGCAGCGGATCAGAATGCCATATATAGGAGCAAGACTCTCGCTACTGCGCAGCGCCCAACTCATTACATACGTCACTCCAGACCCCTGCGCTAACTGAAGTGGTTGTGTAATTTATAAAAAAAAAAAAAAAAAGATGTTAATTCTCTGCCGTATTACAAGAATAACCAAGCTAACATATAAACATATATATATCATTTTAAAGCTTTTTTCATGCTCTTTACAATGAAAGTACTCTCATTTCAATCCAACAACATATAACAAAACAATTCTTCAAAAACAAAAACAATAATCTTTCTTACTTTTTTAAAAAAAGAAAACAAAAAAGTAATTTTCATACTGAAACCATCAACAAAAAATGTAACGATTTTGCAATCGTTACAATTAGTACACATTATGTCTTTTGTGCGAGACATTGTATCGAGATAATGGCTCAAGAATTGTTGCCTACTGAAAAAGATGTATTACGAAAATTGCGGCGACTGTCTCTAAATCTGTCATATAGTAAAAAGGAAGGTTCTGAGAGTGAACATGATGAAGTGCACTTCGAATCAGGCGAAGAGATGCATGCTGTGTCACATATATCGTTCAGTGATGGGAACGAAATATATGATGAAGAAATTGAAAATTCAAGCAACGAAGATCAATATAATGATCAGAGACCGTCAGGAGGCTCTGAGTCTAATTTGGAGACTGCTCCGGATGGTACTAAATCCCTAGACTCATCTTCCTGTTCCTGTTCCTGTTGCGCCAAATATGACGCAAGGAAGTTGCCACCGTCTTGAATAAGACCTATTAGACTCATCTTTACCAGCAACAGGTAATACGAGCATCTCAAAATATTCTACAAATAGCAGAAGGTCCCATACAGCATGCTGTTATAATATTATTAACTCACATTTTAGTTCTTTCAGTTTGATTATAAATGATCAGTTTCTATTTGTAATAAAATGGTGAACTGAGGCTAAGTCTCGAGAAGAAATTAGCAATTGGACAATTTCTTAGCAAGAACTGTTATTCCTTGCAGTGTTATATGCTAGAGATGTTTTGGGTTTACGAAACACGCCAATAAAAAGCTGCTGCTCTACAAAGTCTGGTCCAGGATTTTTTTTTTTAATACAATGTCCAGAGATAGAATACTCGAAATTATGAAACTTTTACGGCTTGATATTAGGGCTGAATGCTTATCCTAACACTATTCACGAACTGACAAATCGCAACTCTTAAAAGATGTAATAAATTTAGAAAACATGAGCCATGGCAACAATTGCAAAGTGCCAGTTGTAATCGTAAAACATGCGGTGAAAATTAGGAGTGTTGCCAATTTGAAAGATCGAATAATGGACGTTTGGTGCACATTAGAAGCAGTCCTAAATTCATACTAGTAACTATAGAACATAAATTTGCATACTATTGACTTTTTGGGAAAATTTACTATTAAAATGAGGTGTCAAATGCTATGGTTTTCATTTTTCAAATCTTCATTTTAATTCATAATGGCATATTTTAAGATGGCTGCCGTCTAGAATACCCTTACCGTACTACTTCCTTCTAGGCATAATATGTATTACCGAAGCTTTTACCCACTTATTATCATAAATTCGCGGGTTAGAAGTGGAGGTAAGGGACTTACGCACATAGTAAGTATAAACAATTATATGCCTGTAACTTTTCCTTAATTGGGCGTATCTTAAAACTAACTTCACCATTGTCTTCCTGATTAAATTCTAGTCCGAAATTATGTATCATATTACCCTATTCCTGTTTCAAAAACTTGACCTTAATTCAAAATGGCGGATTTCAAATGGCTTCCGTCAAGGTCATACCTACCATACGACTTCCCCCTAGGCCTTATATGTGTCTACATGGTTGTTTTTTAGAATTAACACTCCGTTTACAAAGGGTAGTAAGAGACTTCTGCAGTAATATCTAATAACCACATCACAACTCTTAAAAATCATAGAAAAATAGAAAACATGCACCATGGCAAAAATTTCTGTCATAACAAATAATACATACTTGTCCTCTATCAGCAAAACAAAAATCTTTGAAATTGGAGCCGGATAATTGGGTGATGTCCCTTGTTAGTATGAACTACTGTACATTCAGATGATTTTGACTCATTTATGTAGTAGTAGTAGTAATAGTAGTAAATCATTCATATTCCTAATTATAACTTGTTAAAACAAACCTTTAGCCGCAACAGTATTTTAGATTCCCGTTGCTAAGAGTGATATTAGCAGTATTAATAGTATAATAACAGAAACAGCAACAATAGTAGTAGTAATAGTGCTAAAATAGTAGTAGTAATTATAGCACCTTGCATACTGTCATTATATACCAAAAATGAACACTTGGTTTCAAGTGTCATTTTGGCACGTACCGTCTTTATAGGTATAATAAACTCTCCGTCCCCCTAGTACTAAACATAATTCATTTTTTATTATAGCAGTAGAAAGTAGTCTGTCTCCCAATAGCTAACTTTATGGCTTAGGGCCCTTAATCTCATGAAATACTGCTTGTTCCCAGTGCCCGTAGGGGTAGGCTCAAACCCTGCTGAAAGTTCAAGGAGTGGTTCGGATCCTATTTTAGCAAAACCAACCATCCATCATAATCTTGGTGTTGTACGAGGGAAATGAAATCTTTTATGTTAACGTCCCACGATTATGCCTGTTAGGCTAAAGGAGACGGGGTGTTGTATAAGTGGAAAAACATCAAGCAAAATCATTCAATCAAACTTTATAGTACATGATCACAGAAATCATCACCCAGAAACAGAACATTACCACTGGTCCCATTGTGTAACGACACAATCGTCTCTGAAATATATTACTATTTTCCTCGAAATTCCATTTTGTACATGATTGAAACATTAATATATATATATATATATATATATATATATATATATATATATATATATAATTACTCTTTGGAGCTCATGTGGTTTGGATTCCATGACAAGTTGTAGGCTTACGTCTCATACTAAGTCGATGCTTAACGGGACGCTAAATTTCAAATCTACTAAGATACATGTGAGTGTAATGAAATTCATACTACATATTTTTTTTTTCTCCAAGACTACATAAATTAGTACAACTCCCATAAACTTAAAAAAAAAAAAAAAATCAGTGACATGAAAATTCCGCGTGTTGCAATCAGAAACTCTATCTCATCCCAGGAAATCAAATAGACCTTGTTCCCAAGAAATCATCATTCACATTATTTGTATATGAGTCCACAAGATTTTGACACTGTCCACCGGATGGTTGGGACAAACAATATGTAGGCCAATCATATCACGCACATTATTTATAGGCGACATGTCAAGTACTGTATATGCAAGGAAAGCAGCGGTACCTGTCGTTAATCGAAGAAGAATTGCACATTAAAGGATAAGTGTAGTAGAGTGTTGTTCTGCTGAAATTTGGACTTCGGAACTATCTAAAACAAGGGTAAGATATTTTGTTCTATAACTTTGTTATGTAGCAATTACTGGAATTGCTGATGCCTGATACATTTTTTTTTAATATTTCAGTTGATACAGAGTCCTAACCATAATATACTCTAGCTCCTAAATGGACATCACTGTAGTTAAAGTGCAAAAGGACTCGTACGAAACTAAGATTTTCTGCACCTCATCACATCAGCGACTAATCCATTGTAGTCAGTGGTGTTTGTGGTTCTGAGGCAACGGAAATCGACACAAGGACCAGCTTATCGGAAGCCATACGATCATCAAACGCTACCATAACATCGATGCATACAACGCCGCACCAACTACCGTATTCAAAGGTCCAGATAGTACTGTGGACCTTCCTGCATGATTTGTCATGAACATGTGAACTGTTTGTGGTTATATTGCTTAGTGTACTGCAATATTGTCATTGCGTTTCTCTTCTACTCATTGCTCTGGAACGCCGATCTTGAAGACGTCTTTTCAACAGACCCAGGGCGCAGAAATCCATTGGATTGGCGTTAAGGCTTTTTACAGAAATGTTTTAAAACAGCAGGACCTGAATTCCTAAACCCATTTCATCTTCTGGTAAATAACATAGGCATGTTATGGCGGTATAATTTGAAGCTTCACCCATATGATCCTCATAGAGTTTTTTTTTTTAATTCCATTGAATTGTTCATGCACCATAAAATAGTATGTTGATTTTTGCACTAAAGATATTAAATACTAGCGAACAAAAGCTTATTCACAAAGGTGTATTTCAGGCTAAGTCGGATCATTGAATTTACCATACCTGTTTACTCAAAGTAAACTAAAACGATCTAGATTATACCAAATTTTTTTGGGTGGTGGAGGGATCCATGGATCTATCTATAGTAATGTTTCTGGTTTCTGACATACAATGGTCAGTGCATGATTCCATATCGGAACGAAGAATAAACATTGATCTCAATAGAGTTAAGATGAGTTCCGTAGGAATTAATATTGTGTACGCTCCAAATAACTTCGGTAACTCTTCAGGTAAAACGTTGAAAGGAATGAGATGCTTAACTCCTATTCCCGAGAAAAAAAAACAAGTAAAAAAATATCAAAAGCATGAAACCCATAGCCACTTCACCTGACCTCACTCAAATAAGAAAGAGGATAGAAAGAGTACCCAGGAAGGAAAATCCGCATCCGCTAGTTCAGATACGGACAAGGAAGACTGAAAATGTGAATTTTGTAGTACGTCATACTACGGTGAGAAAAAGTCACCTGGCTGGATATTGGATGTGGTGGCAGGATGGCAGATTTATAAAGACGTGTACCATGAGCAATGTGTAAACGCAATTAGTAGACAAAAAAGAAAAAAAAGAGAAAAAAGAAAAGAAACAAAGGAATGTCTTTGTCATAAAAAAAAACTATAAGATTCATGTTAATCCGTGATTGATACGATTTATTCTCACACTGTATCACCCGTTTAAAAAAAATATAGTTACAGTAGATAAAATTTTAAACTAAGAATATATTTCATTATAACCTAGGAGCCGAAGCTTTGTTAGTTTTTTATAGACATTAATTCTATTATAATAAATGTATATTTCACTTTAAAATTAGCGTTTGCTTTAGACGATTTGATATCACTCTACCTATCCCAAATGATGGATGTTTATCACTGAAGTTCAAGCTATTTATTGTAATATATATATATATATATATATATATATATATATATATATATATATATATATATATATATATATATATATATATAACAATTTAGGACGGTCACAACAGATAAAATTGATATATTGAATAGTGAACACGTCAGGGTCCAGAAACAGTGCAAAATTAAATCATAAGTCCTGCAATATTCTGACACACAACAAACCTGAGTTCACTATAGTCCAATGAAAGCAGGTAACATTCAAAGTATAGTCCCTCATGTTGGACTGTCTGCATCTAGTTTCCTAGCACTTTTTCGATTTCACGCCGATGTCCTCAGATATAAAATAAATCTGTCGCTATTGTTTTCACCTGTTGCTAGTTGGTGAAACATCGTGATTTTAGGAAATATGTCGTGAACTGAAACAGGTAGTAGTCCGAAACGGTAATATGAGGACTATATTACAAATGTGGCATCAGTTCGATGCCATTAAATTCCTGAAGTGTTTGTTGCGTGTTTTGATCGGAGTGTGGTTTTGCGTTATTCATGTTGCAGCAGGGTGGGCTCTCGGTTAGCCAATGAAAATTATTTTTGGCATAGTTCATCATACATCAGCTACAACTATTTGAAATAAAGGTTGATAGCACGATCGTTAGGAAAGAAGTAAAACTGAATTACTCCATTGTAGTTGCAACCACACACAGAGCAGGGCTTTACGCTTGAAACGATTATGTTTGGCGACCGCTTCTGGAAGTTGGCGTTTGCTCAACCACTATTTTTGCGCATTTATATTTCGGAAAGAAAAAAAAAACTCATATTCTGTCGTATGTGACAACCAGTTTCAGGAAACGTACATTACATAGGATTGACATCAGTTGTCAGCACGCATCCACTCTCTTCTGGGCCTGGGCTGGAATTAACTCATGTGGCACAACGTGGAAGCAAACTGTTGGCTTTCCCGAGTTCGTTAAAATGACGCACTATAAAGGACTGAGACATGCCAAGCTGGTTTGGCGAACGTCGTGTGCTGGTGAATGTATTTTCTTCAATAATGTGTCGAATGAACTCAGAGAATCTCTTATCCTGGGAAGTCCGGGCTTTGCTGATCTTCGACAGTTTCATAACTTCCACGAAATTTCTAGAACCAAATAGTTGTTCTGCTCTGGTTTACTAGACTTTCCTCTTTTGCATTTTCAATGTGTTTGGTTGCTGCCTCAGCATTATGCCCGAGTACGAACTGACACATTGACAGTTCACGTATCAAAGATTTTTGAGCATTCGTTGTTATTGTCACTAAAAGCTGACTGAAGGTTTTGACGGTCTGGCAGCCTCCGTATTAAATAGAATGCTTGCCACACTACCTCTTGAGCAAATTTGACCTTGCACTTGCGTTTGACCAAGATGCATACCCGCGGCTGCTGTTTGGGTTGTGGAAATATTACAAGACTTAGGACCCTCCCTATATATAAATCACATCATCAAATATGCTTTTATATACTGTCTATATAATCATATAAAATGAATAGCATATAACACAACTGTTTGCATGGAGTTCATTTAATTTTGTATACTAATAATTGTGCTCCAATGATACTTGGCAGAATTCAAATTGAAAACAAAACTTTATCATGTTAAATATGGTTATTAGATTGTTGTTACTATTAAAGGTTATTTTACACAAACTACAACGTCTATTACTATTATTTCAACAAAGTTTTAAATAAAGCTGATAAAATCACTTTATACTTAAACACATTAGTTATTGAGTATGGGAAGGGACGTCTTGAGGATAGTCAAAGGGGCCTTATGCAGAGTCGTTTTAACGTATGATTAGCGTCACACTAAAGGCCCGACTACTGCAAGAAATATATGTTAGTTTAACATTTTAGTATGACGTTAATCAGGCGTCAAAACGACTCTGAATAAGGCCCAAAGATACTATAAGAACCATTTGCATATTCTGGTATATAAGTGGCTGGTGCATTCCCCTTTGATTCACGTAATTACGGATTCGAGTCCGGATAGAGAGCATTGAATACTCCATGGTGGTTCAAATTCCATCTTAAACTGAAGGTCCATGTCCCATATAATCCCAGTATTGAAAAATGATGCTAGATTTTAACAAGAAAAAGTGAATCAAGTTTGGAATACATCAGACAATTTCAGCTATTATGGTATATGGTCACGAAGACTTCTGATTACAAACCAAGTCGCAGGTCTCGGTGAAGAGAAATATACACAAACACTAACCGTTGGCGCGATGTCCTCTCGGTTGGCAAAACGTAGTGGCCATCTGTTTCTTCTTGAACTAGTGAGAACAAAATTAAATTGTAAACTTTCAACATGTTATGATTCTCCTGAACATGTTTTGAATCCTAAAGAATGAGGTTACTCGCTTCTGACATGATTTGTTTCTTTCCACTGTTTCTTGTATTAATGCTACGTGACAAAACGAGGAGTGGGAGATTAGCTTGACTGCTAAGATGGGTTTCCAAGCTTAATCCACTTTCAATTCCGTTGGCCTTTCTTAGAGAGAGAGAGAGAGAGGTGAAAAAAAAACACAAGAAAAGTTTGCATTCCGAATTCAATTTTACAACATAAATTCAATAAATCGCTGATGGCATGTTTCGCTCTTTATGTGATCAGACTTGAAATATATCATACCTTGAACTACATACTTTGTTACGTACAGTGATAACTCTGTAACTCTTAATTATTACTTATTATAATTTATTATGTAATATTTGTCCTCAATTGTCATTGTGGACTTTATTTGAAAAGGACTCTATTGCATGTGCGGTAGAAAGGGAAAGAACGAAGACAAAACGACCATATGCTAATACATTAATGATATATAAGATGGCAGTTTATACTTGAGGATAGGGAAAAATCATAGTACATGACGATATTTCAATTTTCAGTTATTATCTTATTAGTAATACCGTAGATACGGATATTGATAATCAGGACGATGGTTGAGTTAAAAAAAAAATAATAAAAGTAAATTGAAAAAGTCACTTAAAATACCACTGAACCTAATGTTAAGAAATACTTGATTGTTTTAAAGGTAAAACTCAATTCTCTTACGAAAATACAATCAGCTCAACCACATCGATAACGTTGGCCAAGGTTGAACATGGAAGGAAGGATAGGGAAACCGGTCATCCACTCAAAGTCTTCTCTCTTAGTCCAAGATAGCTTGTTCTGCTTTCACGGAATCTCCATGATCTTGGTTTCACGCTGGTTGAGTTTCATCACATCCTCTCTTGCATTAGCAGATCTTCACGACAAACAGTTGTCTCTCGACGTTTCTTCAGAGCAAGATAGAGAAAAAAAAAAAAAAAAAGAGAGAAGGAAAAATTGTCAGAGAAGAGACAGTTGTTCTCCACTCTTCACCTCAACTTGATTCCTTGTGCTAGCGATGTCAAATGGACGGTGTTATCTCCGAGTGCGGAATGAAAGTACTTTCCATTACAGGTTTCTGTTAATTCTGATTCAACGAGACTTCAACATTGTGCATTATTCATAGGCTTACTTCCCGATTTTGTAATGTGTTTTAACTTACTTTTACTAGGATTTAACCTCACCATTTGATTGTTTAATTTACTTTGAAATATTACATTATACAGAATGTAAATAAAATGAGGAGAACATGTCGGGTAATAAATACATATTGCTTACGTTTTCTTCCTTTAAATAAAAGAAACATTGTTATGAAACTTGTCTGTGCTGTGATAATACAATTTGCATTTCTGATACTCGTGACGTGCTTGCATTGTCGCCAAATTACTTAAGTAAAAAGCTTCGTGGTTTTGCCCGACATGTTAATTCCCCGTTCGTGAATGCTGTGGCTTTAGCTCTACATAAGAATGATGTTGTGGCTTTTACCTGAAAAGGACTGGTCTTGGTCAAATTCAATCACAGAAACTGAAACACTTTCCAAAATCAATCACAGGAGAATGCGATAGTTACATTTCGTAATACGTAATTGTTTAATGATTACTGCATTTAAATTTTGCAACATTAATATGAACCTAAAGTTCTGGTTTGAAATTAAACTACTGCAATAACACATATAAAACGCACATTCGAAATATATACTACCATTTAGTACACATATATTGTAAATCATTACTGACATATTGCACGATCTATACAGTCCATAAAGTTCATTAGAAATGCAAATAATGCAATACAAAAATTTCAGTACCAAACCCAATTTCCTCTTACACTTTACCCATGTATGGGAATGGCTATGACCATTCATAGGCATAGCCTAGGCGTGTTTAAAGTCGAGGAAGTAGCTCGTTATCATATCAGTTGGCTTATGTTTAGTTAAATTTAATTTCCATGCAGATGGATTAATGAACTATTTAGTCAAGTGATTGTTTCCGGAAATGTTATCCAATCTCCGTCGCTGCAGCAGATCAATATAATTTTATTTATAATTTAGGTAAAACGACTGAAACCTAATATTCCTTAAGAAAGAAAAAAAAACTTTCTATTGCAACTTAAAATATAAAGCTAAATGTCTAAACATCACATGATAAATTTAATTCTTACTGGTATAGATTTATACTTTTATAACTCTCAAGTTTCCGATTTCCATTTTTAAAGCACATAACTGCATAAGACATATACAATTTCACATAATTATTACTATCATAATTACAAAAGAAAGGGAGTATTTTTAGTTGTGGCATATTTCACTAAAAGCATATTCAAAGTCGGGCTTTCTAGGATAGCAAAAAATAAAACTTTCCTTCTGATGAAAATACAAATTAGTATCATTAAAAAAAAAATGTTGTTTTAAAAGGATTTTGAAAGCAAAGAGGAATATACAGGGAATATACAAGGAACATACACGGGTATCAATTGTTTCTTACTTGCAATCAGTGGTGTTGGGAAGATTAGTGGTCATCATTTCAGCTGAATTTTTAAATCTGCACTTTTTTGAGACTTGTGATTGCGATAATTGCACACTTGCACATGCATTTATTTATTTATTTGTTTGTTTCCAACGTATATACATTATTAAAGAAACAGAAGACTGAATTATGGGATTTCAGCTGTACCGGTGAACAAAAGCAACACAAAATAATCTTCGGGACAACACGCAGAAGAATATGTGGTTAATCCCGCCTAAACCGAGACAGTAAAAACCCCCAACTGAAACCTCGGGACTTACCAGCTTATTTGAAAGCCACGATGAACAAGGGTTACAATAGTGTGTAATACAACATTCTATTAGAATGTTAGATAGTAATATTATGACTGTATACATTAGGACTATAATCCTAATATTAATATCTAACACTCTAACGAGGGAACCTATCCAAGTGCAACTCTGGCTTCGAGTCGAGACTATGGTCGTTGGATACCTTGTCCCAAAAGAACATAACACGAAAAGTGATACATCCTCAATCGCAACCGTTGCAGAGATATAAGCGTGAAAAGTTAGAAATTGAGCTCCATACTATACATTACAAAGTCAGCTTCCGGGTCAGATTTTTCGGAAACGGTCAGGTAAGGAAACTCAGCGAATATATATCAAATTAGTGTTCGGAGCCCACCACCTTTTGAATGAAAAAAAATGTTGCCCCCGGGTCACTCGCAGGGTCCCAGGCGGGGTCCAACTCAAAATTGGCAAATGGAACCGGGGGTCAAGTAGCATATTGTATGAAAGCTATTGTTAAATAAAAGAAGATAGAACAAATCTCAACTCTCTATGATGACCCTGTGCAAACGGGCAACTGGTCAAAATGTCAATACAACCTACATCAGAAAATATATGGCTACTCTTCTAAATCCGTTAAGTTGTGACAATAACAAAACAGACAAACACGTTTAAAAGTGCAAGGTATTGAAGTTAAACAAATTGTTGCAGAGTCTCTCACAGAGTTACACAACGGACCTGATCCAAGTATAAGTGTGACTTCGAATGACCAATGGACCATAGAATGACCATGGCCATTGGATTGCGTGTCCTAGAAGAGAAAGGATACATTGTCAATCGCAACCGTCGTAGAGGGTGAAAAGTTCAAAAGGCAACGGTATATGCTTCGCGAATCGGGACTCCAAATTCGCATATTGCACCGTGAAATTTTAGTCGGGGAATTTGCTGAACGAGAAACATAATGGAAAAACGAAACGTTTGCACAGGGTCATCATAGAGAGTTGAGATTTGTTCTATCTTCTTTTATTTAACAATAGCTTTCATACAATATGCTACTTGACCCCCGGTTCCATTTGCCAAGTTTGAGTTGGACCCCGCCTGGGACCCTGCGAGTGACCCGGGGGCAACATTTTTTTCATTCAAAAGGTGGTGGGCTCCCAACACTAATTTGATATGTATTCGTTGAGTTTCCTTACCTGATCGTTTCCGAAAAATCTGACCCGGAAGATGACTTTGTAATGTATAGTATGGAGCTCAATTTATAACTTTTCACGCTTATATCTCTGCAATGGTTGCGATCGAGGATGTATCACTTTTCGTGTTATGTTCTTTTGGGACAAGGTATCCAACGACCGTAGTCTCGACTCGAAGTCAGAGTTGCACTTGGATAGGTTCCCTCGTAAGACAAATATATAACATCTACAATTCCTGGCTCTTTCAGAATCAAATGCGGAAATCAGTTTATTAGTAATTCATTGTAATTGATGTTATTAGGTAACAGTATAGTATTAGTATATCAATGATAAAATTTCAAACATATACATATTTAATCTCTGATCTCTATACAAAATACATTTCCTATCGAAGCAATTAAAAATGTTGACAGAATCAAATTCAAAATAAGATCTTCCAGCAAACTGAAACACAAACTGAAACTTATTTCAAACCATAATTTTGAAAATAGCAAAATTGTACATTATGATTCAACCAATCGCTTCTGACACCACTTAAGAATAGTAACTATGGTGGATACACAGATATTGGGACAATTTATAGAAAATACAAAAATAGAAGGAAGACAATAGGATGCACGGATGAAAACACTTGAAAGATGTAAACAAATGATCGGTTGTGATTGGTCAAAAGTGGGTTTATTATCTGATTTTATTTCTTATTTGTTGAACACGCGTCCACAATATTTAAAAGAAATTCTACAAACTTGTGCTCATTATTATTATTATTATTTGATTTTCTTAACAGTTTTCCGGTGATAAATAGCCAATATTTTTTTACACAAAGTGCGAATATTATTCCTCTTATCCGCTAGTAACACATTAACAAATATTTGTAATGAAGGATTTTGGAGTTAACCACCAAGCAACTTGCTAGCGTCAAGATTTGACACAAAATTACTCATTCGATCACAATCGTGCATTGTTATGAGTAATTATAAGGAATAGTTATGTCAAATTGACACGGAATATTCACAAATTTCGCATCACTTATAATTATATAGAACAACAATAGAATGATCTTTCATGCATGAACAGTATAACAAAAGCATTGAAACTTCAATTAAACTCAGAGAGATTAACACAATTGCAATAAAATAACATCTGCATCCATGGAAGAACAAAACACGAACAGAAAAATGAAAATGAAATATGTCCGTTCATGCTTCACACAAACTACAGTATATTTCATTTAATATGCTCACTTTCTATTTAATATAAGGTATCTGGTAAGAAATTGAAAATTAAAAGTTACTTTTGCAAAATACTATTTTTTTTCAAAGAAATGAACAAAACAGGTAAGAAAGTCATACAATCCCACCAACAGGAAATACACTAGAACACCTATATGCAAAACTTGTTTTCTTCTTATATAATATATAAAACGCATAACTCATTATTTAATAACATATATACTTAATATTCGATTATGGTGTGTCGCTTTCTTTCATTTGAAGATGAACCGAAAGCAATTTCCAGAACTTGTTTGCGAGTTTTCTCTTCTTCTTCTTCTTCTTCTTCTTCTTCTTTTTTGTTAGTTTTGTTGCTTTTGTTCGTGATTCAGGATTCAGATAGAGCCAAAGACTTTTAGAACATTAGACTCAAGGCCGATTCCGGGATTCGTCGTTTTCGGGCAATCAACCCTACAGTGCATGAATTTTTGAAATTATTATTTTTCTTTTCATATTATTATTTAGTATTTATGCACTACCAAAATTCAAGTGCATGAGATTTAATGGAAAAAATTACAATTAGAACCACAGGAAAACATAGTAAATGCATTCGGAGTTGTACTATTGCGGCTTTAGTAATATGTATAAAACGTAGCCACATGGCAAAATCATGCACTGAAAGGGTTATATTAGAAAATAATTATGGGCAAAAGCCACGACGGGCTAAAGCCACGCGACGAAATTAAATACATATCATTCAATAACTGTCCTTTGTCTATCTGGGTGATAATTTTAAATTTGACAATCCTAAGTGTTTGTAGTTGGCTGCTTGGAGGAAAATCTACAAACAAAATATTGGATTCTGGAGCAGAAATAGCAATGCTATGCCAGATAGAGTGCGAGAGAAATAATAATGCATTTTTGAGCGTCCACCGTCCAGTTCAGGCTTACCGCCATGTAAGTTTCACCTGTTCGGATCCCTCAAAGAAACCCTTGGAGGCGAGCTATTCGCAACCAACAATCAAGTGGAAACCTTCGTGTGCAACTGGTTGGCTACCGGCCTCGCTTCATTCTACGAGAACGACATCAAAAACTACCAAAACGTTGGAGAAAGTGTATCCGTAAAGGCGGAGACTATGTAGGAAACATGTTGTGACATTGTCTCTGTTTCCTACAATATATGTTTTGTTTGAGCACAAGGCTCGTTTATGTTTGATCCCCCCTCGTATCTAGGAACTTTCATTTCTAGTAACTTATATATATATATATATATATATATATATATATATATATATATATATATATATATAATGAAAGTGACTATGTTTGTGACTTCATCACTCTTGAACCACATGACCGATCTCGATCAAATTTTCAACATAGATGAGGTTTAATCCTGGAATTGTTTTATTATTTCACTTTGACTGGGCAACTTAGGGGAGGGGAGGATAAGATATTTAAAATGATCGGAAATGACCGATATTATTGTCGAATCCATAGTTTTCGTGTCGCTGAGGAGAACAGTGGCACTTCCGATGCCAGTTAAGCACAAATACAACTCCGGAATTTAAGGGAAGGGGAATATATACAAATGATCGAAAATGACTGATGTTAGTGTCGAATCTATTTGTTTGAGGATCACTAAGACGAACAATGACACTTCCGATGCAGATTAAATCCAAAATTCAGCCCTTTATGTTAAAAATGAAAAGTGTTATCTGCGTGGGAAGAACGAGTATTCTGCTAGTACACTATAATACAATTATGTAAAACTGTTATCAATAACTTATTTAAGTTGATCATAGTACTTCTCTTTTCTTTTGTTTTGTCGATTAATGATAGAAATCCACTAAATAATTATAAACTTATTCTAAAAGCTATTGACGTACACCTTAAAATTTCCTAACTTTATATCTCCTTCAAATGTCCTAAATCAAGATAACATTGTTTTTCATAGTAGTACTAAGTCAAACTAATGTTTTCATGAAATGCTAACTACGAAACTCCACAGTTTACTGAAATAAATGAAAACTGTGTTGGATCAAAGAGTTTCCTGGCAATCTGATAACACAAAACGCAAAGAGAGAGAGAGAGAGAGAGTTTGAAACTAGGAGATTTGATATGCGATAGGAGAAGAGAAAGTACCCTCAAAGAGATGTTGTGGTTTCCCACAACTACGAACTGCAGTAAGGAAGAAGTAAAGCTAGATTCTATCAGGTGCTGAGAGACCTCGAAGATTAAGTATTTCTTAGAGGTTTACCTAAATGTTATAGAACGTCTTACTGTACGAAAACTGAACTTAAAAAAAAAACACTCTATTTACTATTCAAAAGATTCTGAATAAAAGCAGTTCAAAATGTAAGAAATAACTTATTCCCAGTTATGTTTTAGGTTTAATATGAACAAAAATAAATAAAATCAAGGTGAAGTCCTTCAATTATGTTCATGTTAATATTAATAATACATAATATTTGCATTTAATGTGTTAACTTTTATGAAGGGTTTTGTATCTTAACACTTAAGCACACAAGATCGAATTACTTCGTTTCTAAGTTCATTCTTATAAAGACAATTGACGAATCTCAGCATTTTTAAAACTATTAGTTCCCAAACTCTATAAATGTGTTACATCTATTTTTAGAGAAGTAATATTTAGAGAGCTTCAAAATGTAGTGTTGGTGGGAGATGGAAAAGATCAAACGGACAGAGAGAGTAACAAATGAAGATGTTTTAAAACGGATAGGAGAGAAGAGGACACTTTTAGCCATTATCCTTCGTAGGAAGGCCAATTGGATTTGACACATCTTGCGAAGAAATTGTCTTCTTCCTACTGCCGTAGAAGTAAAGATGGAAGGAAAGCGAGGAATAGTAAGAAGAAGAGCATAACCGGTCGACGATTTGAAAAGCAGAAGAAAATATTGGGAATTAAACGGGGAAACTGGAGATCAAGAGACGTGGAAGAAACATGTCTAGGCTCAAACCTAAAATTAAAAAAAAGAACATTAGTACCATGACGTGTCAATAGGCAGAATATATATACAGTATGTAATTAAATGCATGTTTGGTAATATTTATAACTGATCTGTCATTAGAAAACAACAAATATGGAATGTGTTAAGTTGATTTAAGAATGAAAAATAGGAACATGTCGACAAATTACAAAATTTGATCGGAAAGTCTAAGTTAGTAAGAAGATAAGAAAAAAATCTATATTTCCTTCTAATATCAATATTTTAGAAGTTAAGAAGTCAATTCATAACTCTCACAAGTCTGCCATATGCAGTACTATGGGTGATGATGTTAAAATTAACGGACTAGAATCCTGTTTCTGTTGGATATCTTCATTGTGACATTGCTTGTATAGCTGAACAAGGCTATACAAGTTTAGAAGTCAGATGTTTCTTGTGTTTCAGTTATCTACGTATATTTGATTGATCTCTCTTAGCTGTATGGTTAACGCGCTTGCATTTAGTTTCAAGTTGGACAATCACGGTTTGGCTTCGGGTGGGAATGTGCTGATTTAGTTACTCTATTTTGCATAGTATCAGAACTGTAAATCAGTAATTTTCAACTGAACTACGTATGAAATAGGAGCAAAATTTTAAAATCAGAGAAGTAACAGAGGAGAACAGTAGAAATAAATGCAGAGATCTTATTAAACGCTTGCAGGGACATGGGCTTAGAAGTAAATGCAGAGAAAACTAAATACATGGAAGTGCGTCGGGACCGTAATACGGCAAATTGTGGAGGAGTTAAAATATTAAATAATGCTTTTGATAAAGTGGATACTTTCAAATATTTAGGATCAATATTAACAGACGAAAATCATATTCACGAAGAAATTAAATGTCGACTAAAAGCAGGGAATTCGTGTTACTATTCGGTTCAAAATCTCTTGTCGTCGCGAATTCTGTGGAGGAATTTGAAGCTTAAAATACATAAAACGATAATCATGCCTGTTGTTCTGTATGGTTGTGAAACATGGTCGCTTACTCTGAGGGAAGAACATAGACTGAAAGTATTTGAGAACAGGATCCTGAGAAGAATATTCGGACCCAAGAGGAACGAGGATGGGGAATGGCGGAAGCTTCATAACGAGGAACTACATAGTTTATACGGTTTACCCAACATTGTTAGGGTCGTCAAGTCTAGGAGGCTTAGGTGGGCAGGTCATGTAGCTAGAATGGAAGAAAGTAGAAACGTTTTCAAAGTCTTGACTGGTAGACCCATAGGAAAACGACCATTAGGAAGACCTAGGCGCAGATGGGAGGACAATATTAAGATGGATCTCGCAGAGATTGGAATACAGAGTAGAAACTGGATCCAATTAGCTAAGGATAGAAGTCAGTGGAGAGCTTTTGTGAACGCGGCACTGAACCTCCGGGTTCCATAGGCCATAGAGTTAGTTAGTTAGTTAGTTAGTAACAGAGGGTGGGGACAAGGTAGGAAAATGGAATAATCAAATATTGCATGTGTGAGCGTAGTCTTTGATAGACGAGCCTGCAAAAATATCGGCTGCGCTTTTAATACTCTTGTTTGTATATTATCACCTTTGTTTGTCAATGGCAAATTTTCTGTCTGCTGTTTATCCTTTGCTTGCGCATTCTGAGAAGAAGAATGGTAAACTGTGACGTTACAGAGCATCAAGTTTGAAAACTTGCTGTAAAGAAATAGTAAATTCCGAAACAAACGATTTGAAGTGACATAACTAGCTCAGTAGCTCACAACTAGTTCACAATGCATATGGCAAGATCAACATTATGTATAGCGTATTGCATTCGCCTTAATTTGGACGAACAACTTCTGTATTACATGTTCACTGCTAGTCATATGATAGCTATACTGTGTTGAAAGCAACCAGATAACATCTTGGAGTACTTTTGAGACTTCAGATGCAATTTGATGGAATGAAAGCCAAGATATAAAACACATATTTTTTACCACAGAGAATTGCTAATTCATGAACGGTTTCTCTGATCACTGATGAATAATGCAGTTATGAATATTAATTCCTTAATAACTTACGTTCTCCGTGTGAAATGGGTTGTATAATAGCACAGAATATGTCGACATTGATACTGCAATATATCACACGTCAACATTTCAGAAAAAGAAATATTCTACTAGTTTGATTTATAATTGAGTTGTATTAGCATAATCATTTTGCATCACTAAAGCATAAATAAGAAGCAAAATGTACCACTTATGTTTGAATAATAACAGCTTTTTAGTATCGGTATATTAGAAATTATATATACACGGTGGGCGGAATGTAACTCTCTATTTTGGATTATGGATTTCAATTGATGTTATGTTTAGATAGCAATGAAAGTTATCTTGTTTTATAGAATGAAGTATGTCATTTTCTCTATTTTCTCCAGATCTTGTGAAGCTTTTGTTCCTTTGACGCTACAGAGATGCCACGACGATTAACCATTGAGGAGAGAGGTAAAATTGCAGCAAGATTTGAGGAGTTTTCAATTCAGGTCCAATGATAGTGGAGGGGTCAACATGGGACGCAAGCTGGATGCAAAAACAATTAAAAAGTGTCACAGAAAATTAATGACTACCGGAAGAGTTGTAGACACTAAGAGATCAGAAAGACCCTCGGCTTTGGTATCAGTTAAAAGGTAGCTACAGTGAGGGAAATGCTCGAGAGAAGTCATTCAAAAGCTGCAAGGCAGGTTGCAACAGAGAGTAGCTTTACACACTATTCCCCACAAAAAGTTACATTACAGACCATGAAAGCCTCATTATGCCCAAAAGTTGTATACACATGATTGCGTCAGCCGTGTGAATTTTGCAAAATGATGCTCGCATGACATGAAGATCATCTACACTTCTTTGAAGAAAAAACAAATGTGGAGTGATGAAGCTGTGTTTCATGGAAGGTGCTTCGTTAATCGTCATAATAGCAATTATTGAGCAGAAGGCGATCCCAAAGAGTATGTTTAAAAAAAATGCAAGCCAAAAGTGACAGTATGGTGTGGATTAATTTCTTCCCGCATTATTGGACCCTGTCTGCTGAGAGACACTATGAACGCTGAAAGATACCTTCAAATGATAGAAAATTCTGTTTGACCTGCAATTTCTGAATGGGACGAGTCACATGAATTGCTATTTATGCACGATTGAGGTCCTCCTCATTATGCCCTGCCTGTAAGACAAGGGATTGATGAACAGTTCCATGACGCCGGGTAGGACACCGGAATACCACAGAATGCCCAGCGCGAAGTCCAGACCTCACCCCATGCGATTTCTTTTTTATGTAGAGGTGCTAAGGAAAAAGTGTATCGGAACAAACCAAAAGCTTTTGGCAAACTTGAGAATAAGTTCTGTGAGGTTATGAATGGTGTTCCTACTGAGGTCTTGAGAAAGGTCGTAGCAAACATACCAGTTCGTTTCAGATAGTATCTATAAAATACTGTAACACCCATTGAATTGTAACTTTTCGGAAGATATATAATATAATAAGATATATAATATAAGATATATAATAAACTACAAGTGTGCAAAAATGTAAGTTTATACTTACAATATTTTAGGAGGGAAAAGTATTAAAAATATAAAGTTACTTTCCACCCACCCTATATATTGCATGTATGTGATTTAATATAACCTTCATAAATTTAACAACATTTGTATAAATACATACATTTATAAATAGTTAAGGGAAGAATTATAATAGGAAATGCAAATAGAACACATTTTAATAGAAAGAGTCACGAATGCACGAAAGTGGCACCATTCCTTCCTTTGTTCTTAATATGGATCGCTTGGTTCTGTTTCCCGGCCAATATTACGAGAAATTTACAACCGCTCTCCCAGCATCCTCTGCGCTGTATAGGATATTACAAACATGTAAGATCTATGTTGACATCAGCAAAGACAACTTTGTCTCGAAGATTTGTCCACCAAATATTTCATGCACGTAGAACTACTTAACTAGGCGGAAGGAAGCAGTAAGAGGAAGAAAAAAAGTCTGGAAATTAGAGGACATACAGCGTAGAAGATGGCTCAATACATCACAGAGGGGTCATATTTTACAAACGTTGACAAACTAAATGGAAAATTTGTAAAATCATTGAAAATACTGTACCATCTTTCCTTCTAAACTGAAAATATGAAACAGAGAATTGAAAAGGCTCTTCCTATATGATAAATATTTCGTGTATATACCGAGTATTCTAAAAAAATGGCACCCCTGGACTACAGATCACTATTCTACAAGTCAAAATAAAGCAAAGAAAAAGAACATATATGATTGCATACTTTCGAGTCCCCGTCTATAGACACGAATTGCACTATGTGGCAATGTCGCATATAAAGAACCATAAAGAAGATCTACCAATCCATCAAATAGTTGCATCGGTTGTATCTAGATAGCAGTTAAAGTCTATACACGTTGACCCTAGCACAACTTATTAGCATAACAATTGGTGTAACTGTTTGATGGATATGTAGGACAATGCTAATGGTTCCAAATTAATCTGCAACATTGAACCATTGTGCAATTTTGATTCCCAAAGTAGCTGAAGGAAGCCCCGGAGGGTATACCATTATAAAATATTATCGCTTTATTTTGACGTGAAGGATATCCTCTGTGTTTCTATACTGTATATTTAAGTGCCAAAGCAATTAAGTTCTATTCTAAGACATCTTTTAAAGGAGGAAATTTTATGGGAATCATGCAACTATCCATTCGGTGTTATTCAAATCTCAATTTTCTAAATGAAGAAACAAATTGTAAAAATGCAAACCATTTGAAATTCCAATTTTGTGAGAATAGTAGACAGAAATCGTCAATAATTATAACCTACTTTTCTTGTTGATTTCCTAATAAAGCACTTTACAAATATTAATGTTTCATCTATGTCGTCTCCGGAATGTCATTTAAAAAAAAATAAAAAAAATAATAGTAGTTTCTCTATTTTGTGTCAAATGCTTTCATTTCAGACGCTAATGAATCAGTTTGAGAATTCAGAAACACCATTTTGCTCTCAGATAACAGAAGGAAAAAATATTTTTCAAAAACTTTAGTAAAATCATAGCGTTTTCTTTATATTTGAAAACAAAAGTTATTTTTGTTCACCGTCGTTAATGTGTTCTGGAATGAAGAAGCGAAGGGCAATTCAGATTTCGACTAAACATCAGTGTTTTCTCTTTGTAATCCAGACTTGTTTTCTTTTTTTCTTTTTAACTATTTGACATTTCAGAAACAATCATCTTTAAATTGCAAACTCTACTAAGATGGTCCTTCTCCTTCGTGGGAATTAAAATAATTACATAGAGACAAATTTCCTTCTTGTGTTTATAATCATTAAAATCGCTAAGAGACATCAATATTTAGCACTAAACTGTTGCAAAAAGAATAGTTGTTATTTTTTTAAAAGTGAAGATGATCTATTTTGTCCTTCATTTGAGTTTTTTTTTTTTTAATATAATGAAATAAAACACAGTCATAGTACATATCGTTCGCAATCTGCAGAATTCATTCGATGTTGAGGAAGCCAGGCATGGATATAGATTTGAACTTGTCCAGTACGCATGAGGAATATATATACGATATATCATGTTCTCAAGTTATAAACCATAAAAATTGGGATTTGGACTTACTCAAAATTTCAGAAAATAATCGCTATTTAGAAAGAAAAGGGCTAAGGGACATCGTTTATGGCGCTCAGTAGAGTACGCAGGAATGTATTTCCGGAGGGGTCCAAACTTAATATGAGGGTATTTTATATCAAAATTTCTAAAATTGTCCCCAATATTAGGCTAAATTTACACAAAAGTTGAAATTTCGGGGGAGGGTCCGGACCCTCAGGACGCACCCCTTGTGTACGTCCCTGATGGCGCTTGAAGGTGAAACTTTTATCTTCCTTTAAGCGTTGTTAGCAAATGAGAGGTATGTGGTGTTGCCATCTCCTCACCTATCTTGTTAAACTAGAGAACGGAAATATATATATATAATTGTATACTTTTCGGGACCTTGTCTAGAGACGCAAATTGCACTATGTGACAACGTCGCAAATAGATAAAGAAACACATAGAAGGTCTACCAATCTGTCAAATAGTTACATCGATTCTTTCCAGATGGAAGTTAAAGTCGATATACGTTGACACTAGCACAATATATTAGCATAACAGTCGATGTAACTGTTTGATGGATTTTTTAGGACAATGCTAATGGTTCCAAATTAATCTGCGATGTTGAGCCATTGTGAAATTTTGATTCTCTACAGCAGCTGAAGGAAACCGTGGAAAATATACCACCAGACAGAATTTTCGCTTTATTTTGACCTGAAGAATGGCGCTCTGTTGTTCGTGGGCGCCGTTTTTATTGCACCAAAACTATGGATCTGAACCACATGAGTTCTCTCTGGAATTCGAACCCGAGTCTCTCGCGCCAAAGGAGCGTACGCTGGCCGCTTAGTCAAGAGAGAGCTTTCAACACGTTATTGATTGTGCTCCATATTTTGCAAAAAATACATAAAGCAGATATGTTAAACATGATTTCCATTTTAAACGTTAATATGTTAAACGTTGATAAATGCGGTGTGTAATTCTAGTAAATACTTGTTCAAAATAGAGATTTTTTTTTTTTTACAATTGGAAAACTCATTACTTGCTTTATAAAGAACAACATGAAACTTTTCTATAAAACATTGAAATAGAGACATAGATAATCAATATGTTTATCAGCTAATGATGTAATTAACATACAGACACATGTTCATCGCTGCCAGTATTTTGAAAAATAAATACTTCTGAATAAATAAATAAATAAATAAATGAAAAATAAATAAATAAACTATGTTCGTATGACATTTGAACAAATTTCCTCCCAAAACTACATAAAAAATAAAGAATGTCCAACAATGCAGTAATTATATGAAGGTAACCAAGAAAGTTCTGTCGGTTTTCCACCCACCACCTTCGAACATCGATATGTCACCTAAGACGTACCTGGAAGATCAAAAATTGTCCCCATCAGCATCGACGACCTTCTGCCAATGTTCTTCAAGGCCATGGATTCAATTGCGGTATATCTTGGTGGGCCGTGAAGCGAATAAGTTATTGAGTGCATTTTTCACCTCTACTAGGGATTTGAACTTGTGTCCTCTAAGGTGATAATGCAAGGAATAAAACAGATGATAATCGGACGGTGCAATGTCTGGAGAGTATGATGGATGCAATAGTGTTTCCCATCCAAAGCACAGAATGATGTCCCCGGTTATCCTAGCCACGTGCAGCTTAGCCTTGTAGTGTAAGAGGTGAAATCCCTGAGTTTCTTCTTGAGCATGGCTCAACTGCTGACAGCACACAGTTGCATTGATGGTAGCAATTTACGATGCACGATGCCGCGAGCAGTCCACCAAACACACAGGAGGACCTTTCTCTGATGCAGTGCTGGTTTCGGCTGTTTTCGAACTGGTTCATGGGATGCTAACCTATGATGACGGCGCCGTGGGGCTTCATACAGAACCCACTTCTCATCACATGTCAACACCCTATCCAGTAATGGCTCCTTCCTTAGACAACACAAAAAAAAAACATAGGTGTCTGCTCGCGTTGCCTTCTGGCCAGGAGTCAAATCATGTGGAAACATCGACCCAACTTGTAGTGCTTCCCAGTTTCTCCACTCACACTGATATGTAGTCCCAGTTTCTCCCATGTCTGCTATTGTTCGAATCAATTGCTGCCTAAAGATCTTCATTTTGTACATGTGTTCGTCTTCTGGTACGTGGTGTGTCTTCGAATGCTTCGTCACCGTCCTTAAACTTGTTAAACCACCGATGCACTGTCCGCGTAGTCACGACATCCTCAGAAAAGGTCTGATGTATCTTCCACCCAACTGTAGCGGCGTTTGAACTAAGTTTGAACTCGTACAGCATGTACGCTCTTATGACGCTCTGTGGAGGTCCCATGTTTACTCTGTTCTCACTCAAGTTCATATTGTAACTGAGCTACCTCCACATAAAGCGACACAACTTTCTTGGTTACGGTTATATCACAGCATCTATATGAATGTATTTGTATGCATTAATAGATTGTCAGTGAATAAGTTTCAGCTATATTCACGTTTAATTTATTTATTATGGTTTTAGAGGATTTCACAGATTGCAAGTATTCTTCTCTCTTGTTCACCTCAACCATAGGTTGGTGGGCAACATGGAAATTTTAAAACTTCTCTCTTGCATGGGAGATCTGTTTTATACTTTGATAAGGTCTCTTCTTCGTAACTGCATCTAGATATTCTATTCTTGGTCTTCCTTTTCATGGTTTTCCTTCTATATTTCCCTCTATCAGCACGGTGAAACAATCGGAGTGCCGAATAGGAATCTTATTTTTCCTGTTATCTTCATGATCTGTCATCCTTCATTAGCTTCCTTTAGTACGTATTCATTCCTTTATGACACGAGCAGCATTCTGCACCAACACCACATTTCAAATGCTTCCAGCTTGGATTTTTCAGTTTTTTTTTTCAATGTCGAGGTCTCTGATCCGTAAAGCGCAACGCTCTATACCAGATTCTTAATAGATCGTTTACGAACATTCAACGATATATTTCTTGATTTTAGTAGTCCTCTTTTACTATTGAATGCTTATTTAGCCTGCGCTATTCTGCAATTTAAGTATTTTTTACTTCTTCCGTCCGATGATATTAGACTTCCAAAGTAGAACAATGCTTTAATGTCTTCGATATTCTCTCCATCTACCCCTATACGTTTGCCTCTTCCTGTCCTGCTCTTGTGCACTTAAACATTTTGGTTTTCTTCTTATTTACCTTCATTTTGTCATGTTTTCTCAGTTGGTCGTTTATGTTTGAAAATGCTTCCTGCAAGTCCTTTTCGTTCTCCGCTATTAATGCTATGCCATCAGCAAACCTTATTGAGCTAAAACCTGACCATTTGCTTTTATGCCTTTCTCATTTTTCTCAAATAATTCTTTCATAGTCCCTTTTATATAGACATTGAACAGGATAGGTGAAAATATACATCCTTGCCTCACTCCTTTACTTATTCTTGTTTCCTTTAACCTCTTCCTATAACAGCTGTCAGGTTCTTATAAAGTTGGTATATTATTTTTCTGTCGCTGTAATCCATTTTCAGATTCAACAACGCTCTGAACATGATATTCCAATCTACATTGTCAAAAGCCTTTTTCTGTATCTATAAATGCTACCACAATTGGTTTGTTTATTCTGATGTGCTATTCCATGATCAACCGTATACTCAGTATTGCTTCCTTGTTCTCCTTTTTCTCCTGAATCCAAACTAGTTCTCTGATAGCCGTTCTTCGATTTTCCCTTCTATTCGTTATGCGATTAGTTTGCACAGTATTTTGGATGCATGGTAAAGCAGACTTAACGTTCTGTATTCTTCGCATTTCCGTGCGCCTTTTCTCTTCGGGATAAGTATGAATATGCTTTCCTAGAAGTCTATTTCTTTTTTTCCGATATGAAACGTTTCATTAATAAGATTAAATAGCTTATTCTTTGCTGCTATTCCGAGATTCTGCATCACTTCCGTTGGTATTTGATCAATTCGTGGGGCTTTGCGATGCTGCACTTTCTGCAAAACATTGTCAAATTCGCACTGTAAAATTGATTATCCTAATTGATTTTCATTAACGTCTTCTTCCTTCTCTATCTCTTCTTCGTTCACTCTGCCTCCTTTGTAGACTTCTTCAATATATTCCTTCCTTTTCTTGTTATCTGCTCCTCTTCTATTAGCGTTATGATAATGCATGTGCATTTTTTCTCACCGAACTGTTTCCTAACCTTTTTACATACCGTTTATGTATTGTCTTTGACTATATTTTCATCAATTTCTTTGCTCAAGTTGTTTATCCAGTTTTCTATGGCCTTCTTTACTTCTCTGTTGATGTGATGTTTGAACCTTCTGTATTCTCTTATTTGTTTGTTATCTTGAACTGTCTTCTTTGCTCCATTATTTCCAATAATTATGCTGTTATCCAGGGTTTATATTGGGTTCTCCTTTCCCTTCCTATGTGCTCGTGGGCAGCTTTTGTAAGCCCTGCTTTCATGGCTTCCCATTTTGAGTTGATGTCATCTCCTGCTAAAGCTATCTTAGACGTCTCTTTGTCTGTCGCATTTGCAAAGTCCCTTTTCATGTTTTCATATCTTCTTAGCTTGATTGTGTTCCATATTTTGTTGGTGCTACCACTCTTTTCCTCTTTAGTCGGAGTTCGCTCTTCATCAACACTAAATTATGGTCTGAGTCAACGTCTGCTCCTGAGTAACTCTTACTGTTCCTCACTTGATTTCTAAATGCTTGTCGGACCAGTATATAGTATCTTTGGTATATTTCTTTGTCTACTGGTCTTGACTATGTGTATATTCTTCCTAATGGTTGTTCGAAAAGAGTGTTCGTCACTGTCAAATTATGGCTTTTGGAGAACTCAGTCTTGTACCTGTCGCATTCCTTTCTCCTAGGCCGAAATTCCCAGTTACATTTTCTTCTTTGCCTTCTTCGACTACTGCGTTCCATTCACCCATGATGATTAAGTTGTCCTTGCCTTGAACTCTCATCAATACTTCTTCTATTTGCTCACAGGTTTCTTCTACTTCCTCATCTGTGTAGCTTGCTGTAGGCATATATACTTGGATTATCGTCATATTCCTTGGTTCGGTTGTTATCTTCAACCTTACTATCTTTTTATTGTATCTCCAGCTGCCTATAACTTTCCCAGCTGCCTATCTTCTTATTCAAGACAAAACCGACTCCTGCCGTACCGTTTGCAGCTCCTGAGTAAATCATTCTGAAGTCCCCGCTCCATATGTCTCCTCCATCAGGCCATCTAACTTCGCTGATTCCCAAAATATCTATATTCCACTTATTTCTTCAGATTTTCCAGTTTTCCACACTGTGACAGAGATCGGACATTCCAGGTTCCTATCCTGCAGGGGCTTCGTTTGATGACGACCGAATAGGCCTCGCTTTGTTTTCTTTCACTGCCGGGGACGACCCTCTGTGAAACAGTGGTGTCGTATTCCCAAATATTACATTCTCTTATTTATCTTTCCATATTTTCTAGTGACTAAGTAAAGTGGTGGATCCCAGGTCCTTCCCAGCTGACATCCTCTCACTGCCTGTTTTTGTCCACATCTGAGCTTTGCCTATGTCAATCATATTTAGCCTCAGTGTGGTTATGGTAGAGCTGCTGCCCACTACCATAATATCTCTCTTCGTCTGGCTCTTACCCCTAAAGACCTGTCCGACATGGGAAGGCCTCTGATAGCGAAGCTATCTAAGGCATAGCTCTTGGGATCATTAGATCACGCAAGCACCCCACCACCACCACCACCACCACGGAAAGGTAGAGATATTGAGGTTGAGGTTGGAAGTAAGTACTGTAAATAACCGTATGATTTGTTAAATAAAACAATGCAGACTGTACTCGACTCTTGATACAGTCATACTTTTAAACAGTCATATGCAAAATGATGAGCATCGATTTTTTTTAAAGGCTTGAACTAGTGTATCTTAAGTTTTTCTTTTTTAGGAAGCAAATGCAGATCATTCTTAAAATGGGTGTATTTGAGTTCCGTGCCGGAGAAGAAACACGCATTTATCAACGACATAAATTTAAAATCTGAGTTTTATCACGTTCATAAATAAATGAACGTGAGATAAAACCTTTCATAGGTGATAAGACATAGGTACTTTTACTTTCTTCGTGATTTTAGTTGAATAGTAAACTGATAAACTCTCCCAAACATTTCATTAAGAAGATTGACCCTACACGCAGATGAAATTATTGTAGGGTGACCAGATTCTGGCAATCAAAACATAGGACACAAGTATAACAGTATGATACCCTAGTGCATCGGTACTACACATTCTTTGTTTAATGCTAACCTTAAGTTAATCATTAAAGAAAGTAAACAAAAAAAATTAAGGGATTCAACATAAATCCAAATACTTTCATGAATGACAAATGCAATATTGATTAAACAATTTTAAACAATTTGATGGAGTAACATAAAGGAATCACTTTAATGAAAAATAAAACTTAACTAATTAAATCATAACATATTAATGAAATATAAAAATGCGGTTTATCTTAACAGATAATTATCCATTACATTGCAAAACTTTTTTCAAAATATGTTACCAAATTATTTTCGTTAATATATGACATATGTCTACCAACTTAACATCAGTAGAGTCATTGGTGACTTATTTTTCGTTTGAATGTATAGCTCGCAGAAACTTGCTGTTTAGCAAAATCATGTCACGGAATTCACTATACGTGCAATTATAGTTGCATTTGGTTATTATTAAGCGGCTATGAGTTTTCAATTTTGAACTGATATTTCTCATCAGTTCATAAATTACTCAGTATAGAAAGTACTCTCTCAGTCGAAGCCTTTGTGGTACATACTAAACTCCACACTATCATATACTTGGGAATATGAAATGGAATTTTCTTCAAAATGCTTGAATAAATTATTCCAACTTAAATCTACCCTCATTTGAGTAGTGCTTTTTCTACATTTTTTTTTCAAAAATAGGATATTTTTACATTTAAAATCTCATCAAGCCTGTAGGAGTCGTTTGTTTATCTTCCTGAAAATTGTTAAATGTACTTCCAGCTGCTCTTTACATTATCCCCTTTAATTTCAGAATAAAGTCCTGTCAAATTCAAAATGTTAATGTCTACGAAAAGTTCGGATCACTACTTAACATACTTAATACAAACTGAACAAAATGAATATACATATTTCTATAAATTCAATACACATACTACCCGATTTTCTCCAAAACTTTTTAGTTATGACTACAAAAGGAAGAACAACAGTTATATTTGTCAATCCATTTTGTTTTGAGTTCAGTGGCAAATGCTGAACCTTCAACCATCCAAACATACTGACCTTCAAGAATATGAACAAAATAACTGAAAACTGATGCTTGGCTGTGGATAAAATAGATCTGTATTTCAGACAAAGGATCGATGGAAAGCATTTCCATGATTGTGGTACGCTTATCCTGTGTAGAAAATATAATTTTAAGATTGGGTAAAGTTGAAGTGTACGTTCTATAGCTGGTAACAAAGAAAGCCATTTAGTTACACGGAAGAAAAGGAGTTTCAAGTACTCGATCTTCAGAAAGTAAAACAATTCATGCAATGTAGTTTCACGTAGGGCTATGTATGTAAAAGTATGAATATATTTTATTAACCCCACTAGCTACGCAAACTGGTAAACAGTCTAGAGAGGCTTCGTACATATATTCCCCATATGTGCAGCACAACCAACATCCACAATTGATTTGTTTAAAGAATTATGAAGAATATTGTGAACCTTCTTCTTACCTTTCCTTGCTGCATCTTCCCAGTTGCAGTTTGTATCATCATATAAACCTGCGACTTTCCTTTCAATTTTGTATTCCTGTAATGTTTGAAGAATGCATGTGCATACAATACCAGCAGTTTCACGAAACTGATGTTGAAAATCGAGAACTTTAACTTGCACTCCAATTACAATACAATTGCAATTACGAAAGTATCAAACCAATAATGGAAATAGTTTCATACACTTACGGTTTGAAGAACCTGTATATACTGTAATATAATTTACTTAATCCAAGTCTTTTTCATTTCTAAAATCGCCTAAGGGTTAATCACACTCAATATAAGAGCTTCTGATTTTGTTCTTGCACACGAGCACTAGGATTCGAAGCCTTTTTTGATGACTTTAGAACAGTCTGTTGAACGAAATGACTGATTATGCTTTACTGTGAGAAACACCAAACATACTTCTACTGCGGCGAGAACTTGTTTCTGTTGCACATACAGACCTTTTTCTTTTTGTGCAGTTGTTTATCAAGTTTTTGTTTAGTGACGTCAGTGTAAGTGACGTGTATCACCTTACGCCCTCTAGTGACAATACGTAAGTGCAGTTGTAGTAGCGAGCTGGAGACTACGAATATACACAGACACACACTGTTACAGTTCGTGTTTAGTGTGAGTGCTGTGTGGTGGAAGTTGCTGTTCTGTAGGAAGCAGTCGTATGCAACTATCGTCGAGTGCGATCAACACAGATCGTGTACCTGTCTAACACATAAGTGAGTTTAATATTAAGTGAAGTATAATTACGTGCTCCGGCGTGGGTTTTATAGCTACTGGAAGTTAGTGCTACAGGAAGTTTGGACGTGTATGTCCAATTAATATTAGACTCCAGCCTGTGCACAGGACTGACAGACAGTGTAAAAATCACGTCGAATCTTCTAGAAGATAGGAAGATCAAGGGGAGCAGTTACCCATAAGTGAAGTATTATTGTTTATTATCCAAGACGACGAACGGAAACCACGCTTGCGGAAACTGAGGTAAGACACTCAAGTATTTTATTTAATGTCTTTTGTCGTAAAATTTCCAACAGTCCCTTCTGTCCGAAATCCATACTTCGAAAAAAAATGTAGAAACCGTTACATTGGAAACAGCTCCACCGACCACCGATTTATGTTTTTTTTTTTTTTTTGTTTTTTTGTTTTTTTGTTTCTTGGTGATGTTCTATTTTGGATTTTCCACTGTTGGTAATGGAAAACTGAGCTGAACATTTTCCACATTTTACATCACTATATGTTTTCCCTCTCTTAATAAATGGGTAGAGAGACTGTAGTTCTGAATTTGGAACACATTTTCGGCTTGAAAGCATCTAGAAAAACTATAAAGAATTCGCGCAGGCTTTACCTCACCCTCTCTGTCTGTTCATGCCAATGTACTTAACACTACTGTAGGAAGCCAAAATATTCCACACGCCAGACGCAAATTAGCGAATCAAATTCACTTGTATTATAATCAAATAATTTCATTTATATTATAACTAATTAGTGTAATTAATATTAATACTTGCACTTGTGGTTCATTTTTATGAATGTACAGTGAAACTTCCTGTACGGATAAAGACTATTTTTAATATTTTCGAAGCGTGCCGTTATTTTAGACCAGCACGAGGGAATTTCTGCTTAACTTGTTTGGCATCACTGTCATAACTTGAAATAAGAAACATTTCCTACCTTACTGACATCTCAACAAGGCATCCTAAGTAAAAATTATGTCTTGCAAAACAATGGTTTGTTGACTTTGTCCCTTCCCTAAGAATAATTGTTTGAAGAGAGTTGAAAAACACAGCAATTTATCATTCAGAAAAAAAAAGAAATATTGTGGTTCAAAATGTTGTGAATACAGAATGAAACCTTAAAGTAATGCAAATAAGTTAAATCAGGATATTTCGCAGGACACTTTAGAAAAGAAAGACATTTTTCAGATTTCCAGGTGTCATTGTAACACGCAGGACAAGTCTTTGAAAAACAGTACTATACTGCGAAAAACAGTACGTCTGGTCACCCTAAATTATTGATCGGATATTTACCTGATCGACTATTTGACCTGATATTTACCATTCACCAAAACTTGAGAAGCAATGAGAAAACATTTCCGGTAAATCAATAATTTATTCAGTTTAGAAAAGCCTATGGCTCAGTTAGGAAGGAAACATTGTACAACATTCTTACATAATTTGGAATACCGAAAAAAAAGAAAACAGATCAATTTTGGTGTGTTTAAAAGAATCTCAAAGTAAAATCTGAGCAGGAAAATTTTTGTCCACGAGCTTCCATGCCGCGAATAGCCTGAAAAGGAAATGTGTTGTTGCAATTATTATTCAATTTTGATATGAAGTGTAAGGAAAATCAAAGATAGCAACCAGGGCCTAGAGTTGAATGGTGTTTACCAGGTTATGGCTTGCTCTGGTGATATTTTATGAGGGTATGATATGAAAACAATAGAAAAAGTAGAAGTTCTACTAAACGCCTATAGGGACATGGATTTAGAAGTAAATAAAGAAAACTAACTACATTGAAATTCGCCGCGATCATAATATTTCAAATTATGGATACGTCAAAATATCAAATAATGCTTTTGACGAAGTTGATACTTTCATACATCTAGGGTCATTTAACAGACCAAAACCATATCTACAAGGAAAGTAAGTGTCACCTGAAAGTAGGGAATTCGCGTTATCATTCAGTTCAAAATATTTTGTCTTCGCGAATTCTGTGGAAGAATTTGAAGTTATATATATAACGACACTCCTGTCTGTTGTACTGTATTGTAGCGAAACATGTTCTTTTAATCTCTTTGAAGAACGTAAACTGAAAGTGATTGAGAATAAAATCCTGATTCCAATATCTGGACCCGAGAGAAAGAGGAATGGGGAATGGCCGAAACTTCGAAACAAACAACTGCATAATTTATACCGTTGGTCATCAAGTCTAGGAGGCTCAGATGGGAAGGCTACGTAGCCATAATAAAAGAAAGCAGGAACGGTTTCAAAATTTTAACTGGAAATTCAATGAGAAAACAACCATTAGGAAGACCTAAGCATATATAGGAGGACAATATTAAAATGGATGTCGCAGATATAGGAATGCAAAGTAGAAACTGGATCCCGTTGACTAAGGGCAGATGTCAATACAGAGGTTTTGTCAATATGACATTGAACCTCTGCCTTCCATAGATCATAGAGTTAGTAAACAAACCAAAATAACATTGCTACTCTTTTTCTAGAACCCTGAAATGTAAATAGCATATGTTTAGATACCAAGTGGTATACCCTAGTTACTCGTATATTTAAACATAACATTTTAAATGACGTCAGAGACGCCTTGCTTTTTGCGAGATGCTGACTGGAGATTTAAGATTCAAAAATCATTATAAAGGAAAGGGGGGGGAAACATCCTTATTTTTAATTCATGGAACAAACTGCTTTGAGTGTAAGAAAAAGGCCCATTTAAGAGCGTGTGTTAAACTTGATGCCTATGAATGAAAATAGCTTAATGGCATTCTTTGTTTTAGATATGACAAAACCAAACATTATTTATTTGCGACAACTTTCACAGTGAACGAAAGTAAAATAATAGCTCCTATGAACTTGGCATTCAAATTAATTTAAATTTAATTGTTTTCTTTGCTAGATATTCTAACATATTTACAGCACGTTGGTTATCAAGTTCTATTCAGGAGTAAGGTACTACTGTATTTTTGTATCACAAAATAATATTACTTTGTTGAAAATTTAACTCAAGATTATGTGTTTCTTACTTCCATTATCTTGAATATTAGCTCTCAGAAAATAGCAATAATTCTTCTCTCTTTTTTTTTCTTTGCGAAGAAACAAAATTAATTTTGTGTCTTCTATTTTTAGACTATTTTTCGTAGATGGCAGCTGAAAAAGAGATTTCTTAACTGAGCGTTGCTTCCCAGTTTCTTCTAAGAAACGGAAAACTTTAAGAATTCATTTTTGCTAGTTGTCACAAGCTACAATGGTTTTGTAGCAATGGTGTGTCAAGATCAGCGTTTAGACTCTAAGAAAGAAAAAAAGTTGTATGTTCTGTATCGTGTAGGGAAAAAATAAACATAATATATGGTAAAAAAAATACTGCTAATATTCGTATATATATATATCATATTGTATTTAGTAGTTTGCTTAAATTTATAAAATTTGGTCAAGTAATAAAATTGCCATAGTTTCTTTAGGCACTGCCACTATTGCTATTGCTACTCCTACTACGGAATTTCAGGTCGAAGTTGCGAGATGTAATAATAGAATTAACCCTATAATAATAGTAATAATTTGCCTTTGTTTATTACTAAGTGGAAGTGCCATTAATGTATGCCTGAGGTTTAAAATGCAATTTGTATTGCTTAAGAGTAGTGATTTAGCTGTTAGTTGGTTACAGTTTTGATTAGTTATTAACTTCAGTTAGTAATTTTCCTATTCTTGACTAAGTCTAATGCAATTATGTTGTCTAATGGCTAATAAAATTTTATATTATATTATATTATATTATATTATATTATATTATAGGCCTATTATATTATATTATATTACTAGTTGAATATACTCATGCTTCTCACGGGGGCTGTATTTGGAAGTCAACGCCTGTCGGAGTATCACCATTGATCTCAGTGATCGCGAAAGCTATGAATTTGACACTAATACCGGCCATTTAACTTTATTTTTACATGTCTCGCAATTCTTCATCCCTGGTGACTCCCGGCCCGCATACAATTGTAACTGAATTTGCAACTCATCGCTAATGCAAGTGTCACCATTGATATCAGCGACCGCGAAAACTATGAATTTGACACTAATATCGGTCATTTTCTACTACTTTTACATGTCCCGGTAAACGCCCCCCTGAGACCCCCTGGTTCGAATTTTGACAAAAACGTTTAACTCTGGTCTGGAGCCTGGACCAAGGTATTCGTGACTAAAATTTGGTAACTCTCGGTCAATTTGTCTGGTTCACAAGCCGGTTCCGGTAAACGCCCCTCCTGATACCCACCTGGTTCGAAATTAAAAAAAAAGGCTTCGTCTTGATCTGGGGCCTGGTTCACGGTACCCCTGACCAATATTTGGTAACTCTAGGTCCACTTGTCTTGTCCCCAGGCCGCACACAGACAGACAGACAGACAGACAGCCAAACACACAAAAAACTCTTTATTTTATTTATATTATCTAATATTATATTATATTATATTATATTATATTATATTATATTATATTATATTATATTATATTATATATCTCTTCTTTTAAAGAATAAGCGTATACAAGAATGCAGAGCAAACATTGCAAATAATATTATTTTTATAGGCGTTTCAAGGTATATAGAATTTTTAAGTCGCAATATCACATCAGCATACTTTGTTTCGATTCTTTGGAAAAAAGATAAGCTAAACTAAACTATAACTACTTATTTTCCTGGCAAAAATTGTAGAATGAGAATGCAGGATAAAAGGAAAGAATCCGCGAAATTATCATACACGAGTCAAGCATAATAAACCCACATGGAAGTGAATCGAACCGAACCACAGACCCTTTGAATTAGAAATGAGAGCCGTCTTTGCATAGGATATGTTGACAGTATATTGCTTGTGTGGTTATGGTAAATAAGAAAGTGGTTCAGTGGTGAAGGATGCACCTCTAGTGTGAGAGGTGTCTCGCTTGATTCAACACCATATTAATTCCATCGTGTGATTTTTTTTTCTTTTGAGATTCTCCTATTCTTATTTCTTCAATTATTTATTATCCATCATTTTCATATATCATCCGTTTCATTGAGCCTAAAGATATAATCGTGTAGTTAGATTAAATATTTTGTTTCATTTCAGAGAACTAATATGTATTTTATTTTCAGTTCTCACTTAAAGTTTAAATCAGATTCCCCTAAGCCCCGACGCCTTATGATTTAGAGCTAAAGTCGTAAGGACAATAAATATATGTCACTATTCCGCTAAGACCTTTTAAGTCAAGACTAGAGTTGAAAAATTCACATTCAAAATTTTGGTTAAAAACGTGCAAATAAAAGTACAAAATTTTGGCTAAAAGTTGCAAAAACAGTACAAATTGCATTCAAATAATAACAAAACTAATTATGTCGCATATGAGAACTCAAAATTCACTGGTGCATTAAAATGCCTGCAAAAGCAGGCCGCAAAACACAATGTTATTAAAATCAGAAGCCCAGTAAACTATTACAAAAAAAAAAAAAGAATAAAAACATAATATTTAACATTTCAATGAAATTCACAAGTCCGAAAACCTGTTAAAAGATACGATGTGGTTAGAAAAGTAATGAAACTAGCTACACCGACATCGCTGCTGCCTCCACCTTCACACGGCAATTAAGTTAGCCCTTTTCGTTGAATCAGCACAAGTTTGAACGTGATCAAATTGTTACACGATCGTTGAGAGCGTCAGAAGTGAAGTTGTGTTTGTGAGGTGCGTTAAAAAAAAATTAATGGAATGGCAATCGAGTTTGATCAACGTTCTTCCATCAAATTTCATGTAAAGGTTGACAAATCTACTACTGTGTCTTACGAAAAGTTGAAAAAGACTTATATAACATTCCCTATCCAGAGCAGAAAGAGTGCGGTAGCTCAACGGTAGAACACTTATCTCTGGAGTGTGGGATCCCTGGTTCAATCCCCTTCTAAATAAGTTTGTAGTGGCCAAGATTGTGGCCGGAGGTTTTCTGAAGGTACTTTCGTTTTCTCTCACATTTTCATTTTACCAAATCTTCGTCATCATTCACTTCTTGTAATCATTCATTTCTCTTATCCTAAAGTTTTCCTGGATTGAAGATGCTTGGATTGAAAGAGAGTGCAACAAGGTGCAACACGTTTACGGGTGTTTATTTAATGTTTGCTTTGTAAGACAAGCTAGTTTGGACATTTTAGTAATAATAATAATAATAATAATAATAATAATAATAATAATAATAATAATAATAATAATAATAATAATAATAATAAGGTATTTGGGCAACGGTACTAATTCCGCGGAAGGGAGGTAACCCTGCGGGACATGGGCCGGCTCCAAACTCAAATGGTGACTTAACACGTACCATTGGATCCGGGATGAGATGCACAGCATCTCGACGTGTGTGTGGTGTAGCCAAACCCAAACTATCACTTAACTCAGTATGATGTGCTTATTCCGTAAAAAAATAAAAAAATAAAAAAAAGAAGCTGTTCAAAAATTTTGTGATCCCTGGGCCAAAAAAAAAATCCAATATATTTCATTCAATAAAAAAATTCTTGTAGGCCTTGAAAACTACACATAATGTAGCCAAACCCAAACTATCAGTTTACTCAGTATGATGTGCTTATTCCAAAAGAAAGAAAAAAAAAAACTCGATTTAGGGGCCGTTCAAAAATTATGTTGTCCCTGATCCAAAAACTAATTATCGGCCAAGATCGCAATCTTTTGATGCGTTTTTTTGATCATTCCTAAAATTCTTGACCAAGATCGCAATCTCTTGATGCATTTTTTGGATCATTCCTAAAATTCTTGACCAAGATCGCAAACTTTTAATCCATTTTCTGGATCATTCCTAGAATTCTTGTTATCAACTTAGAACAGAGTGAATAACTAATGCTAATTAGTTGTGATTATTGTTTATACGTTTAATCATATGTTTCTAAAACAATTGCTCACTTATTGCTAGTTGTTATTTATAATAGTATGTGTTTCCCAACTTTGGAAAACAAAATCGTCCGTCATTGTAAGTATTCATTGTATTTACTTACCGGAAAACGGCTAATATTTAACCTTAAATTTAAGTTTCTTGTGTTTTTCATAGCTATTGCCTAGTGTAGGGTTTCTCAGCATGGGGATCGTGAAGGTAAGCGGAAGAGATAAATATAATTAAAATATAAACCAAAATTAGAAATCATTTTATTTTATTATATTTTTTTTAAAAAAGAAATTTTAAAAATTTCAAACGGTCTCCCTTTTGAAACAGTATAAAGAATCGGATTCAATATTTGCAATATGAATGAACTGACCAAATTTGCAACTAACACAAGCTTATTACAAACCTGAAGTTATAAGGGGGCGCTGGCAAGAGGATGTGATAAAATGGGGGTCGTGATAGGAATTAGGTTGAGAACCACGGGTCTAGTGGAAAGTTTGCTAATAGTGTAGTATGTCGAATATATATATATATAATCATATTAGCGATGCGTGCTACCTTAGAAATACACCTGAGCTTGAAAAATAATTATTCACCTGCAACAACAGAAACAGTACGGTAGAATTAGAAATTTGAAATGCCTGTAACTTTTGAACACATTAAGATATCAACAAACCTATTCCACCATTGTGTTTGTCTTTAAATTCTAGCCTAAAACGATGTGCAACATGATCATGTTCCTCTTTAAAAATCTTGACGTGAATTCAAGATGGCGACTTTAAACATGGCCGCCATCTTGACCACCATCACAATTCGACTTTGAACTTGGCCTACTATGTTACTACATGGTTGTTGTTCACTATTTTCCACGAACACGGATTTTCCAAGGGGTAGTAGGGGACTTATGGCGCACCCTGTATGTCAATATGCTTATTAATTTTCTGCTAATACAATGTTATTTGATATTAGCTTGTAAAGTATGGCTCATAGCCTATTGACACATTTCAAAGTTTAAATATTGAGTAAACACGACAAGTTGAAGTTTGTTACGAGGGAAGATTGGAAGAGAAATGGATGCCATGTTATAGGAATACCATAGCGGTTACCATAAACATTGTTGGAGCTTTGAACAATGTGTTTTTGTGTTCGTACTTATTATGAAACGCAGTCAGTCATTAAAGAGCAATGGTTCAGATATTTCATTGTCACCTGACATGACGTTGAAGATGTAATTGTTGCTTTATTCTTATGAAATGGCATCGTATTCACTTTCCATCCCCCAGCGGCAACCCACTCCAAGCCGTTGCGCCTGCATAATATTCAACTTTGAAATGTGTCAATCGCTCCATGCCACCCTGTACTTTAGCCCTGAATACTATGTGCAATTTTGTACTTTTTATATAGTAACGTTTATCAACCACAAATTTGAGAGGCGTGTCTTCCTAACGGAGTTGCATCTTTACCCCCAAAAAATCAATGTTGTTTTAAGTATAGCTCATCGCAAACACAGTTAAAATCGATATTAATTCGTGTGTTAATTACCAAATGGTCTTTGCACCATATAACACAATTGTGTGCATATTGTGACATCTAACATACAAAATTGTGGCCCCCGATGCCCTCTACTGTCCTTGTGATTTGATTTCTTAAAAAAATGATATGATAAATGGAAATAGAAGAGGACTAATCAAAAATATATTTATATATAAAAAAAGTAAGCCAACACACAAGAATATGTGTAATGAGTAAAGGAATTAATTATGCACTGCAGATTAATTGTCCTCTGCAGCTCTGGGATTGTTCAATTACTCGAAAGCTACAAAAAGCATCCTTCCCAGGGAGAATTGTCCTATCATAGATAACCCATAGCAGATTTTCCAGGCATCAGCTGTTGTTTCCCAACCATATTACATATGCTGGAACTAATATCAAGAGCTCTACACGAAAGATATATCCATATACTGTAGTAAATGTTATTAGAGCCATAAATGTTAGATCCATGCCTTGATAATAATAATAATAATAATAATAATAATAATAATAATAATAATAATAATAATAATAATAATAATGGAGGTTATTATACAGGGTGTCCATTTATTATGTAGCCAAAATCCATTCGTGAAATCCTCACACTTAAACAATAAAAAAGTCCATATGAACATAGGGCGAAAAACACATTGTTTAAAAGTTACGAGATGCCGAAATCGAGAAAATTGTAATTTTGAGGTTGCCTAGCTCGAAAACTATGAGAGATATCAAAGGAGGTTAAGCAAATATTAGATGAACTAGTACATTCTCTATCTAAATACCTATGTTTCGGAATTGTGTTGTGCAGGCGCACATAATTTTTACAGAAAGAGGTGGAAGAGCGGAACCTATACCGCAACTCCCTCTATAAAATCCGTCTTGCCGATACATCCCAACTCTGAAACGTGTTATTTTCATAGACAGAGTACTAGTTCCTCTAATATTTCTTTAACCGTCTTTAATATCTCATACCTTTAATGTTAGGCAGCCTCAAAGTTATAATTTTCTCGATTTCGGCATCTCGTAACTTTGAAACAATGCGTTTTTCACCCTATGTTAATATGGACTTTTTTCTATTGCTTAGGTGTGAGGATTTCACCAGTGGATTTTGTCTACATAATAAATGAACACCTTGTATAAGTTGACAAATTATAGAGTACACAACATATATTAAAAGGTATATTTTATATTTTTCCCTAATATGTGCCTAGCCCAACCTTCAATATCTTACAACTTCAAGTCCACTCTCTTATTTTTATCATATTTCTTTATTAATATATGCAAATTATTTGTTGTACAGGTCTTGTATTGAACACATTATCATGAAAAAAAAATAATTGTCGGGCGAGTTCTTATTAAAGGTTCCATCCCCTAATGGAAAAAAGGCACATCAAGGAGAGCATTTAACTAAGATGAATACCATGGGATAATAATTAATAATCTTCTGATTGCTAGAGAATGTTATATCATGGCGTTTGGCGTCGTAATTAGTAAGAAGAAAGAAATGAACTAACGGTTTAGATGGATGCTAGTGGAGGAAATTCTGCATCTATATTGTTGGAAGTCCGACGATTCACTCATAGTATCGTGACGTTCAGATGAGTGTGCCATCTGTTGCGTAGGCCTATCCTCTAAAATATTCGTTGATATAATGGGTGCCACGGGACCACTCGATTGGGAATCTTGGCAGATCTTCCGTTTATCACCTTTCGCCATTGAAAAGGAAGGCCCCCACACAAAGATAGAATACAGTCTGGCATGCTCTGGATCTTGTCTAGCAACTATGGCACAGAATGACTAGTGTCGCGTAGACTATGAAAAAGGTTGCAGGTAATGAAAAGATACCACTCGTTTGGGTAGTGGTAGGTGGGCCAAAGATGCATTCAATTTGCGTTAGTATCGGGTGGGTTCGGCTACATTAGTCACTCAACAGAAACCCAGATTCGGTCACCAAGATAAGCGATAGAATGAGGTATTAGTGCATAATCGTGAAACTTGAACTAACAATATATATATATATATATATATATATATATCGTGTCCATGGGTTTTCTTTATATTCCGTTTCACATTACCATTCCAATAATTACTTCACGTTCATTAACTTCCATTAATCACCAACCACCTTTAGTCCGCAATACATAACTGAATCGTTTTTTTTTAAACATATCAAGGAAAAAAAAACAAGTTTTGAGAAAAATGACGCGAAAACTATACTATGCACTACAGTTTATCCAAAAACGTCTATTTATTTATAATATACCAAGCGTAGAAAATAGCTTGACAGGTGCAGTGCAAATATCTCATAAAATGTGTATCTACGCGTAACAAACACAATAGTGTTGTTAAGTTCATGTCTGACAAAACTTGATATGTGTCATTAAAAAAAAAATCAACTTAACTATGAGGAGTAAATCTACAGATTCCGTTTTACTTCATTTGATAGTATTTGGTATTCTTCTCTTATCTGTTGTTGAATTTGTTGATTTGCATGAAGAACAGAAAACTTATCAATGAACATTCTCTGATAAGTATATATGACAAAGTATTGGAGGAAAGTTTCTCAACAACTCATTCCGGTGCGGATTGTTTCTGCTATACTGCAAATGTATTTTAGTTACTGAAAATAATATTTATTTTGAATCCAAGCCAATATGTGGCTTATTTATTTATTGATTTGATTTGATTTTTTTTCTTACGTCCGACGTTTATGCATTTATGCTAAATGCAGTGGTAAAAGTGAGGGGGAACGTGGGGTGACGCATCCATCAACCTGAAAAAAAAATGTGTACGGCGTTCCCCCAGTTCCTAAAATTAAATGGGCAAAGATAGGCAGGGGACGGCGCGACATCATGCCGCTATTTACCGTCTCCCTACCTTCTCAGATCCACTTTTACACCTGGCTAAATGAATAATGATCAGGTGAGAAATGAAGGTGGCGAAATTACAGTATATAATACATGTCCTGACAGCGGAATTTGAACCCACGGCAGACAGATCTTGCGGTTACCAGCGTTGCCATGTCTATTCGCAATGCCATGTCAGTTTAGCATTTTGATTATTGCATCAGATTGTTATCTTTCTGAAAGTGAAATGTGTGAACTTATGGTCTCGTAATTTATTTGAAAATAGTAATCTAAATAATATTTTTGGTATCGTGCAGAACAAATAAAATACTCTACAGTTAGTTAGCTCGTATTGCGTAAAAAAAAAATGATTATACTTCATCTTTTTTAACCTTGAGATTTCCGCGCCAAAGATTTCCGCGCCATGTCGCATGTGGTTATGTTCTCCAGCCAGCGAATCGTGAAAAAGCAGGGTTGTCAAACTTACAACGCTCAACCGAATATGTGAAATGACAGTTTCACGAAATGCATTTGTCTTCCTCTTCTTGAGAGCTGTGGATTTCCTTGAAGAATTTCAGCATCAATATATCTGTGTCGCATGCACACTTATGTTCAAAATGATTGTCGCATATCTTTTACTGTTTTCTTGTAAGAATATAATTTGATAATGGTTTTGCAGGGTACTTTTCATAGTGTATAATCGTGAAATGTATATTTGTGATAAATTTCATAGGAAAATAATTATAAATACGAAAATTAGAATGAGTAAAACAAAGTGTTGCTAAATGGACAAGAAAGTTTTATTTTTGTTTTATTGTTTTTATGTACTGCTCTTTTGACATGAAATTTGCCACATATATGTCTTTGCCGATTATACACATACTAACATTATAACAAATACCAGGTGAATTCGCTATCAAATTATATTCCTACAACAGCATATTTATAGACATGCGACAATAATTTGGACATGTGTACCTAGAAATCACTAATATTATGTTCATAATTACTCCTTCAGAATTATAAGTAGTTCTAAACTGTTAGTTGATTCGATTGGATTTTGGGGTATCTTTCAGAACCGAAATTATATAAAGACGTTGACCTACCGTTTATCATGGGATCCAAACTGCATGAGAAATCAACGAGAATCGAACCCAGGCCTCCCGCGCTAAAATATACGTACACTACTATTCTATTGTAACTTTTTTTCAGCTTCCTGAACGAATAGTACTTTTTTTCTGGATTATACAAGGTCTGTATGATAAGTAATGAGACTCGCCGCGCCGCGGCGCGCGTGTCGCTGGAGCGGGTTTGTCGGTGATGGAGGATGTAGGGGGGGTCCGAGCAAAGCAACGCACCGCGCGTCAGTTGGCTCCGAGCCTTAGTGGAGCGCGGACAAGCCTTGGACAAAGCCCTTGTGAACATTCTTGTCACGGCGGAAAATCAACAAACATGGAGGGTTCCATCGAACAGCGTTATGCGATCAAATTTTGCGTTCGCCTGGGGAAAACGGCTACTCAGACGCTTTCTCTCATCACGGAGGCCTACAAAGAGGAAGCCCTTTCCAAAGCCCAGGTGTTTCGTTGGCACAGTGCGTTCCGGAACGGCCGGGAAAGCGTTGAGGATCTGGAGAGGGCTGGACGCCCGACAACAGTGACTACGGACGAAACTGTGGCAAAAGTGAGGGATCTCCTGAACTCAGACCGTCGATTATCGTTGAGATTGATTGCTGATGAACTCGATATGAACCACACAACAGTGCACAAGATTGTGACGGAACAATTGGGAATGAGAAAAATCTGTGCGAAACTGGTGCCGCGAGTGTTGACTGACGAACAAAAGCAACGACGTGTTGATTGTTGTCAGGAACTGTTGAACCTCATGAACAGTGACCCTAACTTTGAAGATGACGTCATAACAGGTGACGAGTCGTGGGTGTTCCAGTACGACCCTGAAACGAAACGTCAAAGCGCGGAGTGGCACACTCCTGCGTCCCCGCGCCCCAAGAAGGCCAGAATGTCGAAGTCAAAGGTGAAAACAATGTTGATTGTTTTTTTTGACAATGTGGGGGTGGTCCACAAGGAGTTTGTACCCCAAGGACAAGCCGTCAACGCCGCCTTCTACAAACAAGTCCTTGAGAGACTGCACAGGAGCGTCAAGCGGAAAAGACCGGCGATCGCTAGCCGGTGGAAGTTGCATCACGACAATGCCCCTGCCCACACCGCCTTCTTAGTGACCTCCTTTTTGACCCGGATTGGGGTGGAAGTCCATCCACAACCACCCTACAGCCCAGATGTGAGCCCGGCCGACTTCTTCCTCTTCCCGAAGCTGAAGCCACGCTTGAAAGGAACCCGTTTTGCAGACGTCACAGCCATCCAAGCAGCCGTGACCACATTTCTAAAGGACATGCCGGCTGCTGACTTCCAGGGGGCGTTTGCAGCGTGGAAACATCGATTGCAGAAGTGCATCGACGCAAGAGGAGAGTACTTCGAAAGCTTTTAAGTCCCTGTACAGATCAGATCAATAAAACAATGTTTCCAGACCTGGTCTCATTACTTATCATACAAACCCTGTACAATTATTTGAGCGGAATATTAAAAGTAAATGAAATGAAATGAAATCTTTCTAGGAATGGGCACGAGTCGAGTCAAAGATAATTTTCTCGGGTCGAGTTCCGAGCCGAGTAACTGTTTTTGAGGTCGAGTTTGAGTCGAGTCGAGTTTGATAAATAGCTCGCTCGTTCAGCTCGTTTTAACTCGTTTTGAAATTATGGTCAGATTAGACTGCAAAGCGAAAGCCATGAGAAATGTGAACAGTAATGTGGAGTACTTTTAGTGTTGCTCACGACATGGGGTCCTACTACTTGCATCTCGTCTCGTCTCGATAACGAGACAATAGATTTTTATAACGAGACAGCCTCAAATGTCGTGAGCACCAATATAAGTAGCTCTTACCATTCAGGCTGAGACCTGCACAGTTGAATTTTTGAGCACAAGTAGGTCAACACGAATAGTGATGTCACCTGGCTCGGTCGATTCAACTGAGCGAATAGTTCGAACTGGCTTGGTTGAGGTGAGCTATCGGCTCGGCTTAATTGAGATGATGACTTGAGTTGGCACAATTGAGCCAATGGATCGAGCCGGCTCGGTTGGTATAAGCCACTGACTCGGCTCAGGTTCATCGGCTCTGTTCTACTTGGCTCAACTGAACCAATGGGCTCGACCGGCTCGGTTGGATGACCCATTAGCTCAGTTCGGTTCGCCTCGGATAAGCCATGGACTCGAGCCGGCTCGGCTGGGTGAACTGTTGGTTCGGATCACTTCTCCGTTCGGATCAATATAATCAATCAGCTGTGAGCCGAGCCGCTCGAGCAGTTTACACTCCTAAATCCTGGCCGAGCAGTTTGAACATGTTTGGCCGGCGGTCTATAGCTTTTAACAATGTTTGGCTCGAGCTCGAATACTTGCTCCTCTTGAACTCTAACCCAGAACCTCGTAAACGATGTTTTTGCCTTCTGAAGACTTATCGACGACCGAGATCGTCAGTCAACTAGATTTTAGTATTTAGATACAAATCGCCTATATTTCATTGTTATACATGGTGTTGTATAATAATAATAATAATAATAATAATAATAATAATAATAATAATAATAATAATAATAATAATAATAATAATAAGTAGTAGTAGTAGTAGTAGTAGTAGTAGTATTGAGAATTACATTGTCTATGTAGGATACTTGTAGTGTGATCTTGAAACCACACAGGATTTAGCTCGATTTGTCTCGACTCGACTCAAAACTCGACCCAAATTCGAGTCGAGTTTCGAGTCAAGTTAGATGAAATTTTTCGAGCCGAGTTCTCGAGTAGAGCTGAAAGATATCTGTTTCGAGTCGAGTCGAGTTTCAAAGAAAACTCACTCGAACTCGCTCGTGCCCATTCCTCTTTCAGTTTTTACGTCTTACGGTTATGCCGGTTAGGCTAAAGGAGACGGTAATGATGAGAAATGAATGCAATGGTAGAATGAATAAAGGGGGAGGAAATGGGATAACCTCGAGAAAACCCACGAACATGGTGTTTGTACACAACAAAATCCATTTGTCGCGAACTGGAATCGAGCCAGGGACCCCATGGACCAGAGGTGAACGCTCTACCAATGAGCCACCGTGCCTCTCATTAAAAGTAAGTGGGAACGAAAAGTTATTTCTACATTATTTTCAAATTTTCCACCTTGCTGAACTAAATTTAGGAAGTTGCATATATTAAGATAAATAGAATAAAAGTTGAAGAACAGTCTTCCTCTCCTCCACTTCTTGCGTCTCCTCCTCTATCTTTTATTTCTCTGTATATGTGTGTGAGAGAGAGAGAGAAAAAAAAGAAGAAAGACAGAGAGGATGAGAAAGCTGAAATAAGCCACTTGAATAACGCTGAAAGATCAGTTTTCTCTGCTCGACTTTTACTTTTATTACTGCATCTATTGATTGATTGATCAGCTCCTTCACGCCTATCCTCCACGGAGACTAATAGAAGCGTCAAACTGGCATTGTTCTTCCCAAATAAGTTTCTTTCTTCTTCCCGTATTCTGCGCCAGTTCATTCTCCACCAGGGAGCCAAATATAACAATGTTTGATTCTTTGATCGTTTTCTTGTTCAAATCAGCTTGAAATGAGAAGGAAGAATACAACGGGAAGGAAAGGGCAAAGGCAAACTCCTTCGAGGCTTCTGTTTGCAATTCAGAATTTTCCAACATCATAGCAACACAGTTCCAAGGTAATCAAACATTCAGAAGGAGTTTCGTACGCATTGCCTATAGATAATCCAGACTCATCCATCATATAAAAATATCATACACAATGTGTTTAATTTCCGTGTTGGCGCAGTGACATGTTTTATTTAATTGATTTATACTTACGCTAATTATGCGTATGGTTATGGGTTTGATTCTTTACGGAAACCTAATTGAGATAATTAAGAACCAAGCTTATTAAAGAGGTAGCGAACTCCAATCTTGGAAACCAGACATTCAATTAACGAAATTTCTAGTTTTGCGTGGGGGCACTGTGACTCAGTGGTAGAACGCGTATCTCTGGTCCTTTGTTCGATCCCCGGCCAAGTTAGTTTGTGGTGAACAACATAGGTTTTCTCAGGTACTTTCGTTTCTTCCTAAGTTCTCATTCCACCAATTCTTCCATTATTATTTACTTGCTTTAATCATCATCCCCCTTAGCCTAAAGGATATAATCGTGGGACGTTAAACTCAAATGTTAGAGTTTTAAGTCCGACGATTTTGTCCTTTAGGCTAAAGATGACAATTGGACAATGAACATGAATGTTTATCAAAGAATTAATGGAATGTAGAAGTGGGAGTTTACAAACTCGTTTGGCTTGGAATCGAACCAGATACCCTCTCGCACTAGAAGTGAAATTTTTACCACTCAGCTACCGTGTCGCCTACAGGGAAAGCCAGAAATATTGTTGTTGGAAGCTGTTGCAATAACCTCAAATCACCGGGTTGACTCACTTGATTGACCACAAAAATAATAAATAAATAAATAAATAAAAATAAACAATCATCTGTAAAAAAAAAAAAAAAGAGTTTTACCTCATAAGCTTGCCTTCTTTTACGAGCTGTTATTTACAAAGCTAAAAGTCGAGAATCTGCTTTAGTCTCAAATAAAACAATATTTCCCTTCTATTATCAACTTATAGGTTCCAATCAAACGTTTAAGATACTTTAATATATTCATTTTGAGAACGTTATCTCTAGTTTGGAAATCCAGTCTGCAAGAAAAGAGGAGAGTGCCTACAAGAAGAAAAAAAAAATAGGAAGCTGAGATACAACGAAAGCCATCCATAACAATCGGAACTCCCAACCGTTCTGCGGGTGGCATCCTGTCGTGCTGTTCTCTTGCTTGCTCAGTAGTGCACAGCGGGACCTTTAAAAAACTTCTTCTAACTCTATTATAGCACAAATAAAGATGAGCAGTTCGGAAGGTTGGTACATGAGACTTAGGAGTGTTTTCGCTACATTCTTCGCAGTAACAGTGTATAACCATGCTAGCTTTGCTTTTAGAGTTCTTCCTCTTCTTTGTAATGTAGAGAATGTAATATTCAATACTGATTTAAAATCAAATTTAATTAAAACCAACTAAACCCCGAAAAAACAGAAAAAATATATATATTACATGTAAATGAACAAGCAATTAATCGGGAAATCACCTTTCCACGAACAAACTTCAATATGGTAAGAGAGAGAACACAGAAATTATTTATTACTACTCTTTTCTCTGTTCCCCCGCCAAGTAAACTTTGTGGTGGACAAACACCGTGTGCGTGGGTTTCCTCGGGGTTCTCCCGTTTCCTCCCACTTTCTTCATTCCACCATTTCATTCATTACTCATCATCACCGTCTTCTTTAGCCTAACCGGCTTAACTGTGGGACGTAAAACTCAAAGATTTCATTTCATTTATATATTTCTTTTCTCTGTTATCGAAGCTGCATGATTCTACTTTAGTTCATGCAAGATTATGGTGAACTACTTTGTATCTGCATGTTTTCTGGGTGTTCTGCAATTGCTTCCGTTATATTTAGCTCATTGTTTCAAGATTAAGATAAAGTCAGGAGAAATATCATGGAAGAGCCTATCTATTTCAGGTGTGCCCTCGGAAAATACGCGAAACATACCTCGGCCCCACCCCGGCCACCTTCTGACGGAGGAAATCCTCCCTTTGTTCAGGGAAAAGTGAATGATCTCAGCTGAGTTGTCAATTTGCCATTCACTAGTTTGATCTGGACAAGTGGAAATTGTAGGCTACTTAGAATGGGTAACAAAACACAACACAGCAAAGTCCGTGAAATAATTCATTGTGATAACGCTTTCGCATCCAACGATTGAAATATCTCGGCCGCAGTAACCTGTCCCTCATCTTTCGAAGGAGATACGGGAAAACACACATCGGCAGCAGCGCCAGTAGGGGAAGGAACACCCCTGAAATAGTTCGCGCGGGACTCAAATGGAGAGGAAGGAAAGAATATGGCGAGTTGTAACGAATGGAGGATTGACAACGTTGCAAATATAGTTGTCAATTAAATTCATGTGTCAATTGAAGCTATTCGCTGGGAAATATGTTTCATGTTTTAAGTGAAAGGTGCAGAGTTAATGTGTACACTTTCTCAAACGTGCGGTATAAATTCATAGGAAGGTTGTGGTGTCAAATAATCAAAATGTGATGAGTATCTAAGTTAGCTCGTTGTTGGAATTAGTGTTTTACATAGTTTACCGCAAGTTTGAAAGATTCTACCCAAGCTATGAGGCTTCGTTATCTCCTACACAAACATGACAGATCGGGCAATCATGAAGTAGGAGTGATCGGGCATCATGTGTTGAATGTAATCGCAGGATACATCGTGCATGGGGGATGAGTAGGAACGTAATACTAGAGAGAGGGATAAGCAGTGGCGGATCTAGCCGGGGGTCCTAGGCCTCCCATTTCTTTTTAGTTACAAAATACTTTAAGCTATTATTAATATATTTTGAAAGTTTTTAGTAAACTCATGATGCCTATCATACTCTGGGTTCTGGCTGCCCGCCCCCAGTTTCTGTCTTCTAGATCCGCCACTGATGATGAGACAATATGTGATAACTACAGTTTTTTCTCTGTAGGTACATCAAACCCGTAGCTAGGGAGTGACCAGGGGGACTGGGCCCCTGTGCGACCACCTTTAGCTCCCGCGTAGCCCTTATGGATCCTCTGTTTTAGTGCTCTGGCTACGGGGCTGAGGCAAATGTTTGTTTCCATGCTTTTTTATAAGTTAAGTGAATGCCTATTTCAATATTGTTTCTTATTTGGTAGCATAGTTTAGAGTTGTATTTTCATAGTAAGTACTCACAATAAGTGATGTACCGTCTAGTAGCATGCAAGTGTTCGCTTTCAGTTTTCTCATATTTCTAAACCATATTTTATATTTTCTTCACCATACTAGGTTGCTTCTGTAGCATAATCGCCGTGCGTGAACTTCAGAACCCTTGTAGAAGAGATCACGAAAACGAGAGGTTTTGAAAAACGGTTGCCACTATTAGCACAATCACTTTTAACAATAATTGTGGGCCTGGTCTGTACAGAATGTATACAGATAAACACAGCGTTATTCTTAAGAATATTGATTATTTTTGTGTGGTTTGTTTAATTGTCTGGGAACTATCCTTACTTTATTAAATATGCCTAGTAACTAAATAGTTACTACGTATTTACTAGGAGTATGAACACTGAAACTAGAATAAAATCGGTTGCCAGAGAAATTTTACGCAATCGCAGAGAAGAGTTTAACGATATGGTTCATGTGCAAGTAATGATTAATTCGCCATTTTATTGCCCTAGAAAATACATAATCTAATCCTCGTACTCTAAACAATGTTTTGATGTCGTCAACTTTTTGAGTAATTTTGAATACACACAGGTAATGTAGTTTAGAATTTAAGCGTATTGCGTTATATAATACAAACAATAAAAGAATGTTGTAATTTAATTCTCGTACTGAAACATCACTTTGTTATAAACCATCTTCATGAAATATATGCTACACATACAGATAAATACTTTGTAATTTAGATTTAATGTACCATACACGACACAAAATAAACAAGAATATAATCCTCAAACAGAAATCTAATCTGACGGGAATAATCTAATCCTCTTCCTGGAAAGAGTGTTAACAAAATCATTCTTGAACCATATATGACACAGACAAATAATTGTCTTTGCAATTTAGATTCATTGTATCATGTACTAAAACAGATCTACTTTCGACTGCTTACGTTCGTCCCTCGTTCGAACGTCAAACAGCTTATTACTATAAAGAATGGATTAATCATCCAATAGATAGACCATTAATTACCTGGTTACTACTCTTCAAAACACATAACGCACTCTTATGAGATTTTCGGTGTCTCAGCTAACCTTCAAAAGCTTGCTTCGTAACAGGTGAAGCAACATCTCCCTCCTCGCTCTCTGTTGTCATCAGAGGTGTAGAACCACAATACTCTTAATGAAAAGATTTCTAATGAGCTCAAAGTGGATGAACAATCAACCATTAAATTAATTTGGATTAAGAACGCGCCAGTCTCCATTTATATAGTTCTTGTCTTAAGGAATAGCCAAGAGAAGCGGGACGACCTTCTACATAATGGCACATTCATCTAATTTGAAATAGCGTAATACGTTCTGTCAGGCCCACAAGACATCACAACAATGACTGTAAGAACCCATCCAAATGTGGTTGCTGAGGTGGACAACATCCAACTAAGTCATACAGTAACCTCAACAGTCCTTCGCAATGTTCAACCTGTGCAGATCAGCATTCTACACACATTTATAAGGTCAAACATACTTCAGAGGTACTCAAACTAGACCTCATCGTACTTATACGAATATACAGGGTGTTTCAAAACAACACCGAAAACACTTGGGAGGTGATTCCTGACACCAAGATAACACAACAAGTATAGACCAACCTGGGTGCACAAATGCTTCATTTCGGAGTTATAAGCCGCCGAAAACATGAAAAATTGAAATTTAAAGGCCCGTAGCTCCAAACTTATGGGATCTACCATAGTTGGGTTACGACTTGCTTTAGGAACTAGTATGCACCCTATCCAAATATCCATGTTGCAGAATCCTGAGGTACTTCAGCAACAACTTTTATAGAGTGAGTTGGTGAGTACTTTAAATCATATGCCCGCAGACAAACTCCCTCCATAAAAATTGTTGCGTGAATACCTTAGTATTCTGAAACATAGATATGTCGATAGGACACATATTAGTTCCTAAGTGAAGTACTGACACGACTAAGGTAGGTCCCATAGTTTTGGAGCTATGGACCTTTACACTTCATTTTTTCCATGTTTTTAGCAGCCTATAACTCCTAAAGGAAGCATTCGTGCACCTAGATTGGTCTATACTTTTTTTTTGTCTCATCTTGATGTCAGGAATCACCTCCCAAACATTGTCGGTGTTGTTTTGAAAGACTCTGTATAGTTACAATACTACTACGCCATCTTGTAGTTTAGCATGTCAATCTATTACTATCGAACAATTTATGCTATTCATCACAGTCGCTTTGAATAGCATTCGTCCTTTTCTCCGTCAACATGTTCTTCAGCAAGTACGACTCTCTGCTAAAACCATATTATATGCCTATTATACTGGAATTTACTCAAACATCTATGTGCTTTGCCATCCTATTGTTCACGAATCTGCAGTATAGCTTATTCATACATGTACTTTTATTATTATTAATTATGGCAGTCAACTATTTATTTCTGAACATTCGTTCTGTTCAGGAAAACAAGTCTTGATTTAACGGCAGCTAATAGAGAAACGGTTTGATTGTTTCTTGCGTCTAAAGCATTCCTCACACCGAAATCATCCTGTAAAATAACTTCCTATTAACTTCTTCGCCACAATAATACCATCCTAAGCACGCCGTGCTAATGGTTATGTAGTTACTGAACTTCAAACATCTACCTCCCACGCAGATTACACAGTACGGGAGACACATCGCTGCCTGAGCATCTCATCTTCATGTTACATTTAAAACGATGTTACATCTCCGTCACTACAATTTACTACACGGCCATCCTATTCCTCTCTCCTTTCAATTTATATCAGATAACTTCTACATCACCGTGGCCAATATTAATTAATGATCAAGGTTGATTATGTACTAACTCGCATAATAATATAATTTATAATTTTCCTAAATCTACTAGACCGGCTACTAATACAACTTCTGATACTGTGTTAACTTCACTTTTTTATTTATTTATTTATTTTTTACAAAACTTACCTTAAAGGTACTTGATCCACTTAGGATCGATTATATCCCTATTAAACTTACTCTCGATCAGGGGACATCTCAAAGATCTTCTCAAACTGCTCCTTACCGCTTAATCATTCCTTTCGACCGTGAAAATTGTCCTGAATATGACACAAGGAATATCCTTCTGACAGGTTGACTTCTATATTAGTCCTGCTACAAAAGAACACTTATACGCTACCTTACACATCGAAATCTATAATATACAAACAAGTTTTACTCTCAGTATATCGTTGAAGCTAAAATTCACCCTTACCGGCTCACCCTACCACCTCAATACTTGTCGCTAATTCATCATTCCTGTCAGTTCGGTGAGCACATTGGTATCATGCCAAACTTTCTAGGAAGTACTGAAACGTTTCCACCAATCATGGGCAAATTCTTTCGCCCATATTATATTCTCATTCTGAGTGACACATGAATGATGCACCCCTAAACATCGATGAGGAAATACTTCATGCTTTTACAGACCAACTTGAAGGTGTATTTACCCCTCTTGGTCCTGATATCTCACTTCGTCCTCATCTTATTGATCAACTTAATCTCAGCACTCCATCGCACCAACCTAATATTAGTCATATTATGTCATATGACTGTCCTTTGACTGTTCCTATCACCGTCTCCGGAATTCATATCAGCACCATTCGTAAGCGCAACACCGTCCCCGGTATGAGCTCTATCATGCACCGTCATATCAAAGATCATGGACTGTGCATTCCCCATTATCATTTGTCTCTCATTTATACACTTATTCTTTGCACTGGCTTTATTCGTAACGATTGGAAAGCATTAAAAACATTCATGTTTCTGAAACCGAGCTAACCAGCTCCGTTTCTGTCACCATATCGCCTTATTCAACTCACCTCTGTTTGCAATAAGTTCCTTAAACGAATTTTCGTCTCATGTTTTCACAATCACCATGCCCATCAGAACCTCACCTCTTTATATCAACCTAGATTTAGACCAAATTTCAGTACAGTCATCAACTGTTCCGCCTTTACCATTTACATTAATGATCAGTTTAATCAATCGAAACCCTCTTGTCTTATTCTTTTTGACATACAAAAGTATTTCAATGAAGTCTGGCATCTATGCCTTCTGTATAAAATATTTTCTTTTCAACTTCCATTCTGTTATATTAGACTACTCTATTATTTTCTCTCGAACTATCTGATTAACGTCTCCATCAATAACATTCTCTATCATCCTGTGGTTTTCCATTAATGTGTTTATCACGTATCTGGCTTTTCCCCGTTTGTTTACTTGCTGTATGTCACAAGCTTTTTTTGTTATTTCTCCAAACAACAGTCCCTCTCAATCTACAGAAGACACAACATTTCTAGTAGCAATTTTTAATAATATTTAACATACTAGTATCATATCAACAGCATCTTCCAAACTGCCAGCAATACCTTCCTCTAATAGTGTGCTACGTAACGATTCGAATTTAAAGTCGTTAAAATACAGGAAATTGCATTTCTGCTACCAAGGAAATACAGTCAAGTCTGTTGCTGCTAATCTCACTGTCACCATCTAGGCACTATGTTATGCTACCATTTGAAATGGTCTGCTCACCTTAATTGTGTTACTCTCAAAGCAATTGACCGTCTGGATCTGCTCCGAGGCCTAACTGAGACTCATAGGGTCTGAAACATAACATACAACACATACACTTATTTTCTTCCGTCCTGTTTTGACTTATGGTTACACTGCCTTACTATCTGCACCAGATCTATATTACCTCCGTAATTAGATTTCACTGCACCACAGCCTACGCCTTACCTTGTCCATCAAACTACCAAGTCCGATAAGGGACTTAGATGACAAAACACATTTTTCGCTCATCCTTTTTCATCTGAAAGGAACTAGACTCCGTTACGTTACAAAGCATATCTAAGCCTACCATTCACTGCACTTTGACGCAATGCACCAAGATGCAACTCTGTAAACTCTTTATTATTTCACGGCAATCTCCGCTATCCCTGTTGATTACTCTGAATCATTAGGCTTTTTCAGCAAATAGTACAGACTTACAATGACTTCTCATTCCCATCCCTCCATCACTTATTACTCCACCTCATGCCGTGCAGTAACTCATCTGTTTTAATATGTGCACATCGTCTAGATTACGTCCAGAACAGCCCTGGACAGAATATAGCATTCATTCATATTTCTGACTTCTTCTCTGTGTTGTGATGTCAAATGCATCTCATCTTCTTTTGATCTTCACCATAATTCTTCTCTACTATGCCATCATATACATACATATGCATACACTATACTAAGCTCATGTGTATGTATATGTACTAGGTATTTGCATTTATATTGACATTTTTCATGCCCTGATGATTATGGCTGAAGGTAACAACGTACCACAGTTCAATTCCAACACACTGTAGAAAGCTATGTATAAACTTCTTCGACCAATCATGGTATATCTGCTTCTACAATTCTTCTCAAACTTCACATCCCAAGCAAAGGAAGATATCCATTGGGTTGGTGCTAAACACGTCTTGCAATTACAAAGAAAGAAAAAAAAGTGTCACTGAGGTTAACAAATATGATTATGATGAGATGGACGATAATAAATGACGAAACTTGAACGAAATGGGATAACTGCAAGAAAAATCACGCGAGCACTAAGTGTTTTTCCATCGCCAAATTCACCTGGCGCGAGCTGTGATCGAATTAGGGATCCCATATATCAGAGGTGCGACCTATACCACTGAAAAGAGAGATAGCAGAAGGGATGGAACGAACAAAAACAGAAAAGCGTTCTGAGTGAAACATGGTAGTTAGTGATATATGTCTGACTTCAGTAGCACTGAAAAACTGGAAAGTACTAATTGCATTAAACAAATGACTGAATTGTCTCAATCGAAAGTGTTCTGTTAGTTAGGCAGTAGTTAATTCAAATAGTTAGCAAATAACGTTCTCCATATTCTATATTCGGGATTTCTTTCCCGTTATTTCATAGTGAACATATATCGTCACACCGTATGTTCACGCAGGTCCCCTCTTGTATCCAGGTATTTGCTTAATAATGTTTTAAAGTAATACACTTCATTTATATTCGTTATTCGTCCTTTGTTAGCTTGTGTTGAAAACGAAAAATTATGTTTGTAGTTTGATTATGCAAAATAGTTAAAATTAGTGTATTACATCTTCAAAATAGTACTAAGTAACCATTTTGAAACAGAAGAACAAATCGTGTCTTTCAACTTGCAAGTCTCATTAGCATTTACTATGCGATGGCCTTCAATATGTTTTATGTCGTATACTAATTATGTAAAGCAAATTTATCACTCTTTCATTCTGTGCGTCACGTTAATTTGTAATAGTAAATAAAACCACTGACAGGTGTTGCTACCAACGCTGTCTGCCTTCCTAACGCCAATAGATGGCACTAATGTGCAGAAATTGTCCCGTTTTGAAACTGTTTTAGTGATTTAATTGAAAAATTGAACCCTATCGTTTCAATTTAGTTATTTCAAAATAGTCACTTATTATTATGAACATAAACGTTCTTGCTGTTTAATATTGGAAAATTCATAATCATATTTGGATTTGAGTATTAATATTTCTGTAACCACATGCTCGTTAGTGAGCACTTTCTTTAAAAGTGAAACGCAAACCATTAGAGTGGAATTTAACCTATAGTATACAGTGAGCCGAAGATTCAGGGGCAACAACCAGCTAATCAAGCTAAAAAGGTATCACAATAAGGATATACCTACGCATAAAACGCATCAACAAGCAGTATCTTTTACGAGGGCTTTCGTCTTAATTATCTTTTTTTTCTGAGCTGTTGGGGATTCTGTTCCACTGCTGCTGTGTAGGCAGGTTGAGTTTTCATGTGGGAGAGTTTCAATCTCCTCTGAGCACCATTCCATTCAGATGGACCAATAAAAGAAATCAGAAGCTATTAATCAGAAGAAAGAGGAAAACCAAGAAAGTGACTTCACGTTTCATCCACTCGAACATCGAGCAGCCTCAAAAGGGAGTTAATCCCACATCGTCTTTCAAATGTAGAATTTCCAACTGGAAACCCGCCTCTTTAAGATTTTAGAGCTGAATTTTTCAAAAGACTATTATCAACTAATAGCATCGTTCACTGTAGAAGTGAGCGAAACGTATTCGAAATGCAGCCATTAATTCGTACTTGGTTTATATCTTGGATTTTATTACACACAATATTGGAACAAAGATTACATATTACGTAAATAACCTCTGGCAAATTTACTGTAATTTTGGCCGCGGTGGTTCAGTGGTAGAGTGTTATCCTCTGGTGCATGGGATCAATGGTTCGATCCCAGCTCGCGCCATGTGGACAAACATCGTGTGCGGGGTTTTCTCGAGGTTCTTCCATTTCCTCCAACATTTTTCATTCCACTATTTCGTTCATTTCTCATCCTTTAGCCTAGCCAGCATTCCCATGGGACGTAAAACTTACAGATTTAATTTCATTTTACTGTAATTTGCTGTAGTTTGAATTTTCAAAAACAAATGAGAATTATGTTTTAAACCAGAAATCAAATTGTTTAATTCTTATAAGCGATTCAAATCTACGAAAAAAAAGAAAGAAAGAAAGAACTTGATTTGCACTTCAATTAACTGAAATCATAATGAAATGATGACTTGCTTCGACAATACACTGCTCCTTCAACTCCTTTTAGAGATAAGAAAATTTTAATTTGTCAATATATAAAATTCTAAAATAGTACAACTAAGGCATAAATGTTTACCTTTTTTTTAATGCTTCAACTTCATCAGCAGACCAGATGTGTATTCATGTAACGCAGCTTATAATGGAAGCAAGGTAGTGTAATGGAGAAGATTTATACCGTAAGTTGGGATGGCAAGCCAACCTCTTTCTAGAATTGAGGACTACAAAGACGCTCTCACTAGTCACTAGACAAGCAACAACGACAATAATCTACTATCCTGTACTATCCTCTTAAAATGTAGGAATGAAGAATACATTGTAAAGGTTAGTTTTGCAAATATATTTCATAACAGCACACATGAAAAGTTCAAAACTCGCAACAAAGGAGCAATTTTATTCTGACCTTAATCTGGCAAGGTGATTATAAATGTCCCGAAGGAGCATTTTATGCAGATTTCATTTCTTGAATTTTAGTTTTGCCCCACATCTAGAGCAATCTTCGGTGAAAAGTTCATTTTCCTTAATTTGGAACACTGAGTACGCACTCTGTTGTCCGCATCAATAATCGCGTTTCCTCTGTCGAGTGCAAATACTCATATTCTTGTTTCACATGCAGAAAAGCAAAAGCAAAAGATGTCTACGTTGAGATTAAAGTAGAACTAATATTTACGAATAGTATTGTGTATTTCAATTTTCATTCTTATTACACAAAAAAAATGTATAGTCGCATTGCATTTTTATGGTTCTTATTTGTGTTTGTTTATTTATTGGAATCTTTAGAAATGTCGAGTCAAGTTCAAAAGTTAACTAAAAATTTTGGTACATGTTATTAATACATGTTAAAAATTTCAAAACCTATAATGAACAATATACAAAGATTATTATGCGCTTGTATATTTTGAATAATTATATTATCAATTGTGTACTCTCGTTTAATACAATTTTTCTTGAGACATATTGTAAGGGAAGTTCAATTATTGGGATTTAATTCAAATGCCAAGATTTACACAAAGAAGCAAGTCGTTTTGAATCATATCGGCATCTTATTGTGTTGATATTTTTCTGAAGAGTACAATCGTCAGCGAACAGAGAAATGTTGCTAGATGTGGTTTGAAGATGGTCGGAAAAATCATTTATGATTAAAGGGAAAATTATAGGACCAAGGACATTCCCTTGTGGAACACCAGTTTCTTTACTGATAGAAAGTCGGATGTATCACCAGACATTACTACACCTTGTTGTCTATAAGAAAAGTAGCTTGCAATGAGCTTTAGTAAATGTGACATGTATATTAAATTTGTTCGATAATTTGTACAAACGAAGTCAATGATTTAGAAAATCAAATGTTTTGCTTATAGCTAAACATGTTATGTCTAATTGATAATAATTTGATATTAATTTTCTCCATATTTTCAGAAAAAATGAAGTTAAACTTTAAATCTGATTTCCATTAACAAATAAGGTATATGAGCACAGCAGATAAGTTGTTAATAAATAATGGTTGTTTTTGTCTTGTAATCTCATGTTCATTTCCAGAGACCGCTAATCTTGACAAGATTTTCTAGTGTTTTCTGTTAGTCCTACAAAGTGAATTCTAATATGTTTTCTTAAATTATTTACTACACAGAGGCCTGTTTCTGAATTCCCCCCTACATACTTGTGTGACTGTTTTATGTGCAAAATATTTGTAGCATTTCTATGAAACATTGTTAATAACTAAATAAGTGTCCTATATAAAGTCATTTCTAACTAAATATTTTATGATATCACAGTTTTATGCTCCTCTTCATAATAAATCACTGGAAAGAACAAGGAACAGACGAAAAACCTATCGTTCATAAAGACAGTGTTGGCAGACGAACAAACTCATCGATGCCAGAGTCGGTGATTAAGTAGAAAAAATATTATTGAATATTGGGTTACTCGTACACTGCCAACACATGCTTATTCTATTCTCCTATCCCATCCATACACCTTCCCTCTTTAAGCGCTGTCTGTTTTCCTTTTCGTTCCTTGTATAGTAAAAGTCTGCTCCAAAGTCATCCAGCAGTCAGTTGGAAATGGCAACTTTAAGGCTTGTGACAATAAAATCTGGTGAGATTGAGCAGAGATATCTTTTTAAAGAAAATAATGAATATATATGTTCATTTTAAAAACAATTTCCCAAAACACGTTCTGTTTCATTCGCTTGTTCTTCGTTTTCGTGAAAGGTCTAACGTACACAGCAAGCATACAGTGAAATCATTTACCCTAATGTTGAAATCTCAATGAGATCTTTTGATTAAGACAGCCCGGAAACAAGGATAAACTAAAAGACCGTCAGTGAAATGGGAGAGAAGCGCGAAACGTTTAATAACTGTCATGCATACTGAAACGACGCTCTTTCCTCAATTAGCTACGGAAATAATCATTCCTTGAGAGCAGAACGTAGATCGTTCTGCTTTCAAGCAAGGAATTCACAATTCTACTTGCAACTTTATCGCATGCATAAACACGGGCGTACTGTAAAAGGAATTTTCCTCTGTAACTCTTTGCTAAACGACAAGAAATAGACAAGCAGCTTTTGTGCACCAACCAAACAATAAAATATGTGCAAAGATACGAAACGGAAAGAGGGTCAAATGTACATGATTCTGTCTCGTAAAGCTAGAAATATGTTTAACATTGGATTGTTTCCTTAATGACAATAAAACAAAGGAATGTAGCATTTATCACCCTTTATATTAAGGGGTAAATTGTTTTGTCAGTTTCCTTCAAAAAAAAAATATAATAGTAATAGTAACAGTAATAATACTAATATTAATACCGTGGAATTAAGGCACTACAGATGCAGAATAGTTATTTCCACACTAATGAGAGCCAAAAGTAACTAATAGCAATTCAACGCTTTAGATTTATACAAAGGTTGATTATTCTCTAATGAGTAAAAGAATTAACATATTTTGTTAGAAAATATTATATTTATTTCCCCAAAGTAGTCATTCACAATCAATAAGCTAATCCATTCTTAGCACATAAAGACAGTGTTTCTAAACCTTTTTAACTAGCAACACATTTTATTGAACGTTGATGATATTCCGACACACGTATTTGACTCTTTTTATTAATATGATAATATAAATTATAGTAGTGCAATACTATAGACTAGAGATACAAGGGCTTAAAAAAAGGCGTCTGTTTTGAAAAAAACACTCGTTTTTTTCTGCTTCACTTTTTTGCTTGGGATTTTTTTTCAAAATTATGCTTTAAATTTGATAAAGCAGACTTTGCTTCGATTCTCTATAACACAAAAACTCATTTAATTAGTGGATTGATAACTCATTATGCAAATAATAATAATACAAGTCCTCGGAAGCAAACCATGAATTGAAGACTGGGGCAAAACAGGTTGTCAAAAAAAAAAAAAAAAAAAATGAAAATATAAAGGAGGTAGCTTCACAACGGTTTCCACTCATCCGATTTTCTTCAAACTTGACACATATATAGTAAACTGAAAATAAATCGACACGTATTGTTTTTGTTTCTCTCGAAAAAAAAGGTTTAGGGGGCAAAGACCCCTTTTCAAAAATGGCCCCTCTTGATTAAAAAGAGCCACATTAGAGAAACGAAACTCTGCCGATGCAAAGATGACTTCAAAGTAGGAAATACGGGTTGTGTCGTGTTTGCGAGAAAATAGTTTCAGGGGGCAATGGCTCCCTTCGAAATGGCAAAGGACTCCGGACAATTATTACGGAAATTAGATTTCGGTGGGATTGCTTAAAGTCGTGATATGTTGTAGATATTGTGTACCTGAGAAAAAGTCTCAATGGGCACAACCAAAAATCACTGACCATTTGGTCGCTACAGGGCCGATAACGATATTCTGGACTTCAGTAAAAATGACTGAAACCGTGATATGTTGTATATATTTTAATTCTCAGAAAATGTCTTAATGGACATAACCACCAATCACTGACCGTTAGGCCACTATAGGACCACTTTTTTTTAAAGCAGCCGAACATAGTGATATTCTGGGTTTCGATAAAAATGGCTGAAACCTGATATATTGTAGATATTGTGATCCTGAGAAAAAGTCTCAGTAGGCACAGCAACTAATCACTGACCGTTTGTCCACTACTGGGCCACTTTTTTAAAAGCATCGAAGTGATCTTCTGGATTTTGATGAAAATGACTGAAACTATGATATGTTGTAGCCTTACGTTCACGTTGTTTCACGTCGCCTTACATTCACACCTCTCAGCATGGCTTTCTACCGAAAAGCTCAAGTCTCACAAACTTAAGTACTCTTCTTTCCTGTGCAGTTCAATGTATAAATAACAATACTCAATTAGATGTCATTTATTTTGATCTCTCAAAGGCCTTTGATTCTGTCAGTCACATTCTTCTTCTCCACAAGCTTTCCAATAGGTTTAGTGTACATGGTAAATTTCTCTCTTTAATCACCAGCTATCTAAAGGGCCGTAAACAGAAAGTTGCTATTTCAGGGGCGACTTCTAACCCTCAACCTGTGATCTCGGGGGTGCCTCAGGGAAGCGTACTAGGGCCCCTGCTATTTGTCCTGTATATGGATGATCTCTACTCTCACCTATCAGTTAATCCTAGTAGCCTTTTGCTTTTTGCTGACGATTGCAAATTGTATAGAGAAATATCATGTTTCCATGACACAATTGCCCTACAGGAAGACATAAATTATCTTGTAGACTGGTGTGAAATGTGGCAATTGAAACTTAACAGTAAGAAATGTGACGGTATTACAATTACTCTGAAAAAGTCTCCTGTTCCCTCCAAATACCATATTAACGATTCCCCTATAACACATTCTGCCAGTCATAATGATCTTGGTGTCATCTTTGATTCGAAACTCTCGTTCTCTGACCACATCTCCTCAATAGTTAAGAAATCAATGCGTATGCTGGGGCTTCTTTACCGATTCACTGAACTACGTACTGTGGCATCATTATCAACATTCTATAAAACTCTAATAGCACCCAAGATAGAATACTGCTCTCTCATATGGGCCATGGCCGCACCTACACATCTCTCTAGACTTGAATCTGTTCTCAATTTCTTTATTGCAATAGTACGTTTTCGTGTTCCCGCACTTCGAATATTACCTAAGGAGGAAATTTTGCGATATCTTAATATCCAGACGCCGGAAGTACGCAGAAATAAGTCTGATTTGAAGTTTCTTCATAAGATTGTAAATGGGAACCTAAGATCAGAAACCCTAATTCAACAACTATCCTTACATGTTCCTTCCCGCAAAACCCAGAATACCCACCTATTCCATCTTGCACGCCCTAGGTTGACAATTATACAGAGGTATCTTTTTCACCGAGTACCCAACTATTATAATAATCTAACAAGTGAGGTGGACATTTTTTCGAGCTACCCGGTGTTTGAAAGAACAATAAAACGCGTGCTGGCTAAATAATATTACGTGTGCACTCTTTGTTAATACTATTGATGTTACTGTTGTTGTTTATTTTTTAAATTCTTTTTCTTTTTTTCCCGCTTGTTGACATTTCCCTGTGTAAAATGGCACAATTATGCTGTATCTGGGAATTTGTTCAATAAATAAATAAATACTATGATCCTGAGAAAAGTCTCAATAGGCACAGCCATCAATCATTGGCCGTTTGGCCACTACAAGGCCACATTTTTGAAAAGGGAGAAGGAAACGGTATTCTGGATTTCGGTAAAATGGAATGAAACCGTGATGTGTTGTAGATACTGTGGCCCTGAGAAAAAGCCTCAATTTCTACAACCATCCATCACTGACCGTTTGGCTATTGCAAAGCTTTTTTTTTTAAAGAAATAAAGCAGAATGTAACGGTATTCTGAATTTCGGTGGAATTGCTTGAAACTGCGATATGTTGTAGATATTGTGATCCTGTGAAAGCGTTTTAATGGGCAAAACCACCAATTCCTGACCGTTTGGCCAGTACTAGGCCACTTTTTTGAAAGCACCGAGCCGAAGATAGTGATATGCTGTATTTCGGTCAAAATGACAGAAACCGTAATATGTTGTAGATATCGTCATCCTGAGAAAAATTCTTAATAGACACAACCACAAGTCACTAATCATTTTGTCACAACATGGTTACTTTCTTAAAAATATCCATGCGTAACGATGTTCTGGATTTCTTTAAGAATGAGTAAATTTGTGATATGTTGTAGATTTTCTCATCGTGAGAAAAAGTCCTAATGGACACAACCATCAAATGTTGACCTTATAGCCACTACAGGTCCAGATTTCTGAAAACAGCCGGGTATAACGACATTTTTGATTACGGTGTAAATGAAAGAAACTGTAATACGTTGTAGATGTCATGATCCTGAGAAAAATTGTCTAGTGCTTCCCAAGGTTTTCCTTTGTCCCTCAAGATGAACATCGGAATGTTATCTATGCTTAAATGATGTTAGACGCTACTATCCCCATCCCTTTTCCTGGTTGTTGGTAGTTGGTTTCATACAATTCTACCAAAATTCCAGAATATCCTTACTTTCTGCTGTTTTAAGAAATGTGGTCCAGTAGTTGCCAAATGGTCAGTAATTGGTGGTTGTGTCCATTGAGACGTTTTCTCAGGATCACAATATCTACAATATATCACGGTTTCAACCAATTCCACCGAAATCCAAACCTACCTTCTGCTGTTGTCGAGAAAACTGGTCCTTACGTGGTCAAATGGTCAGTGATGGGTGGTTGTGCTCATTGAAACTTTTTCTCAGGATCCAATATTAACAACATATTATGGTTTCAAGCAATTCCGCCCAAATTCAGGATACAGTTACCTTCTACTGTTTTCAAGAAAGTGGCTTCGTAGTGGCCAAACGGTCAGCAACATATCACAGTTTCAAGTAATTACACCGAAATCCAGAATACCATTACCTTCTGCTCATTTAACCTTTACAGAACGAACGGCTGAAGGATTGAGCCAGCAGTTTAAACCTCCATCACTTCACTATTAACTAATCTAAAGAGATGATTTAGGTGTCTATCTCTTTAGGAAGGACCAAACTTTCCAACGGTGTGCATTTCGTTTACATCGGGAGTCCAGCAACAGCAGGGTATGGGGAGAAGTTAGATGTACTAGTTCCCCCTCCCCTCAGCATTTGCATGTTTCCTACTTTGAAGTCATCTTTGCATCGGCAGAGTTTCGTTTCTTTAATGTGGCTCTTTTAATCAAGAGGGCCCATTTTTGAAAAGGGGGGCCTTTTGCACCCCTTAACTTCTTTTCCGAAAGAAACAAAAAAATGCGTGGCGATTTATTTTCAGTTTACTATATATGTGCCAAGTTTGGAGAAAATCGGATGAGTGAAAACCGTTGTGAAGCTACCTCCTTTATATTTTCATTTTTTGGACTTAACCTATTTTTGCCCCAAAGTCTTCAATTGATTTTGAATCAAGAAAATACCGAATTTTCTGTTCATGTATCTTATGCATAAGCTGTTCTTCTAAGTGAGTGGTTTCCAAGGCTCTAGAATATATGTAGACTGAATATAAAATCCGTGCTAAGTGCCGAAAATGGAAAAGTTTGGTTTAATGTTAAAATGTGGCCTATGTGCCTAACGCCACTCAGTGAAAAACTAGGCATCTAGTATTCACTGTGAAAGTAGTTCAAATAATCCCCAGAAGAATGTGTGTACCTATATGTTGCATTAGCTCTGAAGTAACGTCTGGGATGTTTACTCAATATTTTCGTTTTGACACTTAGCACAGATTTTGTGTACAGTCTGCATATAACCACCATCACGGTTTACTCAGTCCTGAAGATTTCTGAATTTGTAACAAGAGGAATTCAAAATATCATTACGGAGCTCTCCTTTAAAAAAACGAAAAGAAAAGTAAGGTAAAAAAATACTACTGAACACTTTTAAGCTAAGTCAATCACAACTTCACAACAGCCATGAGGGAGTGGTTAGCTTTTGCGCTTATTTCGGTAAGTCTGGGATTCAATCCCGCACTCGGCCATTCTGATAAAAGTTTTTCTTAATTCCATCTGTAAATGCAGAGATACTGCGTGTACTGAGAGTCTTGGCCAATTTCCTTTCTTATTGTTTTTAGATCGTTGTTATTACTAATCACCAACAGTGACGGATTTGTGAAGGCGGTTAGAGTGAGGATGTGTCTTTCGGACTGAAGCATGTTCCCGGAAATTACGGAATTTCTGAGCAAAAGAAATATTAGTTATGTTTTTCCTCATAAACTTCAAGCTCCCCTCAAATAAAAATTAGGATTTTTTAGAAAAAGAAACAACTAAACATTAATAAGAAAAACACCTCCCTAAATACTTCTCTAAATCCACCACTGATTATCAGTATAAAATGGTCTTCAAGGTTGTATTCGGAATATAATTGTTAAATATACAAACGAAACTAAATATTAGTTATCCCCGTACTTATAAACTTCAAGCTTCTCCGAAATAATAATAATAATAATAATAGTAATAATAATAATAATAATAATAATAATAATAATAATAATAATAATAATAATAATAATAATAATAATAATAATAATAATAATAATAATAATAAATATTTTAGAAAACCAAACATTAATCAGAGACACTCCTCCTAAAATACTTTTCTATATCCGCTACTTATTACTTGTGTAAAATGGTATTCAGGGTTGTATCTTGAAGATTTTACAGCTACAGTATAACAAAAATGTGGAAGTACACTCTGACGGATATATTGAGAAACTAAACATCAAGTTTAAATTTGAAGCCCTAAAGTTTAACTTATGTGTTAAAAGCTAGAGTACTAAGCTCTAAGAAACGAAACACAGGTGATTTAAAATGAAATGATGTAGAGAGGAAACAATGTTGATAACTCATAAGTTAAATAGCCTCTAAAATTGCTCTCAAATATTACATACTTTAATTCATAAAACATCATTCATCATGATGGTGAATTCCGAAGCGAAATATGACATCTAGGTCATGAAATCTTATTTAACTATAGAACATACTATAAGAAAGCTATTTAGATAGAGAAGTCATGAAAATGAAAAAAGTCAAAATTTCCGTTTTTTTCCTCATAAAATAGCAGGTTTAATGTAAAAAAAAACTCATAAAAACCTGCTTTTTGCATCTATACTGCAGACAGTTTCAATAAAGTTGTGATTCTATGTAACATTGAGCGTTGTTGCTACCGCTAGAAGCGTTGAATAGTACAGTCTGTTTCGGAATTGATCTTTAATTATTAAAAGTTTCATCATTTTTAACTTCTAAATTTTGCGTCACATCCTAAGAGACTGCTCAATACACCAGCATTCCGTGACACACCATTTGGAAACCACTCCATTAAGATGTGGATACTACTTACAAGAGTTCGTTCCAGTACCTAAAATTGTAAAGGTTAAATTGTTACCCTCATTTTGAGAGAGACTGACACTGACGTTGAGGAGGTACAGAAATACGGCTTCAAGTTGAAGCTATCAGCATTTTTTTTAAAGACAAGTGAGTTACGGCATATTGGCAGGATGTTAATGTTAATGTGTATCTATCAAAAATAAAAAAAAATCGGCTGAGTCGTTTTTGAGAAAATAGTCCGAAAAATCTCAACTTTAAGAATAAACTACCCCTTATCGTTTTTTCCCAACAGACATGATTTATTTCATAATATAGGGTTCTTTTCAGAAAATTGACATATTAAATATTAAAAAATAAAGAGTGCGTTTTGAGAAAATTTTCTTTTGTGTATTTTAAGTAAATTACCTTTACTTTCAGAGGTAGGAAGAAATTTCGAAAATCTTCATGAATGATTATTTTTTTTAAAAAAAAAAGTTTAAAATTTGTTTGAGATTCCTTAAATCGTATGGCCTCTAGGTGAGTGTTCATCAGGACGAACTGACGAACAAGCTTACAGATTTAGAAAAAAAATCACTTTTTCGTACCCATGGGCCGTGAATTTATTTTTTTTAATTTTATTTATTACTTTATTCACTATCACCAAACTCTCTTCTCTCCTTCTGTCCTTTCATCGTTCGAAAATAAAAATGTAAACGCAGACACAAGATAAAAAAAAAGAAAATATCATGGCAACTGTGTTATTGCAGTATGTGAATAATTTTTGGACAAATATTAATATTAAACTTGTATTAAAACCGAAAATCTTCATCCATTCAAAAATCAAAATTATTAATATATATATATATATATATATATATATATATATATATATATATATATATATATATATATATATATATATATATATATATATATTAACGAAAGTCTCTTTACTGTGCAGTGACAGAAGTTATCGCATCAAGTGACAAAACCAGAATATGACCTCGATGAGGATTTGTTTTAAGGGGATAAATTTAACAATTGGTCTTGTTTCTGGATGTGACACATTAAGAATTAACATCCATTAGTCTCTGCTGAAAATTTTCCATCACTCAACTCCAGCTATTACTTCAAACATTGAATTGAAGATATTACAAAAGAACTTTTAGAGTAGTACTTATCATTTGTTTCCATTTGAATAGTATGAATCAATATCAGATACTTAAGTGCATCATTGAATTGTAACTTAACATAAATGATTCCGTGCATCAATCCATTAGAATGCCGAGTTCTTTTTTTTAACTTTACTTTTAAACCTCACACACCGAGACTAAGGGAAGTGGTGATGATGATCATGAATGAAATGGTGGAATAAAAAAGAGGAAGGGAAATGATTAACAGAAAAAGAAATCTGGGGTACGATGTTTGCCCACCAAAAGTATACTTGGGGCGAGCTGGGTTCCAGCCAGGGATCCTACGCGCTACAGGTAGTGATGGGCAAATTTCCGGGAAAATGATTTTCAGAAATATTCCCTGGGAAGATTCCCGGGAATATTCCCCAAAATGGGAATATTCCGAGAATTTATGTACAGACACAAAGAAAATTGCATTTAATTATTATATAATAATTTCAAAATAAAATTCGTTTTTTATCACAGTATATTTATTACTGTTGTCTCCAGAGGATTCTTTAACATGAATCATATTATATTATATTATTATTATTATATTATTATTTTAATATATTTAGAGAGTACACATAAATGTATATTTACATACAATATGTTTTATGTCGGTAAATATGTAGGAAAAACGTTTGGTACAAAAAATCCACATACTTTTACACGGCTAATCAATATAAATTTATATGTAAGTGGATTTTCTAAACTTGAGCCTACTACTAATATTATAATCATATTAAATTTTTAAATGTTACAAACAAACTAGATTGGTAACTACCAGAATACATACGTGGTCTGTCGAAAACTTTGTAAGATTGCTAGTTGTAGCGGCAGTCTTGAAACCAAGTAAACCACTATCTATGAAAGGGTCAGTTATCTTTCCCTTAATGCGGAATAGTTTGGGCAAGTAATTTTTTTTTCCATATAAATTATAAATCTCCTTCAACATGAACAATTTATTATATAAATAATTTAACATGAATATAAATTTAACAGTAGCAAAATAAAAGTGCTGACACAAACAACATTATTCAAATCAAATTCAACTCTTTCCCATTTTTGAATGCTAGTCCGGAAATTTCTCCACATTCACATTCTACTATTTAATATCCTAAATGGAATTTACAGATTGTTCTTTTTGAAAAGTTTCTCATATCAAATTTACTCTTAAATTGAATTTAATCCCCCATATATTCAACAATATATGATTATTCTAGTGACCAAAGACATACCACTCACCAAAAACTTGCAGCAGTTGGCCCAAAAAGAGGAAAAAATTTAGTACTTACAAATTCTTGCCGAGTCATATATCGTTGTTCACTTTACACAAAATTCTTACATGTTCTTCCGTCTACCTTACGTCTAGGAGCACTTTAAGTCAAAAACTATACCGAGATTACATTATACTAATTTTCAATTTGACGAACACAATTTTTAGGTTCCTACTCCGGCTTACCTCACGTTTCATTCTAATGGAAACGTAGTAGTTATGGGTAGATTACAAAAGATAGGTGGCGTTTCAATCACTTCGAACAAACGAATATCATAACCCTGACATTGACCTACAATGTCAATGTTTCCATATACAAGTTCATTCAACTAATCAGCTGATCGAGAATGTCCAAAGTTCTTCGAAGTTAACTTGCACAGAAATGTTTCATAGTGTATGGGATGGCATATAAACAGAATGTTTATCTGAGGTATCCTGTACTTTGTTACTGTGTTCTTACTGTGTAGTATTAAATCTCTAATTTAAGAAGATAGGCTACTAAGAACAATATACGCGATGTTACAAAAATTCGCCAACAACGCTTGGTACATGAATACACACGTACAAAGAAACAAACAAATCCTAATTAACACAGGTCCGGAAACACCTGTACTAACGAAATATACTGAGAAGCTACCCTAATTTTTGGTATGTAAACATTACACTTTAAAAGTATATGTATTTACAAGTACAGAGATTTTTAAATTCAATATCTGATTCTTCCTCAGAGAGCGAAATTCGAGTCAGAGACAGCAGACAGACCGACATCTATTACTACTGGTAGGTCGGGGTGTATTGATAGCACTTCACTATCTCTACAGAATTTTTAGATTACTTTACTAACTGGTTCCTTTTCATTTATAAATTAGTATCTTGCTACTTTCTAATGCAAATGGAAATGGAAATTTTGAAAAATCATATTATTAACTAATTATATGGCGAGGTACGAGCTATACAAATTCGCAATGGGGTGAAATACGTTTCTCTGTAAACAAGATAACTTTTTTACCTATAACAGCTAGGGTGCTCAAATTTGGTATATAGGTACCTTGGGTCAATACCGAGATCCAGTAACCGAATCAGCCATCTAGGGTCACTCTCGAGGTCAAAATGATAAATTATTGATTTTTTTCTTAAAATTTATAGAAAGAGACCTATACGTTACAGTGACCTTAAAAAGGATATGTGTAACCGGATCATGCACACTTACCTGCAAAAAAATACAAACACCCATGGGTCACATTGAAGAGTAAAAAAATTATTTTCTCTAGGACATCATTATTTGTGCTTGAAAATTATTTTATTTAGCGCCAAATATTAATAACGATTTACAATAACATAAAAGACAATGGATGATTTTCAAGTTAACAAATATTATATATATTTAGTAAGGAATATAAAAGCATCACTCCAACAGTTGCATCGTACTACTACAAATTTGTGTAATTATTTGGAGGCGATACTGATACATCTGGTTATCATTTAGTGAGAAAGGTATTTCGCGACCAGTAGCTAAAAAAGTTGCGAAAAGGACACAGTATATCCCACAATCTATTGCGATATATTTCCATCTATGTTGGTATAAGAACTCACTGAGTTGAGGGACAGATACTCCAGGTCTTGCTCTATGACACAATTTGTAAAATTAGTTGCTTCAATCTTCCTATGCGTGTGTTATTTGCCATAGCATACGAGTCGACTATTCCAACTCTATTATGTCGTTGATCCCAAAATCCTAAATAAAATGTCCACCATCGGCATAAAGGGAAAAGATCAACTGTGACCGGAGAATCCTTTCATTACAATATTGATGTGTGTCACTGTGCTCGAATGTCGAAACCGTACCAGCCTTTGGCGTGGGAGACCCGGGTTCGATTCCCGGCGGGAGCACATGTGGTTCGGATTCCACGGTTATCAGTAGGTCCACGTCTCATATAGCCTCGCTGCTGAACGGGACGTTAAACTCAAAATCAACTCAACTCGAATGTCGAAACATTGTACAGCTTCATCAGCAAAACATCGTCGAAAACAGAATAAATACTATAGGGCAGAGTGAAAACAGTCTGCCAATTATTCAAATGTCGGTCATTGTTTATGTATCGGCCCAACGCATTAAAGTAAATATTGATCACAGAAGTTGACACGTCCCGTGTTGGATCCAGGGAAGATAAAACCTCTGAAATTGAAGGAGCTACTCTTACGTCATTATAAAATTTGAATTCTCTGGCAGATGAAACTGCTGTGAGGAGAAATAGACAATCGGTAGGAAAAGATCGAGAAAGATTCTGTTTTGATCTCTGACACACACACAAAAAAAAAAAAAAAACTTGATGCCTTGGGGATGATTATATTCCGTATTCACGGCAAAGTTAATTCGATATCCAGAGAAATATTTGTACTGTGAAGGAGCTGTTTGACTTTGGAGAGAAAAGGAGATCTAAGTAATAGAGAGGAAAGGAGACTTTGAAACTACATTCATACCTCCTGCAATGGTTTAAATAGGGTTTGAATCTATCATGAGTCCTCGTCATCCTCGTTCCACGAGTGCCTAGTATAAAGCACAGTCAACGAATTTGAATTTTTTAACCTCCAAATTATTAAAAACCTAAAAGTAAATGAAAATAAAGTAATAGGCCATATAGTTCTCGTAATTTGGAAATTAAAGTAAAGAGATGAAAATAAATTCCTTCCTGGGAATGTATATGCCAGGGAGAAAAACCCAGATTATTCCCATTTTTTATTTCCATTCCCACCGGGAATATTCCCACTGCCCATCACTAGCTACAGGTGCCAAATTCGTATGATATGACCTTCAGTTTTGCGTTCCTTTCAGCACCGAAGCTATATGAGACGTGGATCTACAGCTTGATGTGGGATCCATACCACATGAGCTCCCGCCAAGAATCGAAGCCAGGTCTACTACGCCAAACACATGTTTATGTTAAAGTGTTAATGAATTATGCTTCTCAATAAATTGTTTCCGGCTCCAAATTGCTTCGCTCATCGTAGTTAAGTGTTAAGTATATGGGGTTCTTCTTGATGTAGCATAAAATAGTTTTTCTTCAATTTCTACACATGTATAGATTTGTTTTGCATTTAAATTACTTATTACTTACATGTAAATTTCAACATTTTCGGATTGTAAGTACGATTACCTTAATTCGATGAATTACTTCAATTAATTTAAGTGGAATACAAATGCAATATATATATATATATATATATATATATATATATATATATATATATATATATATATATATATATATATATATTCAAATTCAAATTACAAATTCGCCAAGTGAACTTTGTGATGGACAAACACCGTGTGTGTGGGTTTTCTCGGGGTTCTCCCGTTTTCTTCCACTTTCTTCATTCCACCATTTCATTCATTACTCATCATCACTGTCTCCTTTAGCCTAACCGGCATAAACGTGGGTTGTAAAACTCAAATATTTCATTTCATTTTCAAATTATAAATTCAACTCTGTAATCTCATCGTGGTCATATGGTTAGCGTACACGTATTTGGTAGGGAGATTCGGCTTCGATTCTGGCCTGAAGATCTTGTGTTGCGGATTCTTTGTTAAGCTGTATGTCCACGTCTCAAACAACATTGCTGCTGAAAGGAACGCTAAATTTAAATCCAATTTGATCCATTCTTGTAATTCCTATAAGAAAATATGATTTAATGTCCATTTCAACTTCTAATTATCATCATTTATTTGTGTATTTATTGTGTGTGTGTGTCTGAAATATGTCATTTTTTTTTAAATCATAAAATATTAAGGCATAATAATGCAAATGTGAAAAGTCATACCTTTAATATATCAAGAATTAAATATTTTTTTTATTCTTAATAGAATCTTATCTATGTGGCAATATATTGTGTAATAGGAAATTTTGCTTGAGTATGAAGTGCGTTATATATGTTTGTATGAGTCTTTTTGGAAGTAGAAATTTAATGAAGAAATTCTCGTTATAATGTCATTAATTAAGATCCAAAGTTGTGTTTTACTTTCTATTTGCAAAGCCGTGACTTTAACCCCTTGCCTATAATTGATGAAGGGGAATTTGGTTGCCTCCGTGGGTCAAAGTTTACACTCAGTTATTTATGATTGTATCCACTAATCTGACTTTTCTTGAATAATTGAGAACAATGGAGTCCCTTTTTTACTGATTCCGTTAACAATACACTTAAGCTATCATCGCATAAAGCCGCATTAATTATTTTCCTGTAAACTTCCGTTATTATGTAACTATTATTTTAAGATGTGCAGCTTCCATCTTATAAGCAGAACAGTACGTAAGTTAAATCAAGAATTTTAACCAGAAATGTGCTAGAACCATACCTCAAAGAGTTTACGCTTATTGTTCTTCGCGACAAGGAACAATTTTACACAATGTTGGCTAATAGATAATAAGTTACTCATTTAGTTGGTTAATAAATTACTCCTTTTCAAACAAAAGCGTAAAAGATAGGGCCAACCAGTGGCGTATTTAGAAGGGGGGCTTACGGGCTTAAACCCTCTCGAAATGTTATTTAGTACATTAAAGTAAATGATATATCTTGCAGAATTTTCACATTTCCAGGACTAAAGTTGGCAAAGCCCCCATCACCCCCTGTAAAAAAAAATCGTAAATACGTCACTAGGGTCAGTCTACTAAACTTTCTCACTCTAATTTATCAAACTGAATGTTGGTGTGCTGCAGTCAATAATGAAGCATTTTGTGAAATACCAACAAAATTATAAGTTTCTTTTTTTTCTTGAAAATTTCGCCCAAAACAATACTCACCCCTTAAAGTAAACTACCTCTTGTAGTTTTTTTTTTCATAAGAAAATGGCTGATACATGTTAGAGTTATTGATCAATATTTATATATAAAATAAAATCGCATAAGTCGTATTTGACAAAACTGTCAAAAAAAAAAAAAAAAAAATTCGCCCCAAGAGTAAACTACCCATTGTGGATATTCTCATGAAAGATATTCATGAAATTATATAGGAATATTAATGAAATAATTATTTATGATATATGAACCAAAGTACCTAAGTTGTTTACGAGAAACTAACATGAAAAGAAACTCACCCCGAAAGTGAACTACCCTTTATAAATTTATTCATAAGGAGCAATTTAGACATTATAGAGTTATGAATAAAATGTTTATTTATGAAATATAAACGATATTGCATGAGTCGTTTTTGAGAATATCATCCGAAAAAGAGTCATCTCAAAGAATAAGCTATTACTCACGGATCATTAAAGGTCAAATGAGTTAGATCTATGCCATATTGTCATGATATTTAATGGCACGTTTATTTCTGAAATACGGACAAAAGCTCCTAAGTCGATTTTAGAAAATATCCCTCCCTCCCCCCCAAAAAAAAACTCAACACCAAGAGTAAACCACTCCTCGATTTTCTCCACATATATGACAGATACCACAGTATAGGGTTTTATTAAAGATTTAATTTATGAAACATGAACAGAATCGTTGGGGCCGTTTTTGAAAAAAAAATCGCAAATTTTGATTTTCACTGCTTACTAACTACCGCTAATTTTAAGGGTAGGAAGAAAATTCGAAAAAATTCCCCTCGGGAATTGCATAAAAAAAAAAACATTAAACTTAAAATTTGGTCTCGACATGTTAAATGGTATGGCCCCTAGGCGAATGTATATCATGTCGAACAGACAGATAGATGTGGAAAATACACTTTTTCGGTAGGTATAGGCATGAAACGTGTACATCCGTTCAAATCTGGAATTTTTTTTTTTTTTTTCACGACCACTATACTTTCTTCTCTCCTTTCATCGCTCGAAAGTTCAAGGAATCAGTAATTTTAAGTCATTAATTTACTATTTCACAAAAACATGATGTTACATCAGAAGTTGTTTCTTCACATCCATAAATTCATCACGTAAAAATTAAAATAAACTCTGCAAGAGATAATAAAGGTATTACGCAAAACGGGTATATATAAATGAATGAGCTTGTGTTTACAGCAAGAATTAAGAATATCTAAGTATTTTCGTTTAGATGTTTATGAAACTGATGTTGAGGGTTGCATAATAGCATTACACATCTATGCATGAAATGCACATCTATGCATGAATGAATGGAACACGGATAGCCACAATTAAAGTTGCCGTTACAGTTGACGACGTTAACGGATTGACTATATTAAGGAACTTGGCCGAGGTAAGTGCTCTAGCTATCGATTGAAAAATAACAAGACCCCAAAAAATCGCTCTCTTGGAAGAGATATTGTGTGGAGTAACGGACGTACTAGCGTTATAATATTGTAACGTTCTCCCTGTATAAGGATAGGTACATCTTGGTAGAGTAAAATTATAGGTTTGGAATTTTTTTCCTACTACCGGCTTATTATTTAAAAAATACACTATTTTACAAGTGTCATACAATAATGTTTTATATATGTTTTATATATATATATATATATATATATATATATATATATATATATATATATATATATATAAGATAGATATAGCGTCCCTTGACCGAATGGTGTTGGGAAGGATCCCTCAGTTGCAAACTACGTGAGGAAGTGTAGAACACTCTTTGCTTCACTCAAGCAGAGAGAGGTTAGGTTCCCGACAAGGCTTTACTGTGAGTCAGGCCGGGTTGAGAATATGATTTTCTCGCTGTTACACATGCATTGAATAACCGAGTGAACTTCCTTGTGAAACGAGTTTCTAAACGAGTCGTCATTTGTGTTTACCTACAACTAGTACCGTAGGTGGCTAAAACTCTGCATAGTTGCCAACTCCATGTATTAACATTACCACACACTTTTCATTTCTCTATATTCATATTCATATCGTCTTTATTGCAGAAACTTCAGAGGACGTCCAAAGCATTACAATCTTCAAATACTAAAGTTACAGATTAAAATGCATACAGCCTATAAAAAAGTCAAAATTGGATACAGGATATTTACCAAAAAAAAAAGAAAAGAAAAGAAAAGAAAAGGATATTTACAGAATATTTACAAAGGATCAGAAATTAAAATATATGGAGTGGGGTCCTACACCTAGATATAACTACAATACATACTGTAATATGTGTAAATTTTCCATCGTACTTCCAATGCAATACAAAGAGTAACGATTTCAACACAATACAATAAATGACTACTATACATGTCAATTCATTTTTCTCACAGTTCTTCAATGCTTTGTTATTTTTTACTTTCAGTGCTTTTTAATTTCTTAGAACTCTTCTATATCATATATTTAATTGTCTAATAAGAGTGATTTAAGTTTGCTTTCAAAAGTACCTACTTTGGCATCTCTCAGTGCTTTAGGGAGAGAGTTGAATAATTTTGCGGACGTGCCAATAAAACCCCTTTGTGTTTTGGTATAATTGTAATACACTGTAATTATATTATTTCTGTTTCTAGTGTTATATGAACGATACTTGGAATGTTCAGGGTAGTTATCTCTGTTCTCTTTTACATACATTAAACATTGAAAATCAAAAGTAGCGGGAAGAGTGATCATTTTGAGTAGCTTAAAGCTAGGTTTGCAGTGACTGCGAGAAGGAAGACTACATAACAATCTGACAGCTTTCTTTTGCAGCTTTAAAAGCTTATGAGTGTTACTACATCCACCCCAAAGAATAGTACCATATGGTAGAGAGCTGCGGATTTGGACAAAGTGAACAATTCTTAAGATTTTTAGACTAACGCAACCTCTTAATTTTCTCAACATGTATATATATCCTTTGTTACATTAGCTGCCGCGATTTCAATGTAATTGTACCAGTTTAATTTTGAATCAAGTTCAACCCCCCCAAAAAATAAATAACTTTAGAATTTTCTTTTTTTGTGTGTGTGTGTGTGTGTACTCTAGATTGTTATATGTAACATTAAGATCTTGTATTTTACTCAGGTTTAAACACAATAAGTTTGCAGTACACCAGTCCTTAACTACAGCTCTTATATCTTGGGTTAATTGTTCTTTTTCGACAACTGATTTAGGACTTACACAGACTCCAAAGTCATCAGCGAAAACATAGCCTTTAGCGGGAATACTAGCCACATTGGGAAGGTCATTGATATATGTAAAGAATAAAATGGGACCCATAACTGATCCCTGTGGTACTCCAGAACCCACTTGAATATTTGGAGTACGAATTATGGAATTGTGCTCTTTGATATCTGTCTGATAAGTATGATTTAATAAGGTTTAACGCACCATGTTGAAAACCATAGTAATTTAATTTACTTTAAATAATCTTATGAGATATCGTATCGAACGCTTTAGATAAGTCATAAAATCTAATTTTGGTAAAATATTTTCTTTCTAAGCTGTCTAAAATATATTCAACTAAGGAAGATGTTGCTTTACTTGTACTTAATCCTTCTCTATATCCAAATTGGGAGCTACTAAACAATGTGTTACTCTCAAAATATTTAACTATTTGATCATTGAGCAATATTTCGACTAGTTTCGCTACTACAGAGATTATAGATATAGGTCTATAGTTGTCACATTCTGAATTATTGCCCTTTTTGTGCACTGGAATTATTTTAACATATTTTAACATGTCAGGAAATATCGACTCTAATATGCAACTGTTGACAATGTGTATTAAAGGTTCAACAATGAAACGTGTGTCACTTTTAAGTATAATATAATTAAGACCATATACATCACAGGTACTACTATTTTTTATCTTCAAAATTGCTTTTCGACGTCCTTAACAGTTACTAATTTGAAGCTAAAAGTACAAGCTGGTTGAGGAATAGAATTCAGGTAAATATAAAAATTTCTACTAGGAGTTTTTGACTTAATCTCCTTTAATATTTCATTTATTTTATTAATGAAAAAAAAATCATTTAAATCTGAAGCAGTAATTGAAGTAGGATATTACAGACGAAACTCCAGAAACGTCGACCTTATGAACTTAGTTTCTGATTCTACCTCGTATATTCGTTACACTCTAAAAAAAATACAGTAGAATTTATGATAAAATTTAGCAGTGTAGGATAAATAAACACTAATACTAACGTAAGAATGAAAATGAAAATACACACTTGTTGTCTTATGCGTTACTGCAAACGTTTAATCTGATGCTTGTATTGTCATTATATCCTGTCTTCTACTAATCTTGAAATGTTTTCACCTAACACGACCGACGTGGCAATTTACTTGGTCTTTATCGTATCCAGGCGTTACAGTAGCGAACTGTTTGAATCAAAGTAAACATTGAACGTGAGTTTTGAGAAACTTTCGAACCTGCCCAGTAAGAGAATTGTGGATTTTGCTCTTTACTCAGGCGAGATCTTCCTAACAAATAAATATTTGCTCACAGAAGATCTCTTGAGTGTAATATTCTTCTCTCGCCAACAAGAGCAGCTACCTCGTCGATTATAAGGGTGATGAAATAGCATCTTATATTTTTCTTTCCAAATCTTTTGATCATTAAATATTTCATACAGAAACACCATCTCTTCACAAGACTTAAAACAGTAAAGTTCGTAATATTGCTATATTTATTTTTTCACTCTAAAGCAACTTAATTTCTTTAATTAAAGTGTCACGTTGCGAGTTAGTAATCTAAAATACCTGTGAAAATATTCATCTTCTCACTATGTCTAGTCTATCATCACGGTCAAATATCTTGCTACAGAAGATAAAGGTTTATAAAGCTTGTTTTGGCTTATGACACAGTGCATATACAGGGTGTTAATGAACTATACCGACGAACTGTAAGAGATAATTTCTCACATCAAAATAAAAGAAAAAAAGTAAACATGGACCTACAAAGAAAAGCACATAGTTTCAGAGCTAGGGCTGTCCCAAGAGCGTGGGAAACGTACGTTCCAACACGTTATTTTGAATTCGAAACTCCCCGGAGTAGCAGTCCATCTTATCATAAAGAATTCGTTCATACGGCATACGAAAATGTGTATCTCAGCAATATGCAATTGGTGGGCAAGGCGTTTCCTACAAAACATCTCTCCCAGCCATGCTCGCGACATAATTCTCACATATGCTTTGATTTTAAGGTGGATTCATAGTAGACAAGAGGTAGGCGTTGATAGCAGTGAGCACGGAATGCTTCAGCGGAAAGTCGGAAGTGTTAGGGGACCACCAGCCTCCTTGTTTTCCCAAAAACACGTGCTGTGATGTATTTTGTCATGGTATATTTAACTTCCATATAAATTATGTGTATGGATAAGCATGAAACAATATATCGGAGCACTCGTTAAGTCCGTGCAGAAAACGATCGAATTAATAAAATGTTGTTAAGTGTTGGTGTTCAACCCTTCAAAAAGTACAAAAATGCATATAGATTTATTTTAAAACTTGAAGCAAATAAATTGATGAAGAACATTTCAACATAGTAGGGCCTCCAACCCTCCTGATTTGGACAGGATTAATCAGAAAGTCAACGTCTTGTCCCGGAGGAATGTGTTCATATATCGGGGTAGTTAGAATAACAGAATTCAATATACCGTTTTATTTAATAATGACTGTCTGTTACGCTGGTTATAATAAATAAATAGATAAATACAATACAAGTGTTCAACCAGGTGTACATATGCATATGTTGTGAATAGTGAACGAGTTACTGTTCGTTGTAGTGATATGAAATTTCATTTCATTTATTTGCCTGCTTCATTAGGTTACAAGGCAATAATAATTCTAATGTAAGCATTACAGTTGTCAGAAAATAAAAATATACAATATTGTCAAGTACCAGAGGCATACATCATGCATCTTTCTAAAATACAAAACCACATTAATAGGATATATTACGTATTTACATCGTAATTAGGTAACTGTTTTTACCACACCAGGCATGTACTCACGAGTAAGTATATGTTACCAACTCTTCACTTAATGAGTCATTTAAATAAACTTTAATGGTACAATAGCACTTTACAGCGAGTGAATTATATAACGTCTTACCAAGAATGGAAACATTGGTCATATTTTTCAAGTACAGAGGAAGTTTATTATACAACCTGACACAATTTATGTGCATGGTTTTGCTTATATTAGCATATTTTTGATGCATCACAAATATGTCACTACACTGTCTTGTATTATGGCTACGAACATTTTTGTTAAAAATAAAAATATGCTTGTTTTTAAGAGTAAAAAGAATATATTTATAGATGCATAAGCTGGGGAGTGTTAACATTTTTGCTTCTATGAAAACCTTTTTACATGTCGATTTTGTGGGTAATTCAAAAATAATTCTAATCGCTTTCTTTTGCAATCGGAAAGTGCTTAAACTATTTTCAGCAGATCCCCAGTGCATTATGCCGAAGTTAATTAATGAACTAAGCTTGGCGTAGTAAAAGCTAAGAAGTGCTTCTCTCGACGCAGTACCTTTAAGTTTGTATAAGACAAAACACACGCTACTTAGTTTCTTGTTTAAAGTGGAGATATGAGCAGACCATGAAAGATCGTCACTTATGATTACATCGAAAAGTTTTGTCATGCAAGAATATTGGAGTAAGTTAGAAGATATTTTTATTCTAGGTGATATAAGCGGTTTTCCTGGAAAATGTAAGGGAATCGATTTATTATGATTTATAATTAACCTATTCGCTGTTAATCATTTTGTAATTTGTCCGTAAAAACGTCAGATTTCCTCAGCTTCTTCTATTGATTTTCCTGATATAATCATACTGATGTAATTAGCATATATAATATATTTTGCTGGATACATATATTCTAAAAAATCACTTATATATATGAGGAAGAGAATAGGACCCAAAATGGAACCTTGGGGAACTCCTCTGATTACAGTTGATAAAGACGAGCAAGTTGTTTGAAACTCATCTGCAGCTAATTTTGATATTTGTACCACTTGTTGTCTACTGGATAAATAAGAGAGAAACCAGTTTTGAGCTACTGCTCTAATACTATAAGCATACAACTTGTTTAAAAGAATAGTATGATCAATTGTATCAAAAGCTTTGAATAAGTCGATGAATAGGCCAACAACATACTTATTGTTTTATTTAAAAAAAAAGAAAATTCAAGAGATATATTGGACATGTAATCAAACAAGGCTGCTTCAATACTTTCCTTATTTTGGAAGTCATGTTGTGATGGTGATAGTAAGTTACATGACTTCAAAAAATTGCAGAGTCGTGAATTCATCACATATTCAAAAATTTTTGAAAACGTGGAAAGAATGGAGACTGGGCGATAATTTCTTACATCATGCATACTGCTTTTTTTTTACGGAGTGGAATTACTTTTCCCACTTTAAACACTCATGGAAAATATCCTTTCTCAAGATATAGGTTTACTAAATAACAGAGATGATTTACAATGAAAGGAAAACAAAATTTAATAAGTCACTGGAACTTCATCAAAACCTGAAGATCTCGTATTAGACATCCTACTCATATTTTCATCTACTGTTACTGGAATTAAAAAGAAAGCATGTGAATGCATTGGAATTTTCATCGAGTCATCATAACTCGCTTGTATTGGGTTAGGTAATGGTACACTATCTAGAAAATAATCATTGAAGACACCTGCAACCCGCTTAGGTTCTTTAATAATTTTGCCCCTAACTTTAACATACTCAAAGTCGCTCTTTTTGTTGTTTGTTCCACCATTTAAGATTTTCCACATAGCTTTAGCTTTATTAGTAGAATTAAGAAGAGTGGAGCTATTTGGTAGTAATTTAGCTGTTTTAATTACTCTTCTGTATATTTTCCTGTACTTAAAAATATAAACCTGTGAAAAAGTGATGTGAAATCGTTATTTGTTATTGGTAGTTGTAATATATGTTGTATTGTGTCAGTACTGTTGCCCTATTCTAGCACCATTTCTTTTCTCTTTGCTGTCACTGTAAAAATAAATATTTTCTTTTTTCTTTTCTTTTCTTTCTTCTTTATTTATTTATTTATTTATTTTCTTTGAGAAAGTAAATCTCAGTGAAATTGAGAAAACGAAGCACTAGAAACTACGGCTTATTATTTGGAAAGCGATGATTATGACAATTAGATTTTATTTTTATATGATATTTTCCTCTGTTCTTACTTGAATTTGTGATTAACACGAATGTAAGCTATCTTTGTGTATATATAGGTCAAGAAAGTCTATTGTACGAGGAGAAGTCAAAACGTAAAGGGACTTTGAGAAAAAGGTACATTTATTCTAATGATAGAAAACTGGAACATACACTATGTTTCTACATAATCTATCTGCCTTTCAACAGACTTTTCCCAACGTTTCGCAAATTTTTTTTCCTTTTAAATTCCGTCGTAAAAAAATGTTTTTCGGCTACACCTGTAACCAATTTTGCACCGCATCCATGCCTAGCTCATAGTTGACGTTTAAAATATTTAACTTCTGGTGGTGATGGGCGTTTCGAAACCATGCTCACTGCTTTACTTTCCGGTTCGTGACGATGTACCCAATGTTCATGTCCATGGCCTGTCCGATCTTTCCTCGTCACGTAAAGAAGTTTTTCCTTGTTTGGAACGCTCTATCCATTCCTAGATCTTAGTTCGCGATAAACAGCTGTCACCATACTGCGTTTGCATTCGACGAACAATTTCCGCCGATTTAACACCTTTCGCAAACAAAAAGAGAACCACTGCTCCCATTACCTCTTTCGTGCAGATCGACAATAAAGCAGCTATGTTTAACTGTCTACTACATTCCAACGTCTAATGCGGGAATAAGAGTGACACGTTGTCTAGAGTTGTTGCAGACGACACTAATTCAGGGCTTCATAAAGCAGTGTTACCAAACCCTAGTCCGAGAAATTCTAGTCCCTTTATTTTTTGACTTCTCCTCGTAAAAATCTATATATGAACTTAACAGAAAAAGAGAAAATACGTACTACGGAAACAAAAATGTTCAACAAACCTACTACTGTAACTATACAATTCAAACTATCACTCAAAGGAAGAAATACATTTATAAAATCGTACAGAAAGAGTCAATTTTCTCGAGGATGTTCTATTAGTAGAAATGCCATTTTCAAACTGCGAATAAAACAAGAACAGAAGTAACTAGCGGGGGTTCTTTCTGCAGGAGAACTAATAATACTTATTTTACAAATTGTCTTCGCTACATTTAACTCGTCTTCCTAACAACACTCAGAGAAGAAGGACAACAACACATCAGTGAAGTGATTTAAATGGATGAGAACCTGACATCACTTATAAATCATGAAGGAAAGCTGTCAGAAAAAAGCATTAGCCAGATACGGAGACTTTCAAAATCGCCTGTGGTGTTGGATAATGAACCAGAGTTAAGTTTCGAAGACTCATTAGACAAACTTTTGTCACTGGTTCCTGTTAATCTGGTGATCATAAGAGCTTCTTCTGAGACTACAGGAGATGAGCTATTGAAGGCTACCACAATAAAGAAGCTTCTTAAGAAACTTTGATAAAATAAACTTCCGAAACTTCATAATTATGCAAAAATGACTGTTTTGTTTTGGGACAGAAAGTACTTCCATTCAAGTAGGTATGTTATTTTACATTTTCTTTTTTTTAAGTTTCTTGTACACACACATACATACACACACACACACACACACACAAACATACATATATATACTATGTGATCAAATGTATCCGGACAATCCCAAAAACATTCGTTTTTCATATTAGGCGCATTGTGCTGCCACCTACTGCCAGGTACTCATTATCAGCGACTTCATTAGTCATTGGACATCGTGAGAAAGCAGAATGGGGCGCTCCGCGGAACTCACGAACTTCGAACGTGGTCACGTGATTGGGCGTCACTTGTGTCAGAAGTCTGTACGCGAGATTTACACACTCGTAAACATCCCTAGGTCCACTGGTCTGATGTGATAGTGAAGTGGAAACGTACAGCACAAAAGCGTACAGGCCGACCTCGTCTGTTGACTGAAAGGGACCGAAGACAGTTGAAGAGGGTCGTAAAGTGTAATAGGCAAACATCTATCCAGACCATCACACAGGAAACCCAAAATGCATCAGGATCCACTCCAAGTACTCTGACAGGCGTGAGGTGAGAAAACTTGGATTTCGTGGTCGAGCAGCTGATCGTAAGCCACACATCACACAGGTAAATGCCAAACGACGCCTCGCTTGGTGTAATGCTGCTTGTAGACGATCCAAGAAAGCTTGAACAAGATCATTCAATACCTCAAATTTACACGTTCAAAGGAGTATTGTTCAAGACACTTGAACGAGAGTCTCGAATGGTCTTCAAACAACTTTTACACGATCATAGAGGTATTGAATCATGTTTTACATACTTGTTGATAGTGGCAGTCCAAAACAAGTGACTGAAACTATGAAAACAAATGAAAGCGAAACTGCGTACTGATGTGGTTCAGACCTACGCATGAATAGCTATAATATTAGCATATGTTTCCTCGATTTCTGCAAGCATTTGGAATTTAATAGATTACCGGTATATTAAATCATTTAGAAATCAGGTCAATTGATTTTGTAGCAACCCCCTTCGAATTTTCACTAAGTATTTTGCTACTTTTACACTAAATGCGGGTTAGGTTAGCTTAAGTTAAAAGAGTAAAGTGCTGCTTAGATATAAAATCCCTGTACTAATCTTTTTAAAAATCTGATTCTTCAACTAGCGTATTGATGGCAGAATCACACTCAAAAAGAAAAAAAAAATCGAACTGTTTCCCAAAAATGTATCACCTTTAGATGTTATTTATGCTATGGTGTCGAAGACTGATTAGAGAAAGGGCTGAAAACGCACAAAAAAACAAACGGAGCAATGATAACATTTTTTTTTCGGCCACTGGACTTAACGCCCATATCTGCATCACACTTTCTTCACAAACCTATCCCATATTTGGTAGTGGTCAAGAATAACCCATCAAACAAATAGTAATTTTACTGTTAAAATGTGTGAGTGCTTATGAAAGAGGACTGTTTGGAATAATAGTTTCCATGCAACTCTATCCATCACGACTCTGGAGCTCACTAAAGAAATAATAAACACTTCTGACCAGAGTATATACACTTGTTTATTAAAAAACTAAATTCCAGTGTAACAGTTTCAACAACGTAACGTTGTCTTCATCAGACACTAACTGAAAGAGATATCTTAGAGCGCAGTTATATATACTAAAAGTGAAAGTCCTTGTGTGCATGGGAAGCCATCTGGGTCGGACTTCCCCGGGCGTCACCTTCCGGCCACCTGCCCTGACCTAATTACCCTCCCACCTGTGTTTATCTTTTCCAGACACACCTGTTGTTTATCCTGACCAATTGCCTTAAAACATTTTCTCTTAATCTACCTCCGATGCCTATTAGAAATAAATAACAGACTATACTACATACAACTGATTATAAATACAGCAATACAAATATATATATATATATATATATATATATATATATATATATATATATATATATATATATATATATATATATATATATATAGACATAAAAATAAACTATAAAATATAGCAATATATAAAAACTCTATATAACTATATACAATATTAAACTATATATACTATTAAATATATGAATATAAATTACATATAAATATGTTCAATCTTGTTTTTTGCCTTCAATTTGTTCTAATAATTTATCCCATAGATCATGTATTAACAGTCCACTTGTCCAGTTCATTAATTTGTCACTTTTCTCTTTCTTTATTATTCGTGCTTCCTTCCATTTTCTTATCATTGGTCTATTCTCCCTTTCTAGCCCCTTTACACCTTCCCAATCTATATCATGTCCCATTTCTTTAACATGTTTATATATGGCATTGTTTTCTCTCTTAAGTCTCACATCATCCCTATGTTGTTTAATTCTCTCCCTAAGTTTTTTCCTGTTTCCCCTATGTATATCATATCACAATCCTTACACGTCACTTTATACACTACACCTTCATCTTTCTCACATATTTCCTTCGTTCTACTTTTCGCTTTCTTGATCATTTCCAAAATTCTTCTTCCTCCTTTTCTGTACGTCTTCACACCACCTCTTCTAAGTAAGTTCTTTAGTACTTCTGTCTTCTCCCCGATGCTCTCTATCCCGTGCCATTTGTTCTCCTCCTCTTCCTTTCTCTCCTTTCTCCTTCCTTTCCTTCTTTCCTCCTCAATTCTGTTCTTCCTTAACTTCTGTCTGTTGTACCCGTTCTGCTCTAGTAAACTGTGGAACTTCTCTATGTCCTCCTTCTTTTTCTCCTCTTCAGTATCTATTTCTTCTATTCTTCTCTCCATATTCCTTATGAAGTTTCTTTTGGTGCTGTAATCCACATCACTTCTTTCGTGGCAATAAACTCCTGCTGCACATTCTTTCCTATACCATCTTGTTGTAAATCGTCCATCTTTTCTCTCTATAGTCATGTCCAGGAAGTTTATAATGTTGTTGTTCTCCACTTCCATTTCCAGTCTTATCCCTTTTTCTTCATCTTCAACCTTCTTTACGAATTTTTCCAGTTGTCTCTTTGTTCCTCTCCATACTCCCAAACAGTCATCCACGTATCTGCAAAACAATATAAGGTTGTTTCTACCTTCTTCTATCACTTTCTGCTCCCATTTGTTCATCACCAATTCCGACAATACTGGGCTTAATCTTGAACCTATACTCAGTCCTTCCTTGATCTCGTTTTAAGGCAATTGGTCAGGATAAACAACAGGTGTGTCTGGAAAAGATAAACACAGGTGGGAGGGTAATTAGGTCAGGGCAGGTGGCCGGAAGGTGACGCCCGGGGAAGTCCGACCCAGATGGCTTCCCATGCACACAAGGACTTTCACTTTTAGTATATATAACTGCGCTCTAAGATATCTCTTTCAGTTAGTGTCTGATGAAGACAACGTTACGTTGTTGAAACTGTTACACTGGAATTTAGTTTTTTAATAAACAAGTGTATATACTCTGGTCAGAAGTGTTTATTATTTCAATAGTTTCCACTGTCGGAACATGTGTGTATAATGTAGGAAACAAATATTTTGTGTTTAGAAGTTTAATGTTACTAGTATCAAATCATTACAGGGGCTATAGTTAAGTTCAAATGAGTGAATACGATGTGAAGGGTTTGTTGCACTATTCTTATTCTTATGTTACTTGCAGTGTAACCTCCGTCGATGACGCGCCTGCTCCCTACGGTCGTACTCTCGCGTGGGCCACTTTTTATGTTCCTACCCTGGTTCTGTTAAATAGCATTCTCAATTTTAGTGTTTTTTTTTTCACTTTCGTATATGTGGTATATGTTTGGATGCGCATATGTACCTTACGGGAAAGTCCTCGTAAAATTAACATGCACGCACGAAAGCAAATCCTATCTTAAGAAATAACTTCTGAAATGCTACGTGTGAATTCCGTCATAAAATAATTGTAATCTTATAACAGGATAACATGTAATCATTTCCACGGTACTTCAGTTTGAGAGCATATAATCAATCTGTACGCAATTATTTATTTAATTATCCCAAATTAATAACAGTACAAAACGTCTGATTAAAACAAAAAAGTCAGATATATGTTTTTTTTTTTATTTGATGGACTTTTCTTTCTTAACCTACACCCGATATTCTTGTGTATTAAATTCTCAAATTAATACTTATATCATTGCCACAAAACTTAACAATTGTTACGCGCACTGTAACTACATAAATCGTGTATATCATCAACAAAGATACTAACAATATCTTCCAGCGCAGATATTATACTTCGTTTATTATTATAAGCACTTTGAACATCAGATAATTATGGAAGAAAGTAATGAATAGATATTTATTCAACAACTGACGTTCTGTTACGACGCCATCATAGATCTTTCGTATTTTCATGCACTCAACTCGAGTGCTGATTGGCTATTGAACGTTCTTGAATGGGATTGTTTAGAACAGGACCGAAACGAAATTTCTTGAACGAAACTATTGAATTCAAGACAAAAATGACGTCAGTGCTGACGTCTTTTTCATCAAATAGTCTTGAATGGTCTTGAACGAGACTCTTGTACAAGCTTTCTTGGATCGTCTACAAGCAATATAAGGAGCGTAAACAATGGACGATTGAACAGTGGAAAAACGTTTTGTGGAGTGACGAATCACGGTACACAATATGGCAATCCGATGGTAGGGTATCGGTATAGCGAATGCCCGGTAAACGTCATCTGTCTGTGAACAGTCTTATTATATATGGTACTAAAATCAACACATTATTCTAATACGCTAATCAACACGCGTGAGCTTGTATGGACTGATATCAGATTATTTCAAAACAAATCATAGTATATTTCACTTTACGGCTTCGGATTATTTTATACGCGATGAAAACTCAACATTCTTAACTGCATGCAATTATATGTCAGCAAATGTCAACAATGAGATCGTTCACAGAAAGCAACGTAAAGAGAAAATATAAAACTGCAGCATAACAACGGAAATAATGCAATATAGATAAACTTCAAGTTAAGGGAAAAAGCAAAATTGACTATTGTTAATAATTTGATTACTGGACTATATAAATGACTGTGCTTTTCAGGAAAGTTAATTTAGAAAGTAGATTATCTAAATACCTATTCATATGGGCCAGAACTAATATTTACTCATCATTAATCGCAAAAGAAGGATCATTTTCGTGTTGACCAGTTTACTAAGTATCAGAATAACAAAAACCTGGCGGCGAATAATTCACAACTCGGCACGAGATGTCATTAATAGTACACAAACTAACTTTGCACTAGTAAATGAAATTTGTACTTTGTCATCGATAACTATGAGTAATATATGGAGTAATTACGGTACAGTGTTACTATGAATTTGAAATGCAAATTGGTTTATCCGTTTAGATTGACCACGAGAGATGACTAATTAAGCAATACACTGTCCATGAAGAAATCATTTTCACTCACACATCACTACGGTCAAAATACTGAAATTTACACACACATGCATGCCACATTCCACATAGACAAAGAACACAATATTAATACATATCACTATCCATATTAAATCATCTTATCACCCAGTTCAACTGCACATAAATCAAACAAATTACTGAAAGCGCCATCCTAGACTGGCTCTATGCACTATGAAAAAGAAAGCAATGGTCAGAGCCCAATTCTACCAATTAAATTATGGTTTTCCAATTTTTTTCAATGACTCAGAAAGGCCATATTGAAACTACTAATGGTAAGGGTCCCTTTCCTGAAGGAAAAATAACCCCTTTTTGATCTTTTATTCAGCCCATAATGTGTTAGAATCCGTGATCGACTCACAAGGGAACCTTCCGAAAATGATAGTTGCAGTGAAGGATATGATCTATACCAATTGAAAGAGCTGTAACAGGGATGAACATTCCCAAAAAATTAGCTGCCCATAGCAATAGGTTTAAGAAATATAAGGAGTGGAAGTTCGGGAAACAGCAAGGTTGGACAAGGGGGGAAAAGAGCAAATTCCGCAAAAAAAGGGGGCACGGCAAAATACAATGCTGACAAGTGATGTATGGAAATAGACTTGCCACAATAGGGAACAAATGAAGGCCACCAGTTGGGTTAACAGTGTTGCCAACTGCAATGAAAAGTACATGTTTTGTAAAGAGCACTATATGAAGTGAGTGTAATATTCAGTGTCAACCTGTCATGTAGAACATAAGATATGATAATCAGTGGTACAATCTAACAAAAGGAAATAGAAAAAAAACAGAAGTATGTAAAATACGGAAAAGACGGAGTTGGCCATAATGCGCCACATTTAATCTCGAGCTGTACATATTAGAATGAACAAAACAAGAAAGCACCAACTATGCAGGAAACCGACGTATTTAGAATCGAAAATAAAAAAGAGTTCCAAAGTTGGCAATACTGGTCATGAAAATCCAAACAATTCTAATATAGTTATTCTACTCGCTGCACAAAAAGAAAATTTTGGCAACAGGCATTAGTCTTCGCATCATTTGTGCATGCTCGTCAACATTGTACGTGCAATTGTTCGTTGAGACAATGGTCCAAACAGAAGATTCATTTGCATTGAGCACAGCGAAATACTGCCAATCCGTCATACATGGTGCAATGATCGCCTGTGAATGTCCAAAGAAGTGTCGGAACCTTTGGTGGTTTTTCTATCACATATCCACACCTGCATAAAGCAAACATAATCAAAGGCTTGAATAAACATGCCGTAAACTGGTAATGGGTTAAGGCTTGAAGTTTCAGAAAATTCTCGCGGGATCAAATGTTAAAGTGAGTATCTGATAACACAAGCTCTGTAACGTAGCGCACAAAGTTCTTGTATGGTCTAAAAACATACACATCAAGTGGTTGTATCAGACCCGTACAACCAGGAGGGATCAGCTCAACTTTGAAATTCACTCCGGATGGTACATGCTCGTAGAGCAAGTTGGTGTCTTTGTTCGCTGTCCAAGAATCAACAAATAGCACAACATCAGTTAGGTTTCTTTCTGCCAAACTTGGCCAAAATACGTTGGCATAAAACACGCTTAAATCACTCTTCCGCATGTTTGCAGTTGTATTTGGGAAGGCCTTAATATTCGAAAGAGTTGACAAAAAGTCAAAACGGCCGCCAAAAATATCTGCTCGGTGACAAGAACATCGTGCATTTTTGGCAGCCATTTCGAAACCCGTGCTTCATATAGCAAATGTTTCTTATAGGCGATGTTGCATCTATCCAAAGAAATATCATCGGCCCCATGTTCCCATTTGAAATGTTGCGTTTGACCCTTCGCGCCTTATGATGGGGGCCCTGCGGGACTTCCTTCTTACAAAGTTTTTTTGGCCCTCGACATGAGCACATTCCTGTGCAATTGGATTTGCAACATCTCTTTTCGCTTCGCAGCAATTTGAGATCACAATGTTCGATGCCATGTTAAGACACAACATATATTTGTGGCGGCCATTTTAAAAACCATGCTTCAAATAGCAAATGTTTCCTATAGGTATTGTTGCACATTCCATGATCTATTGAAAGAGGTACTACTCGGTCCCTGTTGCCATTTGAAAGTTTGAAGTTAGCTCCTGGGGCCCTATGACGGGGATCCTGTGGGCACTTGCTTCTTACAGATTTTTATCACCCCCTGACATTGGTACATCGCTGCACAAATGGATCCGTCACATTTTGTTCGTTTTGCAAATCTTTCAGGTCACAAAGTTTGGTGGGACATCCTGTATATTCCCACACACGACCCAACCATGACATAATGTTCACTACTTCTATTATCGTTGTTGGCTCAACCCAACCATTTCATGTTCCCCGACTTGACATTCCCTCAACCACTCCAGCTTTGATGCATTCCTAGTGATGCCTGTTGTCGGAATTTTCTTTTTGTGAAGCGAGTGGCCTAACTATATTAGAATTGTCTGGTTTTTCATGACCAGTGTTGCCAACTTGGGAACTCGTTTTTCTTTTCGATTCTAGGTATGTCGGTTTCCTGCATAGTTGGTGCTTTCTTGTTTTGTTCATTCTAATATGTACAGCTCGAGATCAAATGTGGCACATTATGGCCAAATCCATCTTTTCCGTATTTTTCGTACTTCTGTTTTTTTTCTATTTCCTTTTGTTAAATTGTACCACTGATTATACACGTCATATCTTATGTTCTAAATGACAGGTTGACACTGAATATTACACTCACTTCATATAGTGCTCTTTACAAAACATGTACTTTTCATTGCAGTTGGCAACACTGTTAACCCAACTGGTGGCCTTCATTTGTTCCCTATTGTGGCAAGTCTCTTTCTATACATCACTTGTCAGCATTGTATTTTGCCGTGCCCCCTTTTTTGCGGAATTTGCACTTTTCCCCCTTTGTCCAACCTTGCTGTTTCCCGAACTTCCACTCCTTTTATTTCTTAAACCTATTGCTATGGGCAGCTAATTTTTTGGGAATGCTCATCTCTGTTACAGCTCTATCAATTGGCATAGGTCACATCTTTCACTGCAACTATCATTTTCGGAAGGTTCCCTTGTCAGGAATAAGTGAGAGTCCCAGGTCTAACTTACACGGACATTGTGAAATTCAATTTAACTACAAAGGAATCTACACCTACCGCCATGTTACTAATAAAAAATAAATCACATATACTACAGATACAGAACTATAAGTGGACAGGCCTATCGTACCCTACGCGAATTTGGAGGGGTAGAAAGGATATTCTAAATGTTTAAATCACTGAAACTTCATTTGAAAATCACTTGCAACGGAGAATTAATACACTACACTGTAAATCCTGTCCATCACCACCGATATGAACCAACATGGCATTTCTGACTTAAACTTACTATTTTACGGTTTGCTGATTGTCTAGAATGAAATTTCAACACTGTGGGACTCCCAACGGTTTCCTGGATGGTTCATTTCTTAAATAAGTCTAATTTTACCTTGATTTTACTCTTTTTATACCAAACTCCTAAATATTTCGGAAGCAAGACTAGCAGGTTGTTGCCCGATGCCTTCCAGTTAGCAAAGTGACAATAAGCGCTCCTTAATACTAGAGCTTCGGAAATAGTCTTAATCAGAACAAAGAGTTTTGGCGGCGGAAAATACAAAGCGAATAGAAAATAGTAAAAGCTGGATGAATACGGATTTGTGGGAGGATATGGGCATCTCAGAGGGACGAAGGGGGTCTAAATTATTCTGCCAAATATCAGATTGGTGGATAATTTCAAGAATGTATATCCAATTGCGGGCCTATGTTTCCGTATAGCATTAAAGTGTATAATTTCAATACTCATCCATTTGAAATGCCCATATACAGGGTTTACATTAAAATAATGTATAAATAAAGATATTATTCCCCAAAATATAAATCCTATTGGGTTATTCAAAGGTTCCACATTAATTTTGGCTTGAATAAGGATCAAATGGATATACTACATGGACCGAAGAATATATATTAAAAAATATACAGTATACAGTACGTTCAAAAATATCCCCCCCCCCGCAAACAAAAATTTCATTACATTACATGTCAGCGTGTGTAGTGCTAACAGTAAAATTCGGAGGTGCTGGTGTTATGGTGTGGTCGTGCTTTTCTTGGAGGGTGCTTGCACCCTTGTTGTTTTGCGTGGCACTCTCACAGCGCAGGCTTACATTGATGTTTTAAGCACCTTCTTGCTTCCCACTGTTGAAGAGCAATTCGAGGATGGCGATTGCATATTTCAACACGATCGAGCACCTGTTCATATTGCACGGAATGTGGCGGAGTGGTTACACGACCATAACATACCTGTAATGGACTGGCCTGCACAGAGTCCTGATTTGATTCCTAAATAACACCTTTGGGATGTTTTGGAACGCCGACTTCGTGCCAGGCCTCACCGACGTACATCAATACCTCTCCTCAGTTCAGCACTCCGTGAAGAATGGGTTGCCATTTCCCAAGAAACCTTCCAGCACATGATTGAAAGTAAGTCTGCGAGAGTGGAAGCTGTCATCAAGGTTAAGGGTGGGCCAACACCATATTGAATTCCAGCAGTACCGATGGAGGGGCCACAAACTTGTAGATCATTTTCAGCCAGGTGTCCGGACACTTTTGATCACATAGTGGATATATATGTTTGTTCTTCCTAGAATATTGTATTCTGCTGGTTTGCAATAGTACTACATCTTTCTGAAAAGCACAGTTCTAAGTGTAATGATTATATTATAAAATATTAATGTGCCTTGTTGGTCGGTCTATTAGCTGTACTGGGATCTGGACACACGCTCAGGAATTTGGGGAATAAAACTTAATGAAAACTTGCTTCGCATAAAAATAAAATTCCTACGATTAAAATAATATTTTCTTATGTAATGCTACTTACTTGCATTCCCAATTGTCTCGTCGCACAACAAATGTAAAAAAAAATATAAAAAAAAAAACTTAAATTTATAATTGCCTGCTTTGGCGTTAGACCAGCTGAAGTTATCAGTTTGTCGTCACAGTTATCGTGAGAAAATTTCACCTTTTATACTAGCACAATATTAACGTTTGCAGGACTTTTATTTAGCATGTAGGTGTTCAAGGTATATTCCAGCATTAACTTCAGCATTTCCCGATATCGGTAAACATGGAACTCAAAGTACTTTACAAGTCGGAGTAAGGCAAACAATGATGACAAGTGTTAATTCATAATTTATTATGACTGATTAAATATTTAATATATATATATATGAAGACAAAATGTTCGCTTTCAAATTATTGTTATTACCAATTACTATTATTAGTATCTCTGTCTTTCATCAATATACTACCAATGAAACAGTGTCTAAAATTTTAGATATATTAAAAAAAAAAACTGGTTTCACATTTTATGTCACTATGTTTTCTGTTAAAAGAGCGTATGTGTCCAAAGTTAAATGTTTTTTTTTTTTTTTTTTTTTTTGTAGATTAAACAATAATTCCCAGGTACATCCTATATAGTTTATAAATAATTAGTAACCATGTATATACACTTACACACACACACACATATCTATCTATCTATCTATCTATCTATCTATCTATCTATCTATCTATCTATATATATATATATATATATATATATATATATATATATATATATATATATATATATATCAACCGAACCTACTCGTGAGAAAACAGTTCCCGAAAATTTTGTTCATTACACATACGCCCTTTTAACAGAAATCAATTCAAATAGCTTATTATCAAAGATACGATATTTCAGTATCAGGTTAGAAACTGTTGGAAATACCATCGTAGATTCCGTACACTCCGGGGATTGATCCCAGACCATTTCGTTGGTAGATATCTTGTCTGCATCTCCATGACGGTAAAAGGGGAGGACGATGACTTAGTGGCAGAGCGCATACTTCTGATAAGTAGGGATCCTGGTTCGATATCATACCATGTAAGTGTGTGGAGGACAACATCGTGTTTTTGGGTCTTGGCGAGTGGTGTATTCCAATCTTTTGTGCTGTCATACGGAGGGGCTATCTTGGCGCCAAGATAGCCCCCCGCCCAAAATATCATCCCCTGTTTCTCGAAAACTATCATGGTACAAACAAAACTTTTTTCGGTACAAACGGTACAAACGATTTGCTTTCGAATGGTGTATTCCAATTTTTTGTGCTGTGATACGGGGGGGGCTATCTTGGCGCCAAGATAGCCCCCCCCCCAGTTGACCTCTCAAGTAACCCTATAAGGAAAATGGTACAACCGAAAATATTTTCGGTATAAACGGTACAAACGTAGTACAAACGAATGACCTAGTCATTGTTTCAATTTTCTAAAGTGGGGGGGCTATCTTGCCATACGTTTCCTCGAGGTACTCCCGTTTCCTCTCACATTTTCATTCGACTAATTCTTCCATCATCATTCTCTTGCCTTAATCATTCGTCTTCATTAGCCTAATGAATATAATAGTGGGAATTTTAACTGAAAATTATTTTATTTCATTTTCATTTCCTGACTCTAAGAAATACATAGAGATAGAAAGATTAATACAAAACCAAAAAATCCAATACTACGAGTTTTTTTTTATAAAAAAAAATAACCTTGAAGTTAAATCAATATTGCTCTCAAGTCCTTAATTATAAATAAAAAATAATTAAAAATCACACAAAGAAGTCACACTTTATGAATTTTTAAACGATTTTCCAATGACAAAATGTGTTTGGTTTCTTCTATATTTGTATAAATAACGAAAGAAAGACAAGAGAGAGAGAACCGTTTTTCTCTTCATTTCAAAAATAGAAGTTGAGGAAGAACTATTGTTAGAAAATTGTATCTGTGCGATCGATTCTCAGTTTGTGAATAATCTTCTTTTCTTCTTCATCTACCGCATTCAACAACTTCAGTCACCGTTAGAGATTTCGACGGCTCAAGGTCTTCAAACTTCAAGAGCAGCACCGGAAAAGCAAACTTTTACGATCAAATGGTGTGTACTTTATGAAGCAATCGTTTTTCAAAATTGTTGTTTTTTTTTTTTTTTTTTTTTTCTCGTCTCTTCCTGAGATTGATGGTTGATTCGATTCAAAGGTTTTCATCAGCTACAGCTAAAGTGAAAATATTATTTTCTAACTCTCATCCGAGAAGCGATGCAAAAGCAACTTTTTATCTTTTAGCCAATAATAGTATCATTTCTTAGGAATGATTCATTTCATCTTTGTCCTTCTTTTACGGCAGGTTTCAGAAGTGTATTGTTCTTTTGATGGGAAAATAGCATTTGGTATCTTCATTTTTTCAAGAAAATTTCATTTCTCACTTTCTATGCAAGCTTTCTTTCTATTTTCTATAATATAGCTTAGTCAATGTTGCTCTTATTTCAATTTCTGAGTATTGAAAAAAAATATACTGTTGAACACTATTTCTTCACAAATTGCTACTAGAAGCTTTGAGCAAGCTTTGTGTTTTATTACTACTAGCGGAACCTGCACTCTCTACACAGCGCATCATTCACACACGTATGGGCATGAATCTTCTTGTCATTGCTCACAACATCTGTATATGTCCCTTTACAGACACAAGTGAAAGACGTCTTGATAAACATCGGTAAAAGATACCATAAAGGGGAGATTCTTTTCAATGTCTTGCACCGTTTGCAAAATTTGGGCATACTTTCGGTTGGAGTTTCTAATTCATGTATGATCAGTGTTTTATTTCTTCTTGCATGCAGTATGTAATAAGGAAATACATTACAAACACAATTAATTATAATGTCATTGATATATGATGTTCACTGGACAAAACACTCCAAACAATAAAGATTCATCTTAGCCTGGAAGAATGGTTATCGTTCGTTTCTCATTATAATTTGGCCATGGAACAAACGCCTGAGAGATATGAAACTTCTGTGCACAACTATGTTGTGTTGGAATGTATAACTCATAGGATATGACGTTTTACTTTTTTTAAATTTTCAACCCTGCCAGTATAACCCTAAAAATGTAATGAAGAAATAACGGCCACTTTAAAAAAAAAAATAATCAACTGCAACTGGACAATTTACTCAAATTTTTTAAAGGACCAGCAAAAACGGCACGTTTCTAGCACTTGTGGTTTTCGAGACCTCATTGTCGAAAGGGTTGGAGACAAACATATAAACTTTTCTTTGGAGTGGAGTTGATTTTGAGTTTAACGTCCCATTCAGAAACGAGGCTATATGAGACGTGGACCTACTGATTAACGTGGAATCCGAATCACATGAGCTCCCGCCGGGAATCGAACCCGGGTCTCCCACGCCAAAGGCGTGTACGCTAAAACTTTTCTTTGGAGATAACCATATAAACCTAGATTTTTAATATATTATTATTATTATTATTATTATTATTATTATTATTATTATTATTATTATTATTATTATTATTATTATTATTATCTCACTATCGAAGTTCCGTGTTTTCTTTCACGTTCTTATTGCAATCCTTAATTATATTTAGAATATTTTAAGAGTAGCTAAAATATTAATATAAAATAGCAACATCGCTTTTCAGTAAATTTATATTTTTTTCTTTTTGATGTATTTACTACTTTTTGCTGATTCAACACTTGTTACATGATGTAACTATTTTTTTTTTTAATGAGAGATGAAGCTCACTTGAGAGATTCTTTTGATTTTATTGGTTATCAGCGCTGCCATTTGTTAATTTTAAGAACTACACTGTGAACTGAGCGTAATACGAATGGTACTGCTTCATACTGAAACTGATATTAGAAACAGGAGAAACTAAAAACATCTAAGTTACGTGTCTAATTGACGAGTTAAGAAAATCTGTCTAATATGGCTGTTAAAAGTAGAGATGCAAGGGCTCGAAAAAAAACGGCTTTTTGGGAAAAAAACTGTTTTTTCTGCTTCGCTTTTTTGCTTGGGAAATTTTGTGCTTTTTTTCAAACTTCTCCTTTAAATTGATAAAGCCGACTTTGTTTCGCTTCTCTATAACACAAAAAGTCATTTAATTTGTAGTTGATGCCGATAATAATATAAAAACTCGAAAATAAACCATGGATTTCTAAAAGATATTTTAAACAATTTTACTTCAACATTTTTACATTATGAATTCCAAAGTATATAATAATAATAAAAACAATTAACCTCCTATATACAAAAGTAAGCAGAATTGGCAAGAATCATGGTTGTTTCTGAAAATGCCAAAAACCTGTTTTTTGGGGGCAGTTTAAACCAGGCTTTTTTGGGGTTTAAACCAGTTTTTTTTTTTAAATTTAGATATTTTGCTTTATGCATTTATATTACATATTCACAGAAATAAGTTTGTTTCGCCTTGGTGTCATTATGCAACAACGGGGTTATGCTGGAAGAGGTCACATAAGCTTAAAGAAGTCCGGTCAGCAAATTTCTTAAATTGAGAAACTCCCGCCCTAACCATCGGAAAAATCCAGTCATTATTTTAAATGTAAAACAATAACGGGAAAATCCTGTTATTGCTTTCCATGTAAAATTAAAAGGTCAACGTATTATAATCAGTACGTTAAATTGAGGTATTAAATTACAAATTTAGTATGTAGATATCATTGAAAGTCCAATCCAAGCTAATGTTGGAAGCTACGTAGGCAATCGATAAACTTTACCAATTTCAATCAATATATTTAAGCAACCTTGGCTTCTTTATGAAACAACAGGCGCGCAGAAATATATAATTTGGTTTCGTTTCGTATGTTTAGGCTTAACATCCTTACGTAATACCGAGGTTATCAAAGAGAAGACTTTCGCTTAAAGTGACATCCGAACCGCTACTTGGTTTACACATGAAAGTAGGGTTGTGGTTCGACCGAGAATTGAACATGGGACACCTTGATTAAAAGGTGAAAAGGAAATAAGACTAATGCAAATGGTTTGACATGTGGAAACGTCACCATGAAGTTCACACGATTCGCATTTTTGTTCTTTTTATTTTTATTTATTTATTTTATTATTATTATTTTTTTTTTGGTTTAAACCAGTTATTAAAAAAAGCTGGTGTAAACGAGCCAACCCTAAAAGTAAAAACTTCTTTTTTAAAAAAATATACAAATAACTAGCAAAATTGTATGTAGTATTTTTACTTCAAAATATTCCATACCCTCTTTTTGAAACAAAATAAAATTAAAATAAAACATAAGAGAAATACTTAGATTTATATGATACAATTAAGGCTGCACATCTGGAACTTTTGGTTCTGTATATTCTTGAAATTCTACAGTTAAGTTTTTTTATAACCACCATCAAAGGCGCCCGTCAGGGGGGCAAGGGGGGCCCTTGCCGCCTAGAGGAAAATGTACTTCAGAATATCGAAAATCCAATAGAATTTTTACATTAGTTACAGCAAAATTTGAAACTATTTTTGAAGCGTCGCTTATACTTACCCCCCTTGGAAACCACAACATGGGCGCCCTTGACCACCATCACGGTTTACCCAGTCCTCAAGTTTTCTGAATTTTTAACAAGAGGGATTCAACATATTACGGAATCCCCCCCCCCCCCAAGAAAAAAGGGCTACGGAATATATTTAAGTTAAGGTAAATACAACTGCACAACAAACATGACTGAGTGGTTGGCTTTTGCGCTTCTATTGGGAAGTCCGGAATTCAACCCAGCATTCGACCATTCTGACAAAGCTTTCCTTCATTCCATCTGTGAATGTAGAAATAGTGCGTGTACTGGCCGACTAGGAGTGTAGGAGTTGGCCGACTTCCTTTCTTATTGTTTTTAGATCGTTATTATTACTAATTACCAACAGTGACGGTTTTGCGAAGGTTAGGGAGTCGGTCTTCCGGACAAGCCTGTTCCCCAAAGTTGCGGAATGTCTAAAACGAACGATATATATATTAGTTATGCCTTTACTCATAAACTTTAAGCTCCCGTCAAATAAAAATTACGAATATTTAGAAAAACTAAACATTAGTAGTAAGAAAACCCCTCCCAAAATACTTTTCTAAATTCGCCACTGATTCTCAGTATAAAATGATTTTCAAGGTTGTATCCGGAAAAGTATTGCTAAACGTATAAACGGAACGAAATATTAGTTATGCCTGTACTCATAAACTTCAAGCACCTCCCAAATAAAATCAGGACTTTTTAGAAAACGAAACAATCAGAGAAACCCTTCCCCAAGTTCTTTTCTAAATCCGCTAATGATTATTTGTATAAATTGGTATTCAAGGTTGTATCCGGAAAATTATTGCTAAATCGTTGCAGAACTACAGTATAACAGAAATGTGGAAGTAAGGTTTGACGGACATATTGAAAAGCGTATGCTTTGACGGATATATAGAAAAACGTAAGTTTAACTTTTGTGCTAGAAGCTAGAGTACTAAGCTCTTAGAAATGAAACACGGATGACAAACTAAAATGATCTAGAGAAGAAAAAAATGTCTATAACTCAAAAGTTAAAATAAAGTTAAATAGCCTGTAAAATTGCCCTCAAATACTACATTCTTCATGTTAGCTTTAATTCGTAAAACATGTGCTCCATCCATCTTGATGGCGAATTACAGAGCTAAATATGGCATTTAGGTCATGGAATTCTTATCTAACTATAGAATATACTATAAGAAAGATATTTAGATAGAAAAATCATGAAAATGAAAAAAGCCAAAATTTCCAAAATTCTCGTTTTTTTCCCAAAAAAGCCGGCTTTTTATGTGAAAAAACCATCGATTCAAAAAAGCCGGCTTTTTTGCATCCCTAGTTAAGAGGAATGTAAAAAAAATGGAATTTGTTATATTCTTTCCTAACTAGGGAACTGTGAAGTATATATATGCACCGAGTAATAACATTTGTAATGAGGCTATTAATAGATGTAATTTAGAGGTTACTTTGCTGGACGTTTAATATTTAAATGGAGTTCGGATGTTTCCTGTAATATTATTCAATGAGAATTCAGTTATTCAACATTTGTTAAAGAAGTGTATTTGTGCTAGTTTGAACGCTTACGTGAAGTTCCTTTTGCTTAAAAGCTATTCACGTTTAACCCGAAAAAAGAATTAAGTGGATTTTCAAAATAATATTAATTTAAACAATATGGTGAATTTACAGAATCTACTGGAAGAAGAAATCCGCAGTTTAAATTTCAGCACCATTATATTAGAATTATGTAATATTCTACCCCATTCCCCCATTACTTCAGAACTAACCGAAGAAAATAGAACGTAGGGTGACTTCCCTAAGGGGGCCACCTTACCCATACGACTGCCCCTAGTTTATTTTGGAAGGGTACAGGAGCGCACACTTCAATAAAACTAACTGATGCAGATCATACAAAATATTTCAAAAATCTCTAATTTGAAATTTTAGATATGCCACAGATAGTTTAGTAAGATATTGCGTAGTTCACCTAACTGCTAATGCCATTATAATAATAATAATAATAATAATAATAATAATAATAATAATAATAATAATAATAATAATAATAATAATAATAATAATAATAATAATAATAATTATAACGTTGTGTTTGTTTTACATTCTTATGTATCTTATGTAACAACCAAGTTATGAAGAACATGAACTATTATTGAAGTCAGGTTCCTGTACACTCGGCAGAGTTTCTACTAACTTCTAATTATGCAGCTAGAGATCTCTATTTTTTATATGGTTAGTGTAAGTATCCTTGATATGGGGAACCTGGGTTTGATTCTCGGTGGAAGTTTATGTGTTAGGATCGTCGTGCAGGTTCATGTTTCATGTAGCTTTGGTGTTCAAAGGGACATTAACCTTCAAAAATAGTAATTTCTTGTGGAGCTAATTATGTATGAGGTTCAATCTTAAATTCTTACAATGTAATGCTAACAGTTTGTATTTTATAGGTATTAGTTTTTCCCCGAAGCTTTTGTCTTGCTGGGCGGTAAAGGTTAATTCACACTTAACGCGTCATTTCTGTGCCGTTCTCATGCTGTGCCCCGACAGGCCGGCCTGAAGGGAAGCCACACCAGTCGCGACGCGATGCTTCGGCTATCCTCGGACCACTTGAAGCGGCACGAAGTTGATTTCCCTTGCAATCCATTTTGGGAAATAGTGTAGAAAGCAGTAGCCTGACGGCACGGCATAGCAAGTGTGAATGGTTCGCCGCAACGTCTGTCATGGAAAACTAGGTCCCTGTTCACTATCTCCTCTATGCCTAAACAAAGACTAATTCCTGTTCTTCCTTTATTGTGTCATATACTACAACAATAAAGGCAGAATACCTATGATGATGATGATGATACTACAACAACCACATTCACCAATTATTTCTGGTAATTTTATCCGTATTTTTTTAGTAATCGTGCAAATACCGGGATTGCACTTACCTTACACGTCTCATGTCGTTTCTTCATTCCCGCTTCGCCGGATAATGTGCTCGCCGAGAAACGACATTCCTGATACATGACGGGCTTAAGGTCCTAGATGAATGTAAGGCCCAGACATATGTACAGTCCGCAGCAAAAAACTTGGAACATGAGCATGTAAGTTTATTATAAACTACGCCTAACAGCCCAGGGAATCAACATAACGTCTATGCGGTACGAATGACGCCAGGAAAATCCTCGGCGTTCTCCCCTGCACACTTATTTTGGAGCAAAAATCTTCGTCGTTTCACTATAAACTTATATGTTCATGTTGCGTTTTTTCTTTTGCTGCGGACTGTACAAACAAACAAGTAAAGAAAACAGAAAACAGGCAGTTTGAAGAGATACACATTTGATTTTCAGCGATGTAACTGAACCCCAAGAGACGCCATCTTATTATCCAATCTTCTCTGATTTCGTGTCAACTTGGACAGCCACTGTAATGTTTCTGACCTGTTGAGTTATTTATCTATTTTTTTATGATTATTTCCAACAGTGAAAATTCTGGTTTCCTTGTTGGAAGAATATATAGTCATTTATGATTCTAAAAATTTCCGGACAAGGGGATAAGGAGAGACCACCCAAACAACAATATAGCTTAAGATTTACCGTTGAAACCATGTCGCAATAAAGCAGCAACTCTGCGGATCGTATCTTTCAAACGAGAAAATTCTATTGGCAGTTCAACACTTTGAGAAAATAAGCAGATGATTTTTCAGCCATTTTGTGTTCGCATCATTTCTTTTCTTTCTCTTATTTTTTTTCTCTTCCTTGATCTAATGTGTTCTCTCGAAAACAACATTTCCTGAACCTACTTCCATCAAGTTAGTTTCATGCCCATTGAAAATTCATGAGAATGCTTTCAGTAGCACATTTTATTGCTACTCACATCGTTTTATTTTCTATTTTCAAAGAGAAAAGTTACGTTCTTTTGATCATGATCTAAAAGTAAAGGAAATTTTAAAATAACAGAAAACTCATTTGTCGGTAACATTGAGCACAAATAGTTATATACACTCAGTTGTCTTATTTGTTACGTATATCCTATGCACTAGTAATAACAAAAAAAAATAAAGTATTTTTGAAAGAAGTGCGATCTAGAGGAACTTTACTGAAACGAACACAGATCAATGGATTGTAAATAAATGAAATGAAATCTTTCAGTTTTAGGTCTCACGATTATACCGGATAGGCCAGGGCAGACGATGATAATGAGTAATGAATGCAGTGGTCAAATGAATAAAGTGGGAGGAAACGAGAGATCCCTGGAAAAAAACACACACACAATGCTTGACCACTACAAAGCCCACTTAGCGCGAACTGGGTTCGAACCATGGATACCCTATGCACCAGAGGTGAACCTCTACCATTATTATTATTTTCACAACCATAAACGAATTTTAAAAAAATCAGAAAGTTTATTTTAATGTATTAACATAACAGAGAATCCCAGGACATGCAAATATGTATTAATTCAAATACTTATCAATTAATTAGAAACACTTTGAATTGGAAACTCGTCGTATGTCTAGAACGGAAAAGATCAGTCAGTGATGAAAACTCTGGGTTGTTGGTCATGGGATATTAGGGTAAACTCCGTACTACTAGAGGAGCAGTGGAACGACATAGTACACTGAACTGAGCAGGCCGTGATCGTGTAAAGTGGAAGACCTATTTTATTTCCCAAGAGGGCAAATTGTTGGCACTCGGTTATGTGGCATGATGGCGATCTACAAAACTCACAAAAAAAAATCGAAGAACAGAACTAATGGTCAAAAAATCCTCAGTTGCAAGTACCGACGCGTATTAAATCAAATTTTCACTCTCAACTGTCGTGTGACTGTTATGCAAGTGACGGAGGGAGACTTGCAACATCCACAGCCTCTGTTCATAATCACAACCCACCGCGAGTTGCATACGTGGACATTAGAGTGCCCATTATATAAGGTAATTTCATGTTACGATACGCACATGCTCTAAATGTATTTTAAGTGACTGTAAACATGCATTAGTGAAATAGCAGCTCCTTACGAGAACGCTAACCCTTGCCGACTTGACGAGAGTTATGAAATGACGTTTCCACTTTATAATATGTCCAACCGTGATAACGGAGAAATCTAAAGACACAGAGAAACTAAACTTTGCACGAAGAAACTAAAGAAAGGGGGGCGAACAGTGTTGCCAGCCCAGTAAATCAAATTACCTAAATTGGATATCATTACTGGAAGCAACAATGAAAATAAAGACAAAAGAGATGATAGGTGCAGATCAGTGTTGCAAACTTTTCGAGAAATAACGTGAAACATGTGTTAAATGCAAATGTCATTGGCGCAAGTAGCGTTGCCATCATTTAGAAACATTTTTTCTCAGCTTTAACAAGATACCGAATACCTCAGTCAGTACGTGACTTATCGATTTCGCATAACCACAATACTGCTCCTCATGCTGTACCGCCTAACATTAGGTTTAAACTCTAATGGACTAGTAACCTTTTCCGCGTTATTGTACCTTTTGCAAACTCAAATTTTCTCTTCTGTTGATGGCAACACTGTTCAATTGACTCTTCTAGACTTGAAGTCAACGTAAACAGTTCTAGCCAATATTTAATTTAAGGTGTACAAAACGTTAGTATCTCACATCTTGTGTGCGCCAAGGGCGTTTGCATTTAGCTTATGTTTCAAGTTATTTCTCAAAACGTTTGCAACACTGATCTACGTTTACCATTTTTTCATTATTTTCATTGTTGCTTCCATTGATGATATCCACTTTAGGTCATTCGATTTACCAGAAACATAACTTTCTCTTGGGTCAGCAACACTGCTCATCCGATGATGTTCATCAATGCACGGGCAGATGACTTCCTTTCTCTAGTTGCTTCGTGCATAGTTTCGTTTCTCTGTCTCTTTTGGTTTCTCCGTTATTACGGTTGGATATTCTACATTATATTATATTGTGGAAACCTCATTTCATGACTTTGTCGTCAAATCGTTAACATTCTCGTAAGGAGTTGCTGTTTCACTAATGCGCTTTTACGGTCACATAGAATATATTTCGCGGGTATGCGTATCGTAACACGAAATTACCTTTTTTAAAGGACACCCTAGTGGACATACAAGGTCGGGTTGTTCGGACAAAACCGCTGATAAAGGAACATTACGTCCTAGCACGACGGGTACCGTAAATATACAACATGGATCACTGATGATTAAAAACGTGTGATATGGTCGGATGGGTTCATTGGCGTGATTTCAAACCACGAGCTACATGTATACGAGATACATACCAAAAGTATGTGCCGTTTCGTCATAACTTTCAAGAAGGAAATACAAGGAACTAACCTGTATCTATTTCTCAACAAACTCTCCCAACTCTCCCTCTTTATTGATACACAGTTGTCATCGTCCCATCCATTTTGCGTAACATATGGCATAGTCATCTTTGGGGGCTGTATATAAGTAATTACATATCTCATTAATTACCTAGCTCATTAATATACATTGTGTGTGTGTGTAAGTAATGTTAGTACATATGTCGATGTTGTCAGGATAAGTGATGGAGATTAGAACCATTCACTGGACCTCTAAATATCAATATCACAGAATGTTTTTAATTATTTCTTAGTTATAATTCTTAACATAAGGTTCATATCACATCCTTAAAGATTTTAAATAGCCTACATAACATTTAGTTTACATATTGTCGGCAACTATGAATAACAATTCCAATGACTAAAACAAACTAATGAAACGTAAGTGCATGAAATCAGTAATTGCGTAATTTTATGAGCATATCGCGATGTCATTGTATAAATAATTAACAAATTCTTTGTGTACAGGGTGGTAAAAAAAACGTTTTAAAATATTTTGGGAACAGTTTCCTTACATCAAAATAAGAAAAATGTTCCAATGAACCTGTGCTCAAAAGCGGATAGCTTCGGAGTTATAGAGTGCCAAAAACGTGAAACAAGTGAAATTTAGAACTTCATATGAGACCTATCATAGTCGGGTCAAGACAACACTGAGGGACTGGTATGTAAACTATCTAAATAGTCATGTTTAAGAATGTTCCAGTATTTGTACACCAATTTTTAGAGAGGTAGATGGAGTGTGATCAAGTACTCCTAAACAGACTCACTAAAAAATGATTCTGCAAGTAACGGAGGTTCTGAAAGATGGATATTTCGATAGGTCACATACTAGTTCCTCAGTAGTGTCTTGACCCGAATACGATCGGTCTTATACTAGTGAAAAATGAACCTTTTAAAGTTCGTTTTTTTTTCTTTACTTTTTCGGTACCCTAGAACTACAAAACTAGGCACTTCCGACCACAGGTCCATACGATTTTTTTTCTTATTTTGATGTAAGGAATCTATTCTCAAAATTTCGTGACATTTTTGTAACACCCTGCGGATTTTCACATTAGAGAGAATATGTTCTTGTTGTGATGTTCTATATTCGACTGATTTCAGTCCTACTGTTTCATTATTGTTGGTGCTTAGGTCTGTTTGACAATACCCTATGCTCACAGTTGTGCATTTTTCAATTTGTGCTAAACTCAGTAATTGATCAAGTTTAATTGATTACACTTATATCTACATATCATCTTCATACTTGAGCACTAAAATATAACCTCTAGATACTCAATTATGCTATTAACTGCTGCACAATTAATAATTGCATGCTAACTCCTAGCCATACATTTCATATGATAGCTACGTGCTTACGAACATTGACGTGGAATAGAAATCTCATGGAGAATAATAAAAAGGAAAATTAGTGGGAAGCTCATTTCAGTAAGTTGGCAAAAAATAAACATCAAACAACTTAATAATTTCAACTACAGGCTCATACATTTAATCATGTAGTAGCGACAATTTGGACCTGTAACAGTTATGATCAACAAAGGAAGGTTATTTCAAATTGAAGACTCCTGTGACATTCTGTGATCAACTGAAAGTGTCAAAATATTGGTTCTTAATATCCCATAAATTTAAAAATATTTTATAGGTGTTAAATTGTTAAATGCTCTTTATCTGGATTTTATAAATACCACATATGCATATACTGTGTATATGTATATTACTAAAGTGATAAACTATAAGTGATAATCAAATAATTAACATCTATTGACTAATAAAAGAAATGCACCACCCGTACCAGTATGAATCAAGAACTCAAAAATACCGTACGTATCTAGCACGCTATGTTCGGGGCAAGGGGAAATTCCACTAAAATTATATATATTGTAAAAATACTCCGCTAAGGCAGGTTTGGTAGAGCCTCACGAGAGTTGGGCTTTCTGTCACAACCATTTACTATGACACAATGCATTTACAATTTTAACCCTTTTAAGATTTCCACTTTTTGAGGTAATTTTAGGCTCACTCATACAGCTACTATTTCCTTACTATTTATCATAGAATCATGGTTTATAACTCGTTTTTTTCAGGATAGAGAATACATTTCGACGGTACGACTCGCTTGTCCGTATTATAAAACAGAAATGGAAAAATCGAAAAAAAAAACATGATATTTTTCGAAACCAGAATTTTAGGAATGATCCAAAAACTGGATCAAAATTTTGCGATCTCGGTCAAGAATTTTAGGAATGATCCAAAAAATGGATCAAAAGATTGCAATCTTGGCCAATAATTACTTTTTGGATAAGGGGTCACAAAACTTTTGAACAGCCCCGAAATCAAATTTTCGTTTTATTTTTTATTTTTTATTTTTTTTTTTTTACGCAATAAGTACATCATACTCAGTTACGTGATAGTTCGTGTTTGCTACATTATATGTAGTTCTCCATATATGGAGCGTGCAAGAACAGTTTTGATTGAATGAAATATATATTAGATTTTTTTTTTTTTTTTTAGATTAGGGGCCTCAAAATTTTTGAACGGTCCCTAAATCAAGTTTTCGTATTTTCTACGAAATAAGCACATCATACTGAGTTAAGTGATAGTTCGGGTTTGGCTACTCTATATGTAGTTCTCCATACATGGGGCGTAAAAGAAAATTTTTGATTGAATGAAATATATCGATTTTGTCATCAGGGTCCACAAAATTTTTGAACGGCCACTAAATCGAGTTTTCATATTTATTTTATGGAATAAGCACATCATACTGAGTTAAGTGATAGTTTTGGTTTGGCTGCACTATATGTGGTTCTCGAGGTATAAGACCTACAATAAAATTTTTGCCTGAAATTGGATCATTTGATTAAAAAAAAAAAATACGTGTTCCAGCAGGCCGCTCTAATGTCTCTGTTGACTCGAGTTTTAGTTTGTCTCATCATCCAGGATGAAACTGCAACTTCTAGGAGTGTGGTGCATCTTGTCGTTTGATCTTTCGCTTCTGCCATTTTCCTGAGTCCTGTCTTCAGCTTTCCTAGAAACCTCTTGATGTTCAGTCCGGCCAGAAGGTTGAGTACTTCTCTAAATTAAGGAGAGCAGGTTACCATCAATCATGGGTTGTGTATCCGGTGATGTTACTGTCTTGGGTGCCATACTGGTGCGTTGTTGCGTGTCTGCTGTTGTGGCAGAAAGTTGCGTTGCTGCTGATCTGGAGTTGGTTCTACTGCTCAGGTGGACTTGGATGTACACTCATGTCCAAAATTATTGTCGTATATCTATAACTGTCTTCTTGTAAGAATATAATTTGATAATGATTTTGCAGGATACTTTTAATACTGATATTATCAGGAAATGTATAATCAGGAAATGTATATTTGTGGTAAATTTCACAGGAGAGGAATTATAAATACAAAACCTATAATGAGTAAAATAAAATTTTGCTAAATGGACAAAAAAGTTTTTTTTTTGTTTTATTGTTCTTATTTAGTGCTCTTTTGACATGAAATTTGCCACATACATGTCTTCGCCGATTATACATACATTAACATTATAAGAAATATTGGGCAAATTCGTTATCAAATTATATTCCTACAACAACATATCTAAGATATGCAACAATAATTCCGGACATGAGTGTACCTGCTTCTGGTTGTAAAGGAGTTGTAATGGGCTGTGTTTTATTGGCGTATATGTCGCTGCTACTCGTAGTGATGCTCTGGCGCGGCTGCGTTCAGGGTGGTAGGTTGTTTCCTAGGACTTCTGTTGCAGGGAACTGCTGCTTGCGAACCGCGCCCTTTTTCTTCTCACAAGTAAAGGGTACAAATGGATGAATCGAGTTGCGGGATGAGACATAGTGCGCCTGATAGAAGATGTTAAAATATGTCAATGTGCAAAGTTATAGCGGCTGAGCGCCATAAGAAACGGAGGAAGAAGGGGTCAAAGTTGGTGGGAGAATGGTTATGCTATGTTATAGAAATACTCAAATAAACTGTTGAATCGTAAAAATAGTTAAAGGTAGACAATGCAAAGTAGTAGTTTCACATATTGGCAAAAGGAGAATGGGCAGAGTAGATCCCGAACTTCTGCTGCCATTTTGAAATCCGCCATTTTGAAATTTGTGATACTTTTTTAAATGGAAAGGTAGCGATGTGATATATTAATTAGGGTTTGTAGGTTCTCAGAAAGTCAATTATGAACTTTAGTGATCGTTATCTGTACTTATTTGGAGGATTTAGGATCATCTTTATAGTTATTTGCGAGAATCTGGGAGACTGATACTCGTATGTTGAAAGTTTGGATTATCACGAAAGCACATGTAAGTTAAATATATCTACAAGCCAAGAAAGCTAACAGTGAAATTTGATATCTAACAAGTAAGTTGTATATTATTACATTATTATTTATGGCATTACTTCAAATTTGCTTCATATAGTGCCGAAGAGAACTGTTTGTTTCTGGAAGAACCGCTCCTGCTTTTTTTTTTTCGCCTTTGGTCGAAAACACTATAGAGTTTATATAGCTACCTTTTGGTAAATGGCATACTTACTAATATAAACCATAACACAATAAAGTCTGATAGATTGGAAGGCATTATTACATACTGCACGTAAACCACTATTTTTTCACACTTGCTGTATTTTTCACTCAATTTTCTTTGTCCAGGGACGAGCGTAGCATGTGATATCTGAACGAATGTGGAGTTAGTCGAACGTCCATTTGGGAGATACTTTCTCCTAACAAGTGGCTCCCATACAAACTCCAGCTTCACCAGTATCTAAGAGAAGACGATCCAGATCGTCGAGTGCAGTTCGCAGAATGGGCAACAGCCCAACTGGAAACCAATCTAGATTTTCCCTCGACCGTGCTGTTTCCTGAGGAGGCATTTTTTTTACGTCAACGGAGAAGTAAAAAAAAAATATAACCACCGTTGCTGGAGTCACAATAGCTCTCATTGGAGTTATTCATCAGGGATTGTTGGTTGTCAGCAAGTTATGGTGTGGTGTGGTATTTTTTGCACGAAGGTCATTGACCCATTCTTCTTCTACGGCACTCTGAAAGCCAACCAATACCTATGGCTGCTGGACGGAGATATCCTGCCGTCAGTGTTGTCGGAGGACGGTTCATATCCAACTTTCTTCCAACAGGATGGAGCCTCTACCCATTACGGACTTGGCCTGCGGGAATTATCTGAATCAATAGTTCTCTGGGAAGTGGAACGGGGGTCAAGGAGGGATGGAGTGTCCACCACGCTCTCCGGATCTCGAGTTCTACCTGTAGGGCGACTTTCAGTCCACAGTATACTCCGGCAAGATCCGGAATTTACCACATTTCGTGCAGCGGATTGAAAATGCATGTCCAAAGACATTGCTAGCTGTGCTTTAGGCGTGGAAGAAGCGTGTGGCACACACCATTGTTGCACACGTGGTCTTTTCAATCATATGTTGTGATGGTATCCCAAGGATATAACAGGCCGTGATTCATCAACGGTTAATGATATGACAAAATGGATAGCAAAATTTCATTGCTGATCAAAGCAGTGCTGACACATGTGCCGCATGACTACCTTTCCATTTCAAAACATATAGATTTCAAATGGCGGATTTCAAAATGGCGGCGGAGGTTTGTGATCTATTTTGCTCATTCTTCTTTTGCCAATATGTGAAACTACCACCGTTTGCATTGTATATCTTTCACTAGTTTTACGATTCAACAGTTTATTTGATGTATTACCATAACATAGCATACCCCTGCTCCCATCAAATTTGATCCCCTCTCCCTCAGTTTATTATGGCGCTCAGCCGCTATAACTTTGCACATATACATGTTTTCAGATCATCTATCAAGCGCACTATGTCTCATCCCGCAAGTCGATTCATCCATTTGGATCCTTTGGATTCATCGATTTGGATCATAGAACCTTGTGGTGGTGACGACGTTCGTTCTTTTCTAAGCCACACGTTGTTTGTTGATCTTTATCGTCCGCTTTGTTGTTCTTGTTGTTATTAAACACATGGAGCGCCGTCAGATGCAGAGGATATTACAATATGTAGAGTTTTTTTTTTAATGAATAATACTCATGCTAGTTCTTCAGCGTAAAATGTCGTTTTGGCAGTATCTGAAACTGTTAACTAATTGATTGAGTTTCATTTGAACAAATTAAAAATATAACTTCTAACAGATACAATTGATAAAATCTAATAATTCTTATTTATAATAGAAATGAAAAAGTAAATGTGAAATCTAGTTGTTTAGTTGTTTGGAGTTTGAGACTGCAATAAGACTATGAAATTTATTCTTTAGTGCTTCACCGAAGTGGATTTTAAGCTAATGAAGATTGATGTAATAAGGACATAAATGTAGCTCTATAGGTACCGACTTTATTTTATTTATTTATTACGTCAATGGATGTTCACGATTCGGTACTTATAAGATAAATCAAAATGTATCAAATTCTAAGTTTTCTAACGGCTCAAATAGAACATGCAATATTGTAAGTAATATAATATGTTCTAGCGTGTGATGTCATTGAGTAATATAACAAGAGAATTGCCAAAATATTCAGTGATGTGATAACTATTCTATGGCCTGGGTGTATCAATGTGAAAAAAAAAGTCCTCCTGTTTCATGATGACGCAGATCCGTATATGTTGAAGACTGGAGAAGCGTTGAAGATAATTTATCGGAAGATGATTCATCTCACCCGTGCAGCCAGTCCCTCTATAGATTTGTCAAAGTTATTCGTGCTAAAGACCACGATGTAGGCTTGTTAATTCTTTGAATGAAGTTTTTTTTTCTTTTCTGAAGGTTTCAAATAAGATTAAGTTGTTGAAAGATGTGTACCCCGACATGCCACAGCCATCCAAACTTATTGAAACATAATTGTAAACCTGGTTAAATGTAGTAGATCGTTATTATAATCACATTGAATCCATCCAAAATGTGTTGAATGCTACATGCTCTAAAAGTGCTATTTCAATTCAAACCGCAATGTCTGTGGTTATTGACGGCACAGTGAAAAATGAAATAGTGTACATTGAAGATAAATTTCTCATGTATTACATTTCCGTTAACAGCTCTCCCGAAGATGATCAATCGAACGAGAGCCTCGATATCATGGGAAAAAAGTTGGGGAACATCTCAACTCTAATGTTTGTAAAGTGAGATAAATAGTGAGAGAGAAGTTTAACACAGTGCTAGTAAAGAATCCAGACTATAGTGAAGTGAGTAAAATCAATGCAATCTTAAAAGATATAAATCAAAAAACAGAACTAGATGTAGATATCACATCTGAAAATGTTAACTTGAAAATGGCTTCTCTTACTGCTTGTAACGTAGAGCAGCATTTCAGTCAATACCAAGTGAAATTGAGAGAGAAAAGACGAAAATTTACACTGGAAAACTTAAAACAATGTTTTGTAACGTGTTACAATAGAAATAGGGAATCTCAGTAAGTAATTTGTTACAATCTGTATTTGTAATACTCCTAAAATGAATGTAAAACACTGAGTGTAATAGTGTTTTCTTAAATGGTTTAGTAACAAGAAATTAGAAATTGGAGTTTCCTAATGTCTTCAACTATTTGTGTACACAGCATGCATTGATTTGTTCATTTTGAAAATGCTGGTTCAAAAATTGAAATAATAACAGCAAAAGATTGGCGATAAAAAAAAATCATATGCTTTGCTAAATTCTTAGTCAAAGTTAATGAAAACATACAGAATCATGCAAAGTAGTTCTTGCTGAAAATATTATTTTCAAACTTAAATTTATATTAAGTTTACAACAAGGTATATTTTACAATAGATAGATAGATAGATAGATAGATAGATAGATAGATAGATAGATAGATAGATAGATAGATAGATAGATAGATAGATAGATAGATAGATAGATAGATAGATAAATACACAGAGAGAGAGGGAGAGAAAGAGTGAAAGGGAACAAGAACAAAAACTTTGGGAGCTGATTCTACAACTAAAAACAAGAAAAAAAATCAAATAAACATAGGTTCCACGCGGCGGCGTTTTCGAGCAGCAGCCTTGGGACACTTTCCCGGCCTCCCTCTTGTAAGTGCAATATCTGCCAAGCAAATAGAGATATTGACGTTGGGTCAAAAGAACGTAAAGAAAGTCATCATATCCCACCAAAATGATGACGCAAACAGAAAGGAGCAGAGTGAACTCCTCAGTGGGACTTCCCAAAGGGAGAGGAAGATTCACCAAATGAGATGCAGCAGGGAACGTGAAAATGAATAATAAGTTATGTACAATAATAAAATGACCTGGTTATGTTTAGCGAACCTACTGTATAATCGATTGGAACGTGCGAATGGAGATTCTCCACTGCAGCGTCGGGGAGGGGGGGGGCGGCAATGTATACAACAGAATGTACCATGAACGAGGTGGTTTGTTGGACCGACGGTACCACTCGCAACTATTGTTTCCAACAGCGTCCAAAGCAGAAAAGTGGCGGAATAGGGGAAGAGTGTTGATTATTGTGCTACCAGTAAGACACTTTTAGGAGCAATACCATCCTTCTTGCGTTACGATCGGTCCAGCAAACCACCTCGTTCGTGGTGTATTCTGTCGTATACATTGCTCCCCGACACTGCAGTGAGGAATCTCCATTTGCACGTTCCAGTCGATAATTCAGTACGTGCGCTAAACATAACAAAATCATTTTACGTTTGTACGTATTATACATTTTTACGTCCCCTAGTGTACCTCTTTAGTGAATATCCTTCTTCTTTTGGGGAGTCTCATTGTACAGTTCGCTATGCTTCTTCCTGTTTGTTTTATCATTTTGGTGGAGTATGACTTTCCCTACATTCTTTTCAGCCGACATCAATATCTCTATTTGTTCGACAGATACTGCACTTATGTTAGAAGGAGGCCGGCGAAACGTCGCACGGCTGCTGTTTGAAAGCACATCCGCGTTGGACCTATGTTTATTTGAAATTTTTTCCCTTATTTTAGCTGTAGAATCACCTCCCGAAGTTTTTCGGTCTTGTTCCCTTCCACCCTATATATATATATATATATATATATATATATATATATATATATATATATATATATATATATATATATATATATATATATATATATATATATATATATATATGTGTGTGTGTGTGTGTGTGTGTGTGTGTTTCCAAATGTCTTTTTAGGAAACAAACTTGAAGTAATAGTTTGCGTTGCTGTTTTACTCCCTCATCGAGATGAAAGTAGCGAAGAGAGAACCTCGTAACTGCAGCTTCCATTTCACAGTCATCTCATTATCCAATAGTTCCCTGTCCGTTTGTTGTGGTCATCTTCCAGTATCTCACGCCATAAGGACACTGATATGGTATTAATATGTCTGTTTTAATGTCTAGCATATATTCTGTTTTGGATTTTATCTGCACATAGGTATGGTCCGTAAGGTTTCCGCTTCGACTTTTTCGTTGTAAGTGCCTATACAACATTGTTCCAGTTTCACTGTTACGAATTACATTTAATTACATCCCGTTTATGGTTCGTGCCGGTGGCGTAGTTAGAAAAGCTTCATGCGAAGGTTAATACTTAACTAACTAACTCTGTAGTCTATGGAATTCGCAGGCTCAATGTCGCATTCACAAAAGCTCTACATTGATTTCTGTCCTTAGTCAATTGGATACAGTTTCTACTTTGTATTTCCGTCTTTTCTTTTCGAGATCCCTCTTAGCATTATGCTCCCATCTGTGCGTAGATCTTCCTAGTGATCATTTCCAGTTGAGTGTCCAGTTAAAATTTTGAAAGCGTTTCTACTTCGTAGAGTAAAAGAAAATAAAAAAATAACTTCTTTATTTCTTCGATTGTTGCTTTCTAGATTCTCTACCTTAAAAAGATCTATTATCACACACAGGAATATATCAGGAATATATATATATATATATATATATATATATATATATATATATATATATATATATATATATATATATATAGGTAGATAGATAGGGCGGGCGGAAATTAACTCTCTATTAAAAGTTGTAACTTTTTAATACTTAACCAAATTTCATGAAACAGAAAGCATTTCGTTCTTTACAATGGTAGCATTAATGTGTATTGCTAATATTCTGCATAAGCACCGTCATTGCCCATCACATTTTTGAATCATTAGGGATGTTTGTAACATACTACTGCAGATGCTTCAACAGCAATTCTGCAAGAACTTTACGAATTCGCTCCTCCAATTCGTCAAAAGTTTTTGATTTTGTGCAATTAACATCCTCTTTCACTCACCCCCAGTGGAAAAGGTCCAAACACGTTAGGTCAAGACCCTTTTCAAGGCTGAGGATTCAAGGAAGGTACGAATTCCCAATCAGTCTCCTGGAAAACGGGTGTTGAGCCACGCACGGACAAGACGTGTGAAATTAGGTCTGGTCTCATCTCGCACAAACATTAGGTCGTTGTAATTGTCGCTCGTGAATACAATAGCATAAACATAGTCTTCAAGTATAGCAAGTTACCTTTCTGCATTTACTGTTTTTCAAATGGCATATGGGCCAAACTTTCGTGGATGTCATGCAGCGCAACACTGTAACATTTGGACGAAGTTGACTTTTCCAACAACCACACTTGAATCTTCTTCTGCCCAATAATATCAATTGTGTAAGTTAGCAAACCTCCAACATGAAACACAGTTTTATCTGACCACAGAATACTGCTGAAAAGATCAGACCAGTCTTCGTATCAAGCAAGCCTTATCTCCTTATGCTCCAACCGATGATCACAGTCTTCTAGCGATAATTTATGGAAGTAATGTAGTTTCTATGAACGAAAATTCAACTCTTCTTTCAGTACAATTCAGGTGGTGTGTCGGGTTAAACCGCTTTCGCGAAATACCTATCTTTGTGATGCCTGAGAACATCGAGTGAACATTTCCTGAACCACTTGCACATTTCCCCCTCCTAGATGTTGAAAGGCGGCCACTTCTCCTAATATCTGCTACGAAACCTGTATATTAGTTTCCAATAGCAAGTCATTATGGTCTTTGCCTCTATCAAGGAACGAGGTCCTTTCACACCTCACCAACATCGCGCTTGTGCCACGGACTGTCATATTTCGTACCAGGATGACAGCTGAGCCCGTTCACGCAAGATTAGAAGTTGCGTCGTGGACCGCCACTGATATCTACAATTATATAAATGAGATATCGTGTAACAAATTCTACCATTGTAAGAAGCAAAATGTACTATCGCAAATATGTACCTAAAATGTACCAAATAGCACATCGTCATTGCGCTAATTTATTTAAAATCATTGAATATCATAAATACTCGTCTCGTTTAGCCCACAGGATATGATCGAGAGACATTAAACTCAAGACTTTATTTAATTTCATTTTATAAACTGCAATAATTGTCTTATTTAGTTATGCAAACATGCACAACACACCAAAAGCCCTTGGCCATCGTGATGATGATTAAGATATCAATATTCCTGAACGAATTTTTGTTACTTGCTGGAACGTCGATCTGTACGTCATGAATACCACCCACCGAAAATATCCGGGAATCCTTAACTTCCTGTGAGGAGAATTCCTTGTGCAGCCACTAAAATATTCTGAATCATCCATTTTTGGACAGAACACAACTCAAATCTAAGACTAGAACATGACATGTCAGCTCAATGCCTAGTTGTTTGGAAGATATTCATCTCTAGAGATTATTTTCCCACGCTTTTGGCAGCCATTAACTCTGAAAATAAGCTGAGGAAAAATTTACTGGAATTGTTTTTCTTGTTTCCATGAGTAGATTCACCTTTCGAGTGTTGCCAAATGTGTACGTTAACACTGTATATATTTATATATATCACATAAAAGTCTGATTTGTTACTTCCATAGACATATGCTTTCAATTTGTTGATAGAACTGAAGAATAAAAATAATAATAAACGACCAAAGATTTTTCGTATGCTATGGAAGATATGTACGAAAAAAAGTGAACGCTAAAGGAAGAAATAGTAAAATGAGGGAAGCGGGAAGAGATGCTATTAAGGAAGAATACAGAGTTTCAGCTGGGTCAACCACATCTCTCCCTATGTCACTTATGCGTACTGCAATGCTCGTAAATGCAATTTTCAGCGTGTGCAAAAACATTCTTTGATGTAAACTTCGGAAAGCTCTACTTAAATAGGTGGAGCGTTTAGTGACTGATGCCACGAATAGAATGAGAGATATTATATATATTTTTTTTTTCTGCAGCTAATTCTGAGAAACACAGAACAAGTCATTCTCAGCTGTAAGAAGTATTCGGCGGAAAATATGAAAAGCCAGACTCTTGCCTTTCTTTCTTGTAATCATTAGTAAAATCTCCTAGGATTAGAATCATAGCGTAAAACGTTCGTGAGGTCTTAACCTTTTACGTTTGTATTAATTAACTAACGCTATGGGCTATGGAACCAGAATGTTCAATGTTATGTTTACAAAAGCTCTCCACTGGCTTATATCCTTGGCAACTGGATCCAGTTTCTACTTTGTATTTCTATTTCTGTGAGATCCATCTTAATATTATCTTCCCATCTGCGCCTAGGTGTTCCGAATGATCGTTTCCCGATTGGTTTTCCAGATAAAATTTTGAAAACGTTCCTATTTTCTTCCATTCTGGTTACCTGACCTCTCCACCTTTGCCTCCTAGACTTGATGATCCTAATAATATTTGGTAAAATGGTATAAACTATGCATTTTTTTATTATACAGTTTCCGCCACTTCGCCAACGTTTATGTTTCCATTAGCACCTACATATAAGATTAATTAATAACGAAGCGTTATTTCATATACTAAAACAGTGTTACTTTTTTATATTTTCAAAGTTTATTTTCTTTTACATTAACGATGATGATTTTATTAATAAATAATATTTGCCGCTAACAACAAACAGCAAACAAAAAGGGAAAATTGGCCCAAGGTATATTAACTTGATAGTTTGAAATATATTTTTAATACCTGTTCCATCTTTAGAAATTCTACGATATTGCGAATGTAATTTTGTTAAGTAGCATTTAGTTGTGTCATTTTTAAGGTGTATAGAATGTAACTTACTTGGTTTAATGTTTTAGATAATCTCTGATCAATGTCTTAGCTTGTTTGCAATCTTAATGTTTAGTTGCATACTTAACCCTTTATTGCTCGAATTAATTTGGGTGTGTTGAAAGCATCACGTAGGTGAATGTAATTAGGCGCGAGCCCAAAATTTTTAGATTGTAGAGGTTCATACTTTGAGGAGGGGTCCAATACTGCAATTTACTACGTCTATGTAGTATTGAATGGGTATTATTCTGCACCGAAAAGACGATAAGTAATGCTAAACTACTTTCACTTATATTTTCAGAAAAAAATGATAAAAGTAGATTATTTTTATAAGAAAAAGAGTACAGATAAAATGTAAGATCAAGTTTTCATGATGTATCAATCATTTCCCTATTAAACGAGTATAGTTTTATTGATAAAGTATACAAATGTATGTTGAGTTGGGAAATTTTAGAGGGCTCAGTCCCGGTGGACCCTCCCCCGTTGATGCGCCTCTGAATGTAATAGTACCCTATGATTGTTGATGCTTTTTCTTGTGCGGTATGTAACATTGAACACATTAGCGATTATAACGTTATACAAATGGAAACAAAATTTGGTTCCAATTTCAGGCGAAATCATATGGTGTGGAAGATTATGAACTTTAAAAAAAAATGTTAACGTAGAAGAAAGAAAGATTTGTTACCTATTTTACAAATTTTACAGGTAACAAACATGCTTGATTGGTATTCGTCATGTGTCAACTGACTGTCTTGGTCAAAGCTCTGTCAGTAGATGGAAACAGTGTAGTAGAGGAAGTTCCGTACTGATGCCGCATTGCTTCAGCGTGTACCTTTCACTAATGTACACATTTTGAGAATATTTCCAATGTTCTTATTCTTATTAATTCACTACGATACCAATTGGTATTAAAATGTAATTTAGGGTTAAATGTGTTTTCAAACGTGATGATATTTCTTCGGATTTTTTTTTAAATGTTATATCTTACTGTTGTGAATTTTCCTTTATTTTAGTTACGAATGGAGACTTTTAGACTAATATGTATATCTCTGTGCAAAGGTGAGGTGTATAAATATATACAAGTCATTTTATGAGTGCCGTTAAGATATCCTGGACGTGGTTATACTTCCAAGAATAAGCCAAGATGTTTATGTGCGAGAAAGGTGAGTTTATGAGGTTTATAATATGCGGGAAAATTACGTGGCTGGGGGAAATAGTTGTGGCCAAAATACGAACTGTTGATACAAGGAGAGAAAAAGAAAGTCTGATGAAGGGAGTATTGTTAACGTCAGGGAAAAACTACCAATGAGCGGCTAGGGGTATATAATTTCCAACATCATTTCGTCCAAATGCCTGCAAGAGATATTTTTGATTGGGATAATTTATAAATAATTTTTAATTATCTGAATAATTATTTTTCTTATAGCAGAGACATGTTTTCTCTTGGTCGGTTTAAGACTTGCAATTTTATTATTCTAATTGAAAAATGAAATTCCAATTTTTCAACGCTCCAAGAATAACAGGATGGCAGATATTATCCTGGAAATGCATAAACCACTAAGTTAAATTTTGATGGTTGTGGTTTCCTACGGGAAATGCATTATACGGAAAATGTGGTTGTAGCAACTACAATTCTCTGTGCAAATTTAATTTAATTTAATACGTTAATAATAATTAGAATATTTGAGAAAATATTTCTAACAAGTTCGCCTCACCTCTTCACCGGAGCGTTAAGAAAATGAAGCATCTACTGACATAAAATAAGGTAGAATATAATACGAATATTGGCGCTAATTTTAGCTGTTCAATGAGTACTAAGTGTGCGGGACCGTTGATGTGGGGAAAGCGTTGTATAGTGTTATGCAATAGTTCCAAGACCAATTTTCTCTGAAACAGACGAGAGTAGAATAGTCCTAACGTCAACAATGTAAACCAAGTTAGGAGGCCTGTTCTTTATGACACTTCAGGATCATGTCCGGCATCTTGAAATCTGCCAAGTTGCATCAACCTCAACGTCAATGGGAACGGGTTCATGTGACATGTCAATACAACAATGCAATTTCTAGGGCAATGCAATGCACTAACTAGTTTGTTTGTTCATACCTGGAACGGTTTACACCTTGCAGTACTTGGAAAGTTGATAAATTTGCTGCTTGTGGCGGATAACATGACGACACTAACAATGAGCATACCCCATAGATAGATAGCATTCTTACCGGAAAAAATTGCGGTAATATGAGAAGTTCAATTCATCAGTATTTATAAAATGACCCTAATCTCACAGCTTCACCGATGCGTTTGTACACTAAATTGAATGTAGGTGGTACGGCGTACTATAACCCGAGAACAAAAATGTTGACTGCTAATAGTGTCCCTGGCTGCATCACCGACGATGTCTATTTGGAGTCCGACGCGAAGTGTGTGACGTCTCAGAGAGACAGAAATCTTAAATAAACTATTGTTTCTAAATCAGACTCGTGCGTGACCTCTCATGAGGAGTACTTATTGTGTTTAGTGTTCTTTTTTGAATTCCACGAGATATGTGTGGTGCGCATGTGTGTTTGTGTGTAAGAGTGCTTGTGTACGTGAGTGCATTCAGACAACATGGAAAGAAAAACAAACGGATCGGAATGAAGTTAAATCAGGCAAACTTTGCCTCGTGAGTCTTCCAACTCTTACAGACGTTAAGGTTCAAGCAAAAATAAACGAATATCATAGAACAGAAAAGCAAACGCAAATATTATAAATGGATTTGTAGTTGATGAAGAACTGGAATTCGAAACAGAACACACTGAATGTTCCAGCGAAGGTACATCATGATGTAAGCGAGTGTGGAAGCAGAAGGGGTAATCACACAACACATTTCGACGACGCTGGGACAAGACTAGCAGTCCAAGAGGTTACATAACACGTATCAGTTCTACCAGCAGTAGAACGCAAGAAATTCGGTTTGCTATCTGTTGACAAGACGAATCAAGCTATTGACTACATGACCCAACACCCAAACCATGGCAAGAAGACAGTATGTAACCAATTCCGTATCAATGAATGGAACTATGGAGTGTTATCTAGAAATAGAATCAAGGACTATCACACAAAGACAAGACTTTCCAATTTGAACCGCGTTATATGATTGACTTATACATGCACGTGAATTACTATTTGAGAACGGTATCTGACAGTCATCAACAACGACTGTGACGCCACGTTGTTCCTGATATTGGGTATCAACAGTTTGAAGTCTTGAAGATTTGGCTAGTTACCTTAAAACGATATTATAATATCAGACTACGAAAAATGACAACGTTTAAAGCAACACTTCAAGACGAGCGCCAGCCATACATAATATAAACTGCTAACGACTATGGTCACATCATCAAGCTGATATTGCCTAATTTTGGTTTTATATCTGTAATGTTGACCAAGTGGTCTCAATTTGAAATGCATTGCCCGAGAACTTTGAATATAAAAAGCAAAATAAATAAATAATAAAATAAAATAAAACTATTTGAGGTTGTTACAATGAACATAAATTGCATGACGTATTCCTACAGTATTATGCCTTTAATTGATTTAAATGGCGACTGTTCATCCTTCTCCAGGAAAATAAAATAACATTGCAGATTGTGTTTAATAGATTAGTGTAGAAAGTTGACAATCTACATCTGACAGCACCAACATGTGGTAAAATAGGATTACTTGAACTGAGAGAATTTTATGGGAATTTCTATTGATCAAATGCAGGTAGCAGGAATTTGCTTACGATATATAGCTGGACACTATTTGAAAATTAAGATATGCGACGTGCAACAGCTCCGGGTGGGGAAACGGTAAAAATGCATCAATACTAAAAGAAACCACCGGTATAGGTCAACCTTGGACGTATTATTTGTTTTTCAGCAATACAAAACATGTTAGCATACCATATATTATTATTATGCAATGCCCATTCATGACTGCATGAGAGAGGCATCAATTTACATTCGTTGGTGTACAATCAAGATCAATCTCCACACTTCACAGAAAATCTTTGATAATATGCATTTTGTAAATCAGCCTACATTAATCGTCCCACTGACAGATTTGAGTTGCCGAGGAAGTACGCTCTTGCATTCCCGGCGTTCTCTTTTGTGATGAGTGTGACTATCCACTCTATATTAGGTGCTTATGGCGCCTTCCAAAATTATGTTTTGGCCATTTTATGAACACTGATGAATTGTACTTCTTACATATTGTAATTTTGTTCGGTACGAATGCTACCAATGGAGTATGTTTATTGTTAGTGTCGTCATCTCATCTGCTACAAACAGGAAATGCGTCAACTTTCCAAGTATTGTAAGTTGTAAACCGTTCCAGATGTAAACAAACTAATTAGTGTATTGCATTGCTCTGAAAAGTTTGTTCTTGTTTAATACACTGTAGAATCCCCTTTTCATTTGAAAAATAATTCATTTCGATTTGATATTCAGATTTCAAGGTGGCGAGCACGATCCGGAAATGCCATACAACGAACTCCTAACCCGATTTACACAGTTAACGATATAAATATTATTTTCGCATCCATTTGAGTGAAAATGCATCTTGGTAATATAGCATCACACTGTACATCGCTTTCCTACTTCCACGATTCTTATTGTTTTTTTTCTAATATTTCTAGTGCTCTATATACAGTATATCAACTTGATATGTTATACTGCTCGTGAGAAAATATTAATCTTAGATGTGTAATTTTTCATTGCGGGTATAAGGGAGTTCAGAGTACCCTTAATTCAATCATGGTCGACATTTTCTGAGTCATGAAAATTTCAACTTAACCTGGTTCCATTTCTCTCTTTTTTTCTCCCAGGCTGAGTGTACGTGTGGCTATGATGTAACAATATTCTATCAGAAAATTAATGTTTGTTATTTGTAAAAATGTACAAATGCAAACTGTTTGTTCATCAAAGCAAAAACATTTAGTTTAGTTTATGGATACACATATTTTGCTTATTTACTTATTTTGTTTATTCAATTTATAAAAATATTTATGTATTTACTTATTATTCATTTTTCTACTGTCAATAATGAGTCTCGCTCTTTTTTTAATCAGAAGAATGTTTTGAGTAGAGCGGCACATTCAATCTTTTGAAGGGGAACACCAGTTGGACTTACACCATTTCCAATTTTCTGAAAGTTTAGGTCCATTTTTGCTGTAAAAAATATATTGTTTTTTTTTTTAAACAATTATTTCTTTTTTTTTGACATTTCGATTATCATATTTAACAATATTTCGACATTTTTGTATATTCCCTTCGGAGTGTTTTCTTTAACAATTTTCTCAAATCATTTCATAATGTAATACAACTTCTTCAGCTTTGCAAATACATTTTTTCTTATAAATACATTCAATAGAGATAAATAACTATATAAGGAAGAAAAAATCAGTTCTTCACTTTAAAAAAAATGGTTGCATACGCTCACACGTTTTTAAATTCCACTCTTCATTTGAGCAGAAAAAATGAGTGAATATCATTGGTTGAATGATATGGAGCTTAACGTACCTTCTGGCACCGATGTTGTGAAACATAAATATTCAGTTTAAAGCGGGATCATAAATGTACATTAGGATCGAAATATCAGAATAGATGTCATATATATAGTACTGTAATACTATACCCAGTATATAGGGAGAAATGTGTAGAAGAATAGAAACTGTGATAAAAAACACACATATGTACTTTTTTATATAGGAAAGGAGAATGGTTAGAAAGCGGACGTGAATATTTGAAGAAAAAATATACTTGTTTAATAAATATCTTACTTCCCAAGTCTAAGTGACAATGAGTAATTATAAATACTGCATCAGGGGGGAAGATATAAGGTCAACTCCATAGTAATGGGGGACATTAATAGCGCAGTAGGAAAAGGAGTTGGGGATAAGGTGGTGGGACCATTTGAATTAAGGAGAAGACATGCACGGGGGAAGTGCTTAATTGATTTCTGTAGGCAATATGATATATGGTGGTGAGGAATACGTGGTTTAAGAATTAAAAATACAAGTTGTACGCATAGAAAAGTCCAGCAAATAGGAAACGCCAAGCAACGTTTCAGGAATAGTGTAAGAGACATGAAGACACTACTGGGAGCGGACATTGATTGGATCACAATCTCCTCGAGAGCAAGTGCAAACCTTGTTAAAGTCAATAAAAAGATGGGAGGAGAAATCGAAAATGGAACATAGAACGACTAAGAAGTATGGACAATGAAGTGAAAGAAGAGATCGAATAAAAATTTTGTGCAATTTGCGATATGGTAGGCAATACAAAAAAATACTTAAACAGATTCTACTTGACATACTCCACAATAACTTTGGCAGGATGGAAGAAGCACCGAGAAAACCATGGATAACTGAAGCAGTGCTTAAGAAGATGGAGGAACGCAGAAGGGCGGAAACCACGGACATCAAAGAATACAGAAGTCTGAATAATGAATTGAGAAGAGAGGCGGACAAAGCTAAGGAAAAATACATGGAACAGATATGTGAAGAAATAATGGAACTTCAACGGTGCGGCAGATATGATCTGATGTATCAGAAAGCACAGAAATTAGGAGGAAAAGCTAACAAAAGTATACAAATGTTTGGAATCAAAGATCAGCAAGGTCATGTAGTTACTGACCATCAAAAAATCCTTAGAATTCGGAATGAATACATAAAAGAACTGTATGATCAGAAGAGCCATCCCGAAGATATAACGATCGAAACAGAGGAAAGATTATTGCACGCATACTGAACATGCGGCTGGAAAATAAGATATATAAGATATCTTGAATGTAGATCAATTTGGATTTCGGTTAGGAGAAGGCTCCATAGATGCTATTGGGCTGATGAGATTTGTATCAGCACGAATTTTTGACGTAAAGGAAGAATTGTGTGTGTGCTTCATCGACTGGCAAAAAGCTTTCGACCGGGTCAATTGGAGAGACCGACGACTCATTCGCAACCTGTACATAGGAAAACGAGTGAAGTTGCACCTGAATGAAGGAGAAACCAATAGTGTGAAGATAGGAAGAGGAATCAGAGAAGGATGTAGTTTGTCACCTCAATTATTCAACATTTACAGTGAATGTTTAATGAAGGAAGCATTAATGGGAATTGGGGATTTCAAGATTGGAGGGCAGATTGTTAACAAGATCTCGCATGCGGATGACATGGTTATGACAGCAAGAACAGAAAAAGGACTACAGAAGATGATTGACAAAATAGTTGACACTGGGAAACAATATGAAATGGAAATCAACATTAAAAAATCGAAAATCGTGAGAATATCCTATAGAAGCCCAGCATTACGGGTCAGAGTAGAACAAAGATAACTTGAAGAGGTCGATAATTTCAAGTATCTGGGAAGTATTTTGACGAAAGACGCGTACTGCACCAAAAAGATCAAGTAAAGAATTGCCATAGCCAAAGAAGCACTCAACAAGAAAAGATCACTCTTAAACAACTACCTTAATATTGGACTAAGAAAGTAGTTGGTCAACTGTTATATATGGAGTATAGGACGGTATGGTTCAGAGATTTGGACGCTATGGGAAAAAGAGAAGAAATATTTAGAGAGCTTGGAAATATGGTGTTGGAAGAAGATGGAGGCGATAAAATGGACAGAGAGAGCAACATACAAAAATGTTTAAAAACGGATAAGAGAGAGAAAAAAAGAACGCTTCTAACCACCACCCTTCGTAGAAATGCCAATTGGATTGGACACATCTTGCGAAGAAATTGTCTTCATACCGCTATGGAAGGAAGCATTGTAACAAAACGAGGAATGGAAAGAAGAACACAAGTGATCGATGATTTGAAAAATAAAATATTGGGAATTAAAAGAGGAAGCTGAAGATCGAGAAACGTTAAAGAAACATCTCCAGGTCCAAACCTATATATATATATAACTGATTAGTCCTAAAGCCTGCCAACACCCAGAATAATAAACAGCAATAATAATAATAATAATAATAATAATAATAATAATAATAATAATAATAATAATAATAATAATAATAATAATAATAATAATAATAATATAGTTCCATTATCGTTCTAGAGTTACACACACTTAAGTAGGCGTCAGAGAAGCATCGAACAAAAAAGCTCTTAAGTTCACCTTTTTAAAGATCGAACGAAGGAAATAGAGAATTTTCCTGTGGCTATAACTACAAAGTAACTCATAAAATATTAACTCGATTTCTGGTACAAAAATTAATGATATAAAATGGCAGCAAATACATGGAGTATGCAAAACAACAACAACAACAAAAAATAGTAAATATTACAACTTAATTTGTAGCTGAAAACTTAAAATTAACAAATACATCAGTTGATTTCACCGAAAATAGTATTTCCTACAATATTCTTCAAATATTCTAGGTTTAGTTACTGTGGCATTAGTCTGCTTGAAAATCCAGATTTACAACTGTGTATGCTATTTTTCTTTTTCTTCTTTTAACTACTTCTCTGAAAACCTTTTGCTACGTTTTCAGCCTTTCACTTTCTGATGTTCCTTTCTCTCGTGAAACGTCTGTTTCGGAGTTCTTTTGAAGTTATCTCCCCCTTTCCCCCCAACCATCGAGATTTACTACCGCTCGCTGTTACGACTGCGTCAACCCATTGCAAATACTTGTCAACTCATTTCTCTTCTTTCGCCATCACATATATAGATTGTCTGCTCGGGCTACGTCTTCCTGCAGTTCTCTTGCTACTGAATTTGTCTCACGCTTTTCAAGTTGATTTTCGAGACATCATTATTGCAATATTTATGCTTTCTCTGTGCAACATTCTGTTTTACTTCCTTAAGTTTTTTTCTTTGTTACGAAACGTTTCTGCTGAACTTTCAATAGCTCAAATTCTCATATTTATGGTCAGCAAAAGCATTTCTTGAATGTTATGTATTTGAAAGTGTTTGCCAAAACCCAGATCTGCTGATATTTCTTTATTTATATATATATATATATATATATATATATATATATATATATATATATATATATATATATATATATATATATATATATATATATATATAATTGTAGTTCTTTTCTGCTTATATCTTGAATAGGCTCATATTTACTTCTCAATGGCAGCAGTAAATAGTAAGTTGGCGAAAAGTAGAGAAACTACTAAAACCTTGAAGTTTTCTCATATTTCCTGATTGATATTTAACTTACTTCACAATAGTTCTAGTCATATCAAATTTTATTAACAATAAGTTTGAGACATGAAAATGGTATTATTAGAAATATAACAAATGAATATATATATATATATATATATATATATATATATATATATATATATATATATATATATATATATATATATAATGTAGTAATGTGAGAATATTACAGATGTGTAGAAATTATTAGACTAAAGACGTATATAATACATACAGGGACGGGCAGAAACAATCTATCATTTTAAGTCCTACAGTAACACTACATACGGAATGTAAACAACGTCAGTGGTAAATGATAAATAACATAATTCAAACATACGACAAAATAACCCAAATTATGTTTTGTTTCGTTAAGACATCTTTCGTTATTATTATTATTATTATTATTATTATTATTATTATTATTATTATTATTGTTATTATTATTATTATTATTATTATTTTGAAAATCACTATGTGAGATAACAACTATTCTTTGTAATGTACTGGCGAATTCGATGAACAAAACTGTCCATTACTTCCACCAGTGTTACAGGCGAAATTGCCCTGACCTCTCCATTGATGCGAAGCTTCAGATTCTCTAAGTTGGGGACACGTGATGCAAACACTCGACTCCTGATGTGTCCCATAGCAAGAAATTGTAAGCACTCAGAACTGCAGATCTGGCTGGCCACGTTATGTCCCCAAAACGTGACATGAACACTGTAAGTAACGGTGCCAGCGTGCCTGGAGCAGTATGCGCAATTGCTCATCCTGCTGGAAATAAATTGATAACAAATCAACGCCCTCCGTAATTCAGGAATCATCAAAGCTGTCAGTAGGGCTCTGTAGCGTTACGAAATGAGTGTGACTGAGTTTCCGTGATGATCCTAAAAAAAAGTGGGTCCAATAAACCTGGAAGCCGAAACACTGCACCAAAGCGTGCCCTTTGCATTATGGAGTGTCGTGGATTTCATGTGGATTTACATTACTCCAGTATATCAAGTGTGCCTCAGTAGGCATAATAAGTTGGGAATAATATCCCTATTCTCGTCCAATACGTCGATAAAATCTGTATTAAATTGTTTCCGGGAAGCATAATTGCATTCAGATATTATGCGTCACCTGCATTTTGCAAGGATGAAAACTTAAATCGCTGTCGATAGTTTGGTGCAAATTTCTATCTGGCATGTGTAAAACTCGAGCATATTTGATTACTGAACAACTAGGACTCCTGTCAATAGCATTCCATACAATCTTAATGTTTTCTGGTTTCCACACTGTCCTCAGCTTTCCCAGTGGCTTCTGAGCCGTGGCATTTGTTGTAACAAGAAACTGATCTCCCACCTCATGTACATGTTATTACACATTGCAAGTTTCTTCAGTTGCAGAGTTTGTAACCCTACATGTTGGGCGGGATTGGGAATATTGTAGCTATTGAACAGCTATTCTGGCTTGTAGTGTTAACAAATTTGTTTACTTAAATTCAGTAAATGTGGTCAACAATAATGATGTAGTAAGTTATTTAATTTATACAGTAACTTGTAACATTCTAATTATTGGACAGGAAGAATAGCAGTATTATGGGTAATTTTGTTGCTTTGCAGATTTTTGATATTGGTGCTGAAGTATCTTGAGGTGTGAGGAACAGGGTCATGTGGTGATAACCAATGTCTGGTACGCTTAGAAGTGTCATAATGGACCCACTTTTCGTCGTCAGTGAGCAAGCGAGCTGCCGATTGAGCAAGAAAAACAAACAGGCTGTCACTCACTGTTCCTTGTTGCCTGCCGACGTGTAGGGTACTCACTTGCTTAACTTGTATGACTTATCTGTTCCATGCAGGTACAGACTGACTGTTTCAGCGGAAAGATTGAACCTTGCTGCAAGTTTGTCACACGTTAGACAACTTTCCTTCTCTATATCTGCTTCCAGGTCCTCGTCATCCAGCACATGTTGTCATCCACTGCGAGGTTCGTCCGAAAGGCTCAAATCTTCCCAACGAAATTTCTGGAACAAATGATTGGCGGCGCGTTCGGCTGATACCGAATTGATTCTGAGACGGACGAGTTGATTCCCATTAACTGACAGTGGATTTACCCCTAGCGTACGAGTTGATTCCCATCTGGTGAGTGCGTATTTACCCTTAGCGTACGAGTTGATTCCCATACCGTGCGATTCCGATTTCGCATATCGTACCGATTCACGTGTGCCAACCACATCTTGGCTGCTTGTGAAGTTGTAGTTAAACAAACTATCTTAAATAATTCCAACTTTCAACTTTTGAATAACTCACTTGACAGATGCAAGTTGCAATATAAATTTGAGAAATTTTATACAGTGAACAAACTACAGAAAAAGAAGAAAATTACTTTTGACTCACCATTTCTGCTACTTGGAGGATGCTGGAGTAAATATGTTAACTTCATTTGCATCACTAAGCACACCGCTAAAATATTTTCAACTCAGTGATTCACTAAACACTAAACACCTATTAAGAAACACTAGTTCACATGCATTACACATTTTTATTATTCCTTTATTGTTACTCTCATAATTTACCTTTAAGTTGCAACTGTCAAGCATAAGTAATGGAATTATGTACATGGAAGAAACTTGTAGCAGATTTTCCGAAGATGGAACTGTCAAGCATAACTCGCTCTTTCCAAGAATATAGGTCTCAAGTAAATAATCAAAACATTCATCCAGTTTTTCATGTGTAGGTTTGCGGGACATTAGATCTTCTACGAAGCAGTCTTCAATTTGATCTGGTGGGAGAAGAGGCAATCCAAACAAGGTTTTGAGAAGTGCTCCTAGTTCAAAGTCTTTTGATTTAAAATCATTTGACAGTCCCAAGGATTGAATTTTTACCGAGATGGAATCTGCAGCCCTTTATAGTCGTTTGGGGCCAAACGTAAGCAAAAGTTTGGTGGATTGTGGTCTCAAAGTCAACGTATATAATGTCTGGATTGGTGATATTTTTTAATTAAGCACAAAGCTTGCTTGTATTTCTCTGAGGTTTTGTTTGGGAGCAAAAAAGAAAAAAATACGAACGGGAAATAGGTTTTTTTGATTTACACTGTAAATTATAAGTATTTGGTGGAACAGGTTAGGGCAGCTCATGAAAGTCCCATCTACATATAAAGTTTTCGAATTCTTAAGAAAATTCATATTACTTTCACACGAGAATCCAGCAATATTCTTTTCTGAGTCGCTCGCAAACAAAAAGTTTTCGCCCCTATTTGTGTTAAAAACATCTTTCTCTAGGGCTTCGTGCAGTTCTTTTAAGTTATTAGGCAATTCCGGAAGCTTGTGTGAGCGAGCAGCATTAATATTTTTCCTAATTTGAACTAAATCACGTGTTGTGAGTGTGTCGATATCACTATTAGCTAACTCAATGCGTATGAATTTCGACGGACGCTCACACAAATTTTCTTCCGCTTTCCTTTTGATTGAATGACTAAATCTTTGCCGGTTTAATGTATCAGAGTTATCTCTTTCATGATTATGATCTAATTGCGAGCGAACAACTCAATTTAAAGAGTTCAGGATTACAAAACACTTACATATTCTTCTCGTACATATTCTTTCAACCTCACCGACGAGACACTTATGGAAACAAAATTTGTAACCATCTATCACCAACAGTTGCTTGACCTTTTCACTTGACATCACTTCAAACTTTATCGCTGGCACACAATGAACTGGTTTCTCGCAAGTGAGTAGCGATACTGCAGGAACTGTATGAAAGCAGCCCGGGAATCAACACGGACAGTGAGGGTTCGTAGTGCTGGGAATCAATTCGGATGTTATCGTTAGACAAACTTGTCAAATGCGGGAATCAATTCGTACACTACCAAAACCCCAAGGGACGCAAAACGGCAGCAGCGGCGCGTTCGTTCACGGCATTCTCCCCAAATGCCTGGCATATGCGGCGGCTTCATGCGGCAGCTGAAAGGTCGGCTTTAGAGTCAAACAACAAACACACGCGAACATGCGCTTCAATACATTCATTTCTCTTCGACACTGGGTGAGTTGTGACTGCTATATGTGTGCAACGTGCTTATATTAAGAGGCCTTGTCACTTTACAAGAACTTGTAGCTGTGATAAAAAATCTTGAAACCCAATCGTTCTATTTACTGTGTACATATTACAATTTCTTGAAAGCAAGAAAGATATTTCCACCTATGCAGCACTGTACTATAGTGGATAAACAGTGAACCTCTTCATTAAAAACGTGTGTTCTGGCTAACTCCCCCTCCCTATCGAAAATAATCCGTTGTTTCGGAAGAGGCGAAACTGGTTTTTCCTTTATGTCAGCGGGAGGGCGATAGCAGGTAGCAAGCAAGACGTCCCAGAAAGTTGCACACTGTTCAACTACTTGCAAGGTAAAAAAAAAAAAAAAAAAAAAAAAGACCCTTTCAAGACTATGTGTACATGGTAAAATATGGTAGGGTTTCAAAATTTTCTTTTTATGACAGCTAGAAGTTCTTCTAACGTGGCAACCACCTTTTACTGAAGATCGATTGTCAGACTAACTGTTGATTGCTTGGCAGCCACGTGCATAATTTCGTTTTCTCTCTGTAAGATCATGATTAATGGGATGTCAAAAATGGCACGAAAAATTTTGGTCACCTAATACAAGTCTATGTATATTTAAAAAGATAGTAAAGTATCTAAGCTAATCTTTGTGGAATTTCATGATTAAAATATTAGTTATAAAGTGTTGGTGCAAGAAGAAACTGAGCCTAAGAACTAGTCATAAACGTATTCAGTTTGCTAAAAGCAACAGAAGGGCTGCTAGTCATAGTTTATAAACGTTCATTGATGTATGTGCTTCAACTGTCCATATGAAGGTTCTTCAAGTAGATCCCCGACACGTCGTCTTTGTACGAAGCAGAAATTCATTACAAACATGGCAAATAAGAGGCTGGAGTGGGCACGTAAAGTCAAAAGCCTATTTGGAAATGATCTAAAGCCTATTTGGAAATTTTACACTACTTGCTAAGAGCATCCACATACTTCTCGTATGTAAAAAGTATTTCGAGAATATTCTTGTGCCATTAACATACTTACCTTTAACACATTAAGCTCGTTCGGTGGCTATACATAAATGCCACAACGTCAGTCCAACTAATTACTTCAATCACAAATTAAAGCTTAAATTTAATGAAGCTATATTATTACATTTGACAACACGACTTATTTTTCAACATTTGTAATTTTTTTCTCAAACTAATTCTTTATAATTCACTTTATATTACAACGAACATTACAACAGATCTTAAACACTCCACCATAATGAAAATCTCTCCTCATGCACAAATCATCCGTTAAATATTTACGTAAGAGCAGTATAATATTATCAGTCTATATGGCGCCCATCCGTCGAATGATATTACTTAATACTAGACTTTGGCTAGCTGGGGGTGGGGGATCGGTCCCCAAACCACCGAGTTTGCTCGGCCTACGGCCTCGCATCATTTCTATATCAGCCCTTACATCAACAATAAATTTCGTGCACTTGATCTTAATATTTCCTGAACTTGACCAGACCCCGCATTTGCTTGGCGTATGGCCTCGTACCTCTTAAAGCCACAATTCTACCGAATTTCAACTATCTAAAAGATAAGATTTTGTATCCCAAGAAAACACCGAATTAAATAACATGGGAATTTCTTCATCTCCCCTTTAAACCTCTTTAAAAACTTTAAAAGGTATTCATTTTAGGTAATTTTCCTGTGGGTTAGTCCCGGAAGGCTACAATCATACTGAATTTCATCTTTCCAATCCTGCCGGCAGTGCCTAAACATTTTGGGGTATAGAAGATATCCCATGTAAATAACATGTGAAAGTTCCCCATAAAACACTCTAAATTTGGATTTTTTTTTTTTTACTTTTGGTGATTCACTTAGATAACTCTAACGAAAACGTACGATCATACCGAATTTCAAGTTTTTATTCTAATTTCAAATACCTAAAATATGAGATTATAGGTCCAAAAGACGCCCATTTAAATAACAGGGGAATTTGTTCACTATCGCCCTTTAGATTCTCTAAAAATTCAAAATATTCACTTTCTGCAATTTTCCTGTGGGTTAGTTCCGAAAACCTACAATCATGTCAAGTTTCAACTTTCCATTCAACAGGATGTATGTACCCTTTATTTTATGTCAGCTCATGTAGTTGTGTATATATAGTTAGCACTAGCTTTTGGCTAGCTTTGGATTCCGCCCCCAGACCACCGAGTTTGATCGGCCTATTTCCTCGCGCCTCTTATACCAACAATTCTACTGAATTTCAAGTTTATTTTCCTATTTCAACTATCTGAAAGATATGATTTTGTGTCCCAAGAAAACGCCTATTTATATAACATGGGGATTTCTCATCCCCCTTTAGATCCCTTAAAAATTAAAAAAAAATATATTCACATTTGGCAATTTTCCTGTCAGTTATTCCCGAAAGGCAACAATCATGCCAAATTTCATCATTCTAATCCTGTCGGAAATGCCTAAACATTTTGGGGTGTAGAAGACGTTCCGTATAAATAACATGGGAAAAAATTTTCAGTTCCCCATAAAACCAGTCTAAAGTAGGAATTTTTATTTTTACTGATGTAGTTAGGTAATGCTAACGAAATCGTACAAGCATACCGAATTTCAAGTTTATATTCCAATTCCAAGTATATCTAAAATATGAGATTATAGGTAAAACAAAACAAGGACCCATTTAAATAACATGGGGAAATTTTTCATTTCGCCTTTAGGCCCCTTGGAAATTAAAAATAATCACTTTTGGCAACTTTCCTGTACGTTAGTCCTGGAAAGCTACAATCATGTCAAATTTCAACTTTCCACATCAAATGGAAGTACCCCTTTAATTTATGTCAGTTCATAGTTTTATATATAGTTAGGATAGGATTTGAATAAAATTTATAGTTACTTATAGATAAGCTACACTCTCCGTTACCGGGGATATTAAATAGACAACATGTGTTAATGGAAACAAAACAAACAGTATTCCTCTATCTGTCCAGGAAGCACCACACCAGGTATGTCATGTATTTCCTTTAAAAGAAAATGAACACATTGCGGTAATTAAGATTTTACTTTTAAGTCTAGACCTACGTTTCATATAGCCTCGGTGCTGAGGAGGGATGCTAATCTTAAATAAACAAACTAAAAATGACATCTATTAAACTATTAACTCCGAAGCTCTGGAAACAAATTTAGGTGGGAGAAAATCAGTGTGTATATATGTGTTTCAGCAAAAAAAAAAAAAAAAAAAATGTGAGGTAAACATTTCAAGAGACAATGAAAGAAGAGATACTTTGCGTGGCTGACACTATCAAAGAAGAATGAATAGAACTCAGAGAAAAGTACATTAAATGCAAAAGAAAACAAAAAAGAGATGTCAGGACAAAAACTGAAGAAAATAGATTTAAAAGAGGTAAAGACTGCTATTACGGAAATGAATCAAGCCAAACCTGCAAAGGTTGATCACCTCCCAGAGGATTAAGAAAAAAAAAGAAGAAAAAAAGGTGTGCTGGACCAGGGTGATCGATTGACCACGCAATTTTAAAGCCGCAATTTTAAACCTGCAGTGCCTAACATTTGGAGAAAAGAAGGGTCAACTGAGAGTGTACACAGTAAGAAAATAGATTAAGCGGTTACAAGGCAGTTAGATACGTATTTTCTATTTTGAATGTGAAGAAGAAACGGACATTCAGGAAATTAATCTCAATAAATCCTTAATTTAAGAATATTTGCTATGCTTACGTTGAACTGAAATATTTCAGTTTTTTCTTAACTCTGTACTTTCATCGAAAATCGATAAATCTTTTTAACACTTTATTGAGTAAGTAATGAATTTGAGTCGCGAAAAATGAAATGAAATCTTTGAGTTTTACGTCCCACGGTTATGGCGGTTAGGCTAAAGGAGACGGTGATTATGAGAAATGAATGAAATGGTGGAATGAAGGAAGTGAGAGGAACCCCGAGAAAACCCACGCACACGGTGTTTGTCCACCACAAAGTTCACTTGGCGGAGCAGGGTTTGAACCCGGGACACCAAGCACCAGAGGTGAACGCCACAGGATTCTAAAATACCACTGAGTACCACAGGATTCTAAAATATGACTATTTGGATACGGCACATACTAATTCCAAAGTGAAGTCTTGACCCGACTACGGTAGGTTCCTTAGTATTGGAACTATGGGCCTTTAAAGTCTTTTTTTTAATTTTCGACAGCTCATAACTCCGAAATGACAGATTTCTGCATCGAAGTTGGTCTATACTTTTGTCTTATTTTGGTGTCAGGAATCACCTCCCAAATGTTGTCGGTGTTGTTTTGAAACACCCTGCATTTTCTGTTTTATGATTTTATTAACTTAAGAGATCCAAGGAAAGAAACACTGTTTTTTTTTTTATGTTTTCCTTGGTTTAACAACTTGATATTCAGTTAAGCAGATATTATTATATTTCTTATGTCTACGCTTTGTTTTGTTTCTTTTTGAAATGTTAAACCCGTTTAAGAAAAGAAAAAAAAGAAATAAATAAGAAACTAAATCTGGAATAAAGTCTATCTCGATTACATTCCCTCTCTGTTGTGTTGACACTGTTCCTAACCTCTGAGTGTGAAAGAGGAGTATTTTCTTGTGCCCTAGCGTAATCTCTCGAGGAAGACGATAAAGTCAGAAACAACAAGTTGCAGCTGTCACCCGGTTTTCTCTTTGCTCATCTTAAGGGACATGGGAGACGACCGTATGCAAATCAGTAACCTGGCGTCGTTGTGCAAGGAACTGATTTTAAGTTCATGTTACGTTCTTTACCCTCCACACCGCATGTTGCCACCTCCAGAAATAATTAACAGAATGAACATACACTAGAGATTGTTAACTGTAACTTTTACATACAATACACTAGTTAAAACAAAATACTTTTTTTATTAATTTACTATCGGATCAATATTGATTTCCCAATGTTTAAAAATACTCTCTTGTATTATTTCGCCGATATTTTTTTGCTTTTCTATGATTAAAGAAAAATACTATGAGGAATATAGATAAGTGTAGAAGTAGGCAATATGTTTTAAATATAATGAAATAAATGTACAGAGAGCTGCAAGTCTAGCGTTAATGTTTACGGCGTCGTATCATTTAATGTCGGCGTCGTTTCATTACGGCGTCGTACGGTATTGTTTGCCACGACTCAATTTTTGTGTTATTTGCCACGGTATTGTTCTCCCTGGATTATATCACAGTCGTGAAAATTTATACAAAATCGAATCATAAGTTAAGGGTTGCCAGATGACCATGTTAAAACAATCAAATCTGTTTTATTTATAAACAGAATACATACAATACAAACTGTCCCAAGCACGTTATTGGGTAACTGCTCTATTGACTGTTAACGCCACAGTTCTATTTATTCAAGGTGAGTTCAAGCATTCAATATAATAATTTATTTGCTTAGAAACTCTCCAAATACATTCTCAAAATTGATATGGTGTACAATTTGTTTGTGTTCGACTGTGTAGCCAACATTAAATCTAGACATATCATTAGGACTACACATACGGGGGATAGCAATCCCGTCAAATGGGAACCCGAACATTTCGGAGGGAGCACCAGAACCGGATCCAGGATTTTATGAGGGGGTGCACCAATAACTATCAGTGCATTTGAATCAAATTTATTTATTTTTAATGCCTTTAGACATCTGTGATGTATGAGGAACTGACTTAAACTATTGTGTTTAGCAAAATCGCTTTCTTTTAAGCCCGAAACGGAAACATGACATGAAATTTTAGGAAAGTATTCCTATTTCCACTGCCAGTTTCTCACTTTAGATAGTGTGCACCCCGCCTAAATCCGGCCCTATATATATATATATATATATATATATATATATATATATATATATATATATATATATGTGTGTGTGTGTGTGTGTGTGTGTGTGTGTAATATTTTATAACCTTTCTAGATATCAAATTAAACAAATGAATAGATTTAAAAATACGGATTTAGCGATCTATTAAACAATTTTGATGAGAGGAGGGAAATTTAGTCTATTGGTAATACAAAAATTTAGTATTACTGTATTATTCTTCTTCTGTCTTATTACTTGACTATTTTCAAGTCCACACAAAGAACTCTCTAGTGGACGCTCTTTGTGTACTTACCTTTGGTGTGGGAGACACGGGTTCGATTCTCGGAGGGAGCTCATGTGGTTCGGATTCCACGTTAAACTGTAGGTCCACGTCTCATATAGCCTCGATGCTGAACAGGACGCTAAAACTGAAAATCAAATCAATCCTACAGAGATTATTAAAATACAAGGGTAGGCAATCCCTTCATAGCCTTTCTACGATGGAATGTGCAAGAGTTGAAGTGGATTATCCCATTCAAAAGCAGACTATGAGGTCTGGAACTACATCTTAACAGAGTCTTCGATCCACATGAGTTTCCCCCGATAATCGAACTCAAACTCTCACACCAAAGGCTCATACGCTATCTACATAGCCACAAGGGAGCCCTGTGTACGATTTGAGACAATGAAACCTATGGCACAAATAAACTGGTAGATTACATTTCTCTAAGTTTGAACCATTAAATCTCTCGGACGTTTGAAGGTCCATAGAATTTAGACCATATAAATGTAAGAAGTTGAATCCCGTTATCAAGAAATAACTCATTTGATATTGAACCACTCCCAGAAGAAACCAAAGAAAAACAATTTAAAATATTGGCTTTATGATGTAATCGTACACAGGATCGTATCTCAAGTGTATTCTCGGTGTGCATAAATGAGAAATATTTGGTTAACCTTTCAAGCAATTCTCAGAGTAAACACTTTGAATGACAGTGACGCAATCAAGAAACTAATTACAATCTATTCTGATGACCTTAGTTATAATTTTGTTCAAGAGAAGCAAGTGTATAAGCCAGTATGTGTGCAGTTACTATCTCGTATCTTTACAATGAAATTTATAAATTGAAGTTATATTTGTGTTTCCTGAACTTTACAAGGCACTCAGAATTTCCTCGCGCGAAATGGGTTTTATGGTGAACGAACACCGTGTGCATAAGCTTTCTCAGGGTTCTTCAGCTTCCTCCCACTTTCTTCATCACACTATTTTTCATTCATTCTCATCATTACCATATCCTTTAGCTTACACGGCATAAGTGTAGGACGTAAAATTGAAATATTTTATTTTTCTGTATACCTGTTCTTTAGTCGCATAACATAACAGAAAACAGAACATTATAAAACATGAGATGATATTAAAAATCCAGTTAAAAGAGAAAATGCAATTACATCAATTTACTAAGCTATTGTGATATTAATGATGTTTTGTATTCATTTGTTTGGAGCTTAATGTTCTCTTTCAGCAGCAAGTCCAACGAGATTTCTCTTGTCCCAAAGGCGAGAACATTTACCACTTGTTCCAGAGTATCAAAAACAGAGGTGCCTGGCAACCCTTCCTGTTACTCCAGGTGTATGTGAATTTTCACGATAATGAGATATGATAAGATCAGAATGCAAATAGTTGTGGCAAAATCGTGGCAAACAACACGCCACCAGCATAATTACGCCTGCCACGCACGAAAAGGCCACTGTGGAGAATCCTGTTGAGCAATTTGAGGCCAGTCGGAGCAAGCGGTGGCCATGAGCAAGCAGATTGTTTGTGTTACGCCGCGTAGCGAAAGTTTGTGTGATGGTCGGAAGGTTCAGGTTGTCATTGCTGCCTGTGATTTCCAAGTGTTGAATCATCTTCTCTACAGTCCGGACTTGGTCCCTAGTGATTATTTCCTGTTCTGAGACCTAAAAAAGCGAAAACAACGTTTTTTTTTTGTCGTACAAAGAGGTCCAACAGGCTATTTTCCAGTGGTTTGCAAACAATGACAAAGACTATTTTTTTTCGTGGCGACGGTGCATAGAACTCCATGGGAGCCATGTAAAAAAAAAAAAAAAAAAAAAACAACAACAACAACCGTGAAGATCAGGTGAGCCCATATGCATCATTTCCTGTCTAGGTAGTTAACTTATTGGACGCCCCTGGTACATGAAATATCTTGAAAATAAATATGAGCTCATTTAATAGCATTTTTAAATTTAAAATAAATTTCAAAGCTCAAATTGTTTATTCTTATATCGCTATTAACAACAATTCAGTGAAGAAAGCCTTAAGAATATATCTTACATAAGCATGCGTTTCGTTACTAACGTTTTATTTGTTTATATTTAAAAAAAAAACTCGTCACACTGGTGCAATTTAGTAACTTACTGGCAGTCTGTTACTGCAAGGAAAATATAAACTAAAATTGTAATTTCTTCATACTTTCCTTAACAAGAGAATATAATAAGGTAACTAACTAATTAACTAATACTTGCATTTGAACTATGAAACTCGAAGGCTCAATGCCGCATATATAATAGCTCTCCTTTGACTTCTGTAGTTACCCAACTGTATCCGGTTTCTATTTTATACTCTTATTTCTGCGAGATAAATGCTACGTCTTCTTAATGGTCTTCTAAAATTTTAATAGTGTTGCAACATTATTAAATTCTAGCTACATGACCTACTTGCCTAAAGCTTCTAGACAGTGACAACGCCAACTTTAATACTTTTAGGGTAGCTAATTTTAACCGAAAATAATAGTTTTATATTACTAGATATACAATATAAGATCAATATTAACAGAATACGATCATATTCACGAATAAATTAAATGTTGGCTAAAAGCAGGAAATTCGTGTTTTTATTCAGTTCAAAATCTCTTGTCGTCGCGAATTCTGTCGAGGAATTTGAAGCTTAAAATACTGTATATAAAACAGGACAATCATGCCTGTTGTTCTGCATGGTTGCGAAACGTGGTCGTTTACTCTGAGGGAAGAACGTGAAATGAAAGTATTTTAAAACAAGATCCTAAGACGAATATTCGGAACAAGAGGAAGAGAATTGGGAATGGTGGAAACATCATAACAAAGAACTACATAATTTATACCGTTTACCAAACATTGTTAGGATCATTAAATCTAGGAAGCTGAGGTAGGTAGGTCATGTAGCCAGAATAGGAAGAAAGTAGCAACACTTTCAAAGCGTTAACTGGAAGTCAAATCAGAAGACGACCATTAGGAAGACTTAGGCGGAGATGGGATGTATATCGCAGAATACAAAGTAGAAATTGGATCCAGTTCGCTAAGGACAGAAGTCGATGGAGAGCTTTAAGGAACGTGGTTTCCCTCTGAATTCAGTAGACCATAGATTTAGTTGGTTAGATATACAATGAAATACATAATGTGTGAGATTCATGGTTAACCTTTAGGGAGCGTTCGCACCCTTGTCTTCTCTGGCCTTGTCCTGCTCCTAGACTAAACGGCTCGAAAATGTTAGGTAAACAGTATGCATGATGCAATTTTTCCATATGAAGGTTTACTTACATGGCTTAATACAAATAAAAAAAACAGTTGAAACAATGTCAATTACAACAATATGTAGAACGAACCTTGCTCTTAAAAGTTTTATTGTGAATTGCATCGTTAATTAACAGTTTTTTAACAGCAATTATTATTACACCAAGCTTATATAATAATATCTATATACATACTATATTGCTAAATTATTTGAAGATACAATTAATGAATACTTTTATAACATGTTATTTTTATTTTTCTCATCCATTAACCCTGTCCAAAATTGCAGTATCTGTTGTTAACATATGTCATTTTATGTCTTGTTTTGAAACTGGGAAAGTTTGGTACAATATTTCGAACTACATATGAGTTGAACATTTTACTGATTTCAAACATTTTGTTAATGTTTGGTCATTTGCATACCCCATATATATATATATATATATATATATATATATATATATATATATATATATATATATATATATATATATATGAGAAAAGTTTTTCTTATCTGCTACAATTATTAATAATTTTCAGCTTATCCATGAACAGTATGATGAGTGGCTACGAAAATAAAAATCCTCTTCCCACCGAATATGCACAATCGCAAACATTAGAGAAAATTTGCAACAGTTCAGTATTGTTTTACAAAAAGTATAAAATAATTGGCTCTTAGATAATATTCGTAATATTTATAAGATAATAGATTAATTATCATTGCATTCAATATTAACTTCAAAATATATATACAAAAGAATAGGGCTAATATAGAAACGATAATTGCTTCAATTTAAGAATGAACAAAGCGCATCGTTACGAGATAGCGGAAAATAACGAGTTGCTATTTTTTGCTTATTATTTTAAGCGTCAACAACCAGTTATTGTGTGGTTTCCTGGGTGAGCATGTTTGTATCAAAACATGTTCCCTGTTTCTTGTTTTTATTGAGTTTTGTATGATCTGAATAGAACGATGGGAGGGAATATAATACGTTTTTGAAACGTAATTGGACATTTTAACAATGTGCTGGTAGTAAGTAGCTTCTTATAATAATTATACAAATTATTATTATTATTATTATTATTATTATTATTATTATTATTAGTAGTAGTAGTAGTAGTAGTAGTAGTAGTAATAGTAGTAGTAGTAGTAGTTGTTGTTGTTGTTGTTGTAATAGTAGTAGTATTGCACTCCTTGGTGCTACAGCGTACGAAGGTCTATGGGCGGACATATAATGCACGATGAACAAAGTAATGTTTTGTCTGAAGTTCATAAAGCAGAAAAAGTTGATAATTAAGTCATAAGTAAAGAAATCTGCACTCAAGTACATCAAAGATCAGGAGGAGTGTGCCAAGTCAGGGGGTCATTACGTTTACCAAAAAATCCCTGCGCGTAGTCCTCGTAATGGACGACGAGACCTATGTGCGTTGGAAGCCAGATGAAGTTCCAGGAGTAAGGTATTTCCATGCCTCGGATCCAGCTGTGCTACGATACGACAGAAAACGAAGAGGCCGAGCAAATTATTCAGGAAAATATTTGTGTAGCAACCAATAGACAGCGACGAGAAAATTTCGGAGCCCTTTATATCTGAAGGCACCATCAACGCCAATGTGTACCTCTCGGAATATTTGAAGAAGAGATTTATTCCTTTCTTATCCAGACGCCCGAAGAGACATCGTTTTGTTTTGGCCGGACTTTGCTACGTCACACTACGTCAATATTGTAGCACCATGTTGAGCATTTCTTCGTAGTGAAGGCATCCCCTTCGTTGAGAAAGCAAAGAACCCACCTAATGTACACCAATCGCGGGCCATAAAGGTATTTTGAGCCTTATGTAAACAGAAGTATGCTGAACGTCCCCACAGAGCCAAAAATCTTCGTGACTTTACACAGATTAAGCAATCTCTCAGCCAAGAAGTTGCGCGAACTACAGGACTCGACCTGATGCCGATGGGAATACATAATCTGCGGGAAATTGGGTAAAATGGCATCCAGAATGCCAGCCTTATTTAAATTGTTTTGTGTGGAGTCCTCATTCTCATGTACTATCCCAAGTTGGAAATAAATTTCAAAAATACATTTCAATCCGTATAGTTTTTTTTCAATCTACCAATTTCTCGTTTACTCTTTAATATTATATAAACATATTCTGAAGAAAACAACCTATAAAAATGTTTGTATCTATACATTAAATAGTATCATGCTAAAAAGAGAGTGGATCTTCTTCGTTATAGGAAAACGTGGTAAAATAGTCAGTATTTTCTCATATTTTCTTTGCTTGTACAAGGGTCAATGATGTTACTGAATATTGACTCTTATACAAATGAGTAGCAGGAGAAAAGAGTTTATCTTTGCTCAAAAAAACGAGACATAAAACATATTAACCATTGCGCCATGTTCTATAAAGCAAAATATTCAAGAGACCAAAAACGTATTATGATGCAATATATGAAAATGTTTTCTTATGAAAACATTATGGGATAATACAATACAAGGAACACGTTAAAGTATGTTAAATATATTTGTTTGTTAATTGCAAGTGTAATTATAAAGCATGAGCACGATGTTAAACAAGTATTTAATATTTCCATGTGATGCTTAACGTAACTCGACAATCTTGGCTCTACGAAGTTTAAGATGTATCGTGAGTGATACAGAAAGCCAGAAATAGCAGCAATGAGATTGTAAATGATGGTGACATGTTACCAAATTAAAAGTTACTTATACATTCATATACCTAGTCTAGCCATAAATATTGTTACAACTGAAAAACTGAATAACGCAACTATCATGAGAGAGATTTTTTTTTTTTTACATGCATTCACTCCACACAGCACTAATCACTCTTCGAAATGGTCACCTTATTCTCGGACACAAGCTCTCAGTCAGTGTGGCCACTCGTTTGTGGCGGAACGAATGGCATCCAGGGAAAAATCCGAAACTGCTGCCAACAAGAAATGCTTTAAACTGTCAATGGTGTCTCCTCTTGCAGACGATGCCCTCCAGCACTGACCAGTCGGTAACTCACAGGATTCAGGTCCGGACTGCTAATGGGCCAATCTTCAGGTGAAATGAAATCAGGGACATGATGCTGAAGCCACTCTTGAGTTGACCTGGCCTTGTGGGCGGGAGCAGAATCCTGCTGGAAGGTCCAGAATTGGTTGTGAAACAATTTGCCACTTACCTTATTCACAATAGGCTCCAGAACGGTGCTTTCGTACATTCGGGCGCTGGTTTTAACTCCAGTTTTGCAAAAATGCAGGAGTGGAGCAGGAATAATTCACCCCAACAACAGATGTTAGCACCTCTGAACTTTCGAGACCATTTTATGAACTTCCTGAGGGGTTGATGCATACACCTTATCGTTTTGTCGATTGAACGACTCTTCAATGGTGAATATTTTCTCATCGGTGAAGAGGATTTTCCGATTACCTTTATGGGCGTACAGCTGCAGGAGAAGTCTGCATTTTACCAATATCACCTTCTTTAGGCGTGCATCAAGGTATTAAATAATATCCTGTACCTCGGCGTTAAGCTCGTAATCCAAGGTCCTAGGATAGAAGCCTGGACATTGACAGTTTCGAAATGTTCATTTCACGGGCCATGATACCCCGTTTTCTTACCGTTTTTCTCCACAACGATCCGCCACCGCTTTTGTGGCTGCTGGAGTCCTGACACTGCGTGGACGACCCATTCTTGGACGATCCTTGACAGTCCCGGTTCCACTGAAGCACTCAATGGTACGATACACAAACATACGACAGATTTTGAACTTTTGTAGTATCTTGAAAATGTCAGTTTCAGATTGTCCAACTTTATGTAACGCTATCATGGCGATACGATTTTTGTAGTCGCCCCATTCCATGCTTCTACTTACAGCTCAATGCTTCCTCTTTCACAGAAAAGCACATAATGGTTCAAACTTTTCGTGAGAACATTGGTCGTTTTTCCTTCTCCTCCCGAATGTACAGTGTGGGTAAAATGTTTGTAACAGCATTTATGGTTAGACTAGGTATATAATCATAACCTTTCTTCAGGAATTTCTTCAATAGCACTAAAGAATTAGTTCATCATGTTGTTAGAAAAAACACAAATGTGGCGACCAACATTCTATACTAAGGGGCAGTGTTTATGGCGTTTGAAGGCGGCCCTCCGTGTTCTTTTTAAACGCTGTTAGCAACAGAGAGGGATGCTGCGTGCTAAAGAACGAGAATTATCTGTCACCTGCTAGCAGTGTAGTGTGTCTGCTTAAAGCACACATCTTTACAATCCACAACAAGTCGCGTCACAAGCTTTATTTCTCTCGCCTATCCCACACGTTATCAATCGTGTCCAACGCCTAAGTCAAACTTCTCGTATGTCTGTTTCTTTGAAGTTTATATTAGAAGCCTGCTTGTTAAAGGCTAGCTGCGAGAGGAAGTGAACCTTTAAAAGAGTGATGTGTGAGCTTCGTATATCAAACAGCACTGTACTCATTATAAACAACCGTGCATGTTTGCTTAGATCACAAAAAGGAGTATTGCGTTCCTCTTGTTTCTCTTGTGTATGCCGATTGCTTGAATCCCTGAACGAGGAGAGGAATGAAGCGCGGTGTATCCTAAAGAGATCCAACTAAAGAGAACTCCGTAGGCTGCCCCGGGGGATCTCATTTGGAAACGTCAAAGAGAGAGAATGCCTTGTAGCTGCAGCGTTTACTTCTCACAACGGAAAGATTTTTCTTTTCCAAAACACAATCATATTACTTTTGAAAAAAAAAATATTTAAATTTTCTTTCAGTTGTTTGCTTACTTGTTCATTTGTTTATTCTACACTATTATATAAGAGAATAACATTAACTTATTCATTAACGCCCAGACGTCCCTCATAGCTAAGTGGTTATCGTACTCGTCATTGGCGCACGGAGACCCGGGTTTGATTTCCGGCGGAAGCTTATGTGGATCGTATCCTACGTTAAACTGGAAATCTACGTCTCATACAGCCCCAGTGCTGAAAATAACATTAAATCCCAATTCAATCAAAACATTCCCAGATAAGACTACTACAGCTAGAAACGAGAAATTTAGACTGAAAACTTCTTTAGTTAAAAAAAATAGGCTTATAAAGAATTTTATTTTACGCATCCTAAGAAGGAGTGCAAACCTGACATATAAACTCCCTATTAAAAATAACTGAAAATTTGTAATTGCGTTTTCGAAAATTCTATGAGTTCGACACTAATAATGGTCATTTCCGATCATTTCTTTATATTTCTTCAATCTCTCCATCAAGGCGAAATGACAAAAAGCATCCCAGGCAGGAACCTTATCTATGTTGAAAATTTGATCAAGATTGGTCGAGTGGTTCAAGAGTTATTACGTCATAACCATAGTCACTTTAATTTTTATTTATATAGATTAGAAATAATTGTATTATGTTTATACTTTAGGAAACTGTACCCAAAATCGTCTATTTGTATCCAAGTTATTGGCTAAGTAATAAGAAGTGACACCTTCATTTTTTTTTATTATTGACTGTACATCTCATGGTCATGCTTTATAAACTAACAAGTAGAGTTTCCTATAGGAATTTGAAACCGCTTTCACGCGTTGCAACAGGAAGCGTGTGAACCGTTAATCTACTCAGAGATCTGGATTATTTCCTCTGAAACAGGCTACGTTATCAGTGTATCACACATTATATTTTTAAAAGATAGAGAAACAACATTCCCGTTCGACGACGTATGTATAGATCGCTTATGCTCTGCTGATATGTTCAAAATCCTTTAGTGATGTTACCCATGCATGAGTGTTTATGTCCTGCTATTTGTAAAGCACAATCTCTCTATTGAATTACCTACCGTAATAATTAGATAGAGGTATTATATGAGACTGCATGTTGTAGTTTACAATTAATTAATTTTCAGAAACATAATTGCAATTTTGCAAACGCTTGCAGTTACGTTTTTGTAACATCGTATCTACTTGTGAGTTGGTTAGGGAGATCAGTATTTCTAATAATACATTTGGGGTTTGATATGATGCGTACGACGAATACACAATTCATGTGTTTATTTCGAAAAATTTAATTCATTTGTGTAATATTTATTTGAGTAATAAGAGAGTGTAAATATAGTTAAATGTTAAAGAAATTTTGATGCAATTGTCTATTCTCCACATATGGTTGCAGATGCTGTGCTTGAATGCGACATACAAGGTTCGATATAATCTGGAAAAAATGTAAAGACACTAACAACGCAGCTTACTAAAGCGTGGGAAACAGAAGTGTGTGAGCTAAGCGAACAAAGAGAAGGCTGTGACGCGATATTGCTGTGTGGTAAATGGGTGTTGCTAAGCATGTGTACTACAGTACGAGTACACGAGCAGAAGACGGATGAATAAGTGAAAGAATTGGCAACACGGTGGCTCTCTCATTTGATAACAGCGTTTAAAAGAAGCTTGAAGCGCATCCTTCTATGCTACGTTGTCCCTTAGCATAACAGCTGTTGTAGAGGCGGTGCTAAGCTAGAACTTGCGACACTGCAGACTGTAGATAAATCGTACGGCTTCGAAGTCTTTGGAGTTGAAGAACAAATGTATGAATTATATGCTCAATTAGGGTGGTCAGATGTCCTGCTTTCGGCCGGACAGTCCGGCTTTCGGAGGTCCTGTCCCATGTCCGGTTTAGTAGTCGAGCCGGGCGCTGATTTGTCCTGCTTTTCAGTTTTGCCATTATAAATGTTAACTTTCCATTATTCTGATGGATCGATGGCTCCAGTCTCAGACATTTAAGAATTTGCAAATGATCCTGTTAGTTCTGTTGACGCTTGTAATATTAAATCCATTGACCTAGATGGACTTAACGAAGAATTCAAGGTGTTTCGAGAAGTACTAGCCTCAGATATGTTCAAGAACAGTACAACTATTGAAGAAAAATATTTAAAACTGTCCGAACGTGCGAAAACCAATCGAAAAAGGTTTTGAGAATTTGAAGAAAGTTGATTCATATATATATATATATATATATATATATATATATATATATATATATATATATATATATATATATATATATATATAAGTCGTAATGCTGCGAACGGGTGTTTCCATTAATACATGCTGCTTGGACAAAAGAACGCAATCAACTTAATATCTTCCAAGTTAGGTCCAAACTTTAAGCTTGTTACAACTTTGAATTTAAAAAAGTAAGAATGAAATGTGCAGTGACACATTTAAAGATATCTTGCAGAACAAGCGTCTATTGAAAGCCGCTCTAGGACCAGAGAAATATGAATGACGTAAGAATTTTAACATATAGATAGCTATTTCTAAGTGTAGCTTTTCCAGCTTACTTGAGCCAAAGATCCCTAAACGCAATTAATGAATTGAATTGTCATATGTGAGGAAAAAGGTTTACAAATTCATAAAGTCCGGCTTTCTAAGTCAATGTGTTCGTCTTTTCAATCATTGCCTTCTGGTCACCCTATACTCAATCCAGAGGGTTCTCTTATATTTGTTGGAATGTGTTCCCGCATGCATTTCATATTTAATTGTCTGTGAGATTTACGTCTCTGTCTGATAGAGCAAAATACAGTTTTAGCTGGTTTGAAACAGCCCTGACTTAATTCATCTGTTGGCGATTTTGTATTCAAGGTAGATTTTAAAGAATTTATATAAGTTATGAAATCTATAGTTTGAATATCTAGAAACAATAAGTTCTGGGCTATAATTTCGGAAAATTACAATAATATGATAAACCAAAAAAAAAAAACTTACCTGAATCCTTCGGTGGTTGCATTTTGTCGTAATTTTTCGGTTCTTCAGGAAGAATGTCTTGAAATTCTAATGGGCCATCAGCGATATTTCTTCTGAAACAAAACATACTTTTATTTTTCCTATACAAAATATACATAAATAATATACATACATTTATTATACCAGGAAACAGAAATATGAATATTTTAAAAAGCTCAAAGACAAAATTAATGTATAACCAGTGAAAATATTATTAGTAAGAAGTTCAACGTACAATAATATACATTTTTTAAAAATGATTTGTCGTTTTAGAAAACACGAACTTGCCTGAACATTTCGCATTATCAATGTTACTTCTCTAGAAAATACAATTTCAATCTGACAAGAGGTTTGAAGCAACCAATATATTATAATTTCGAAAAACCATGATTACATTATATAACGAGCTGAAATAACCATTCTTCGCATGAGTCAGATAAAATATCTATGTAAACAAACTGAACAACGAACGAAAAAAAATATCGATCATTTTCTACTACTTTTGCATATGCCGGTAAACGTCTCGAGAGACCCCCTGATTCGAATTTTGAAAAAAAAAAATCTCCTCTGGTCCCCAGCCAATGTAAACGCCTGTGGTAGTATCACCATTCATCTCAGCGACCGCGGAAACTATGGATTTGTCATTTTGGATTATTTTTACATGTAGCACCCCCCGAAATGAACCCTTGCCCGCATACAATGGTAGCTAAATTTGAAAGTCATCGATAATGGTATTGTCACCATTGATCTCAACTGAAAACTATGGATTTGACACTAATATCGGTCATTTTGGATTATTTTTACATGTCTCGGTATCCTCCCCCGGTGACTCTCTGCCCCTTGCCAAATGGGTGAATTTGGAAGTTAATGCGATCGGAGCTTCACCATTGATCTCAACGACCACAAAGACTATGAATTCGACACTAATACATTTTCTACTACTTTTCATGTCCGGGTAAACCCCCACCCCTGAAATCCCCTGATTCGGTTTAAAAAGAAAACACTTCGTCTTAGTCTGGGGCCTGGATCAAGGTACCAGTGACCAAAATTTGGTAACTCTCGGTCCACTCTTCTGTTCCTCAGGCAGCACACAGGCAGACAGATACACAAACAAAATATTTATTTTTATTTATATTACATTCTGAATTTAAGTTTAATAAAATGATAACAGCCATCACATTATATTTTTAAATTTGTAATACAGAAGAATATCGCTATATATATATATATATATATATATATATATATATATATATATATATATATATATATATATATATTCTAATGATGTGTATTCGTCTTAGGGAAAAAATAATCTGAAATTATACGTTGCGTTCTTAATTTTGTCCTTAAACCATATTTTCAAGAGTTGTGATTTTAAAGAGGAAGATGCATTTCAATTAAGTAAAAGAGCATTATATTTCATAATGAACAGCTTAACAAAAAATAGTATCATTTAGATTAGCTCAATTGTAGTACTCATTATTACATTTCTCATGCGAATTATGGTAATTAGAACAAACGAACCACAAGCATTGATAATAATTACCAGTACTTAAGATAAAGAAAAATTGATTGGTAGTTATTGGATCCTCAGATAAAGGCATGCTTAGAAAAAGAGGTAGAAACATAAAAGAAATAGAAGTTCGGACAATTGAGCGGAAACATAGACAAAACATACAGTAGACCTGATACGTTTCTCTACGTGTAATGTTAAGTAAAGGAACTAACAGACCATCCATTTTTGTGAAGGTTTCCGTAACGTTCTTGTTCTCCGTTTCCCCTGGTGAAGGAAAACACTGATCACAATCTAAAACCTTAGTCCACAAAACCGAGTAGAATCAGAAACAGTCTCTCCTACTCACACAACGATGCTCGTGGTTTCCCACCATCTCAGTGAACATGTAGATAACCTGTGGGTGTTGCTAAGAAAGTGGACGGTAAATTCAAGCCTAATGGAGGATTATGTCGCGGATATTAGAACAAGCGTATATACTGAATACATTAACCCAGTTGTTTATTACTGCTCAATGGAACCTTAAGTCCTTTTGCTGCTTATCGAACGTATAACCGCAAAAGATTGTGGCAAGCAAAGGCATCAGATGGACTTAACGAAATAAATATTTAACATACTGAAGGAAAGTTTAGTTTATTTCTGGAATATTTTCCATAATACTTTTTTTTTTTTTGAAATGGTATGCCCCACTTTCAGCACCATGATTATGCGAGACGTAGATCTATTTTAATGTAAGCTACCAATTGCATGTGCAACTACCAGCAAAAATTATATTCTCAACCTAATCTCTTAATGAAAAAAATATAGGTTTGATGGGCTCAAACTGCTCATTTTTTTTTTCTCCCCGAGGCTATTTGCAAAAGAAGCTCAAAATGGTAGCACGCAATTTTCCGGCGAATATATTCTACCAACAGCTGAAACTGGGAAGTCGAGAACGCTTATAATTCAGCCAAATGAGTGATTATATTGCAAGAGAAATAAAAAATAATTTTAAACAATGTTGAACAATAATGACAATTAATTCCATGTTTCAATCACTTTTGTGTGTCATTTTCGTTCATGTAAATTCCAAATGATAACCATTGTAACCCTTTAGCGCGCAGCTTTGCATATATACAAAGTTTACTTTGAAATTGTATTGCACCATATAGTTTCTAGTTCAGACATAGAAATGCAGCTTTGCGTATCAGCTAAGATGCCCTTTCACTAATGCAGTTCTGAATTTGCCGCTAGATGTCATAGTAAGCCAGCGTTGGACCCTTAGTCTTACTTGCTGCACGCGGAGTTACTCCATATTGTCACTTTTGAGATGTTTTGCTCGTTTACGTGGACAGCTTTGAACTGTTGACATTTTCTGTGTTATACAGAAGTCTAATGAGTGCAAAAGTGCAAGAAAGCTGACATTCGTCGCGTTTTATTGATTGTATCTGGTCTTAGTGGACTTTGCAGATGTCAACGCGCAACTTTGCTTAAACCCCATATGCAAACACCAAAAATATCCCATAGACCTTATATTATTTGGATTAATGTTTTTTTTTTTTTTTTTAATACCGTGTTCCTACACCGAAATCACTCCAAATTTTAAAAAGATCAGTCTTATCGGAAAAATGGTGCATTAAAGGGTTAAATCGGTAGTACAAGGTATCCTCGACCAGGAACGCACCCACAGGATTGAGTCCGCCGGGTCCGGAACCCCCGAAAACTGCCTAACTCAACATACATGTGTACACTTTCTCAATAAAATTATACTTGCTTAACAGGAAAATGATTGATGTAGCATTAAAATTTGATCTTACACTTCAGCTGTAGTTTTCTCTAGTTCTAATATTTCCAACAAACTTAAACTATGTCTGTCTGTCCGTCCGCCTGTCTGTTATTTGCGATTTCTTCAATCTTGAGCCCTCCATTCGATAGAACATCAAAAACTATATGATAAAGTGATAGATTTTTTTTGCGTCATTCTTACCGTTCCCGATATATTGGCCAAAGAAAATGACCGATTTCCGAAGATTTAAGTATCTACATCTCTAGAACCATAAGTCATAGAGAGATGATATTAGTGTTGACCAATACCAAAGAGGAGGGCTCATCAAATAGTAACCGGTAGCCCTGGACAACTGGTTACTGGCCAACTGGTCACCGCTATCCTGATATTGGCCAAAAAAGTCCGAATTTCGGAAGACTTAAGGAGTCATGTCTCGGGAACCGTAAGTCATAGAGAGATGATATTTCACGAATTTTTGCGAGAAACAGAAGAAGCTGTGGAGAAAAAGATTTGCTTTTACACGTAGGAGCAATCACAGTTATCCTTTCCGCTCCATCTCTCCATTCTTTTTAAAGTTCATTCTAGCAATGATCTTGGAGCAAACTCGACTTTGTTTTTGTTTGTTTGTTTGTTTTCCTGAAAATACAGGTAAAAGTATTTTACAATTACTTATCGTCTTTTCGGGCGCGGAATAATACCCATTCAATGCTGCATAGATGTAGTGGTTTGTGGTATTGCACCCCGCGAAGTTTATACCCCTCCGAACAAAAAAAATTATTGGTGCATTTTTGTGCGGAACAAATAAAAATCGTTTATAACTCAGCAAATAATGAGTTGAATTCAATGCGTTTTTTTTTTTTTTTTTTTTTTTTACTAAAGAGAAGGCAACTGAACAAATATTTATGCACGGAACAAAAATTCACACACAGTGACTCCAAAGTTAAACAAGTCAGACCGATAATCAATGTCTGGTGCGGTCTTATTCAAGAAGTGATTGTTGTCCCAAGATCATACCACGACCTCCAAAATCCTCTGCTCTGTCCTCATTGAATATTTAAAAAAAATCATAAAGGACAATGTTCATAAATGTACAGTACCGGATTTGGTTGATTTTTCTCGTAGGATTTTTTTGTGTTAAATAGTTACACCAGAGACGCATGAAAACATATAGCATGAGATAGAATTTGGTTTCGGCGTTTGTAGGGCAATACTTGATGTACAAGTATATATTTACTAATTACCATAAAAGCTGATGTATTATTATTACATTGTATTGTTATTATTATTATTTATATGCTTATTTTCTTATTTTCTATTTTACTTTTTTTATATATTATGCATATTTGTAAAATAATTGCTGGTTGGAAAACGAAACAATTCAGTTTAACGTCCCACGATTATGGCCTTCCAGGATAAGGGAGACGATGATTAAGGCAAGTGAATGGTGATGAAATAATTAGTGGAATAAGAATGTGGGAGGAAACGAGAGAAACCCTAAGAAAACGCATGAACACGATGTTGTTCACCACAAACTAAATTGGCCTTGGATTGAATCAAAGACCTCATGTGCCAAAGGTAAACGCTTTACCACTGAGCCAATGTGGCACTTAATTGCTGGTACAGACCTGAAGCTCTCTTCAACTAAAATTACTCAGAAACCTAGTAGCTGTTTCTAGTGTTCGAGGAGGCATGGGTCCGGAAATTGTTTACGAGAAAACCAATGATGTTCCTCTCTGCCTTTTAATATTGCCTTTGTCTACTTTTATATCTGCTGAGAGGTGCATATGACTACTCTATGGCCATAATTTTCCCTGATTGGATGTGGACATTGGAAAGCATACATTAATTTGAATAAACAAATGTTGATATTTAATGTATGTGATGGACAGGACACTACAGACAGAATTAATTTATTGCAACACTAACTAACGCCAAGTTCTACATCGACATATTGACGTAAAACATTTGTGGAGAGAAATGAATTGGACTACGAATCCTGTTTGTAATTTAAAACCATCTCAGTCTGTGTGTCACGGAATCCTGGAACGTTATAAAACTTTGCTTAAGATCTTTGTAATCTTGTTTGTAGAAAGACAACGACACAAAAATAATTTCTTATAATAAGCAGCAAATGTCTCAATGCATCGCGCTAATTAATAATACTAAACAGTCACCCTAACAGATGTCGCTACATGTGCTATCAATTGCCTAACTGACACTAACAGATGTCGCTACATTTGCTATCAGTTGCCTAACTGATACTAACAGATGTCGCTACATGTGCTATCAGTTGCCTAATTAATAGTAATATATGTCGCTACATTTGCTATCACTTTCCTGTCTGATATTAATAGATGTCATTACATGTGCTATCAGTTACCTGCCTGATAGTTTTGTTGTCAGTACATGCACTATCTAGTGCCTCCCTGATACTAATGCATGTATCTGTGTGTGCTATCATTTACATGCTTGATATAATAAATACCACACTATATGTGCTATCAATTGCCTGTCTGATACTAACAGATATCGCTACATGTCGCTACATATGCTCCCAGTTGCTGCCTGATACTAACTGATGCTGCTACATGCGTTTTATGTTGCCCTGCCTGATGCTAGTATTTGTCACTATATGTACTATCAGTTACCTGCCTGATAGTTTTGCTGTCACTACATGTGCTATCAATGTCTGCCTGATACTAATAGATGTCGCTACATGCGCTATCCGTTACCTGCCTGATAATAACAATTATTGCTACATTCGCTTTCAGTTGTGTGCCTCATACTAATAGATGTCGCTACATGTACTATTAGTTGACTGCCTGATAGTAATAGATGTAGATTTCTGTGGGATTATTGTCTATGAGTATGACGAAATACTTTAATAATTGCATAAAATATTGTATTGTATTTCGGATTTTTTTTTGCGCAAATTCAGACAGTAATAAACAAATTTTAATTAGACACGATTTTGACCTATAGTGTACACCGAACAAATGGCTTGAGCGTGGCAAATAGTACCATTTAAATTGCAAACAATATCTAGCAGAACAGCAGTAACATTAATGCAAGTTACAGCTGTATACAAACTTTGTCAGGGTATAACAGGATTGTAATTTATGCAAAGCGTGGTTGACGTGTTTCAAAAGAATGGAAACAGGTTAAGAGTAATTACAGCTTTCTATACGCACGTACTTGAATTTCTGCTAAGCTTTATTTTTAATGAATTTTGTTCACAATGTTGTGAAATAATGGTCTCTTAAATTGCTTGCTGAATTGGTACACACAAATAGAAAATTCAGTGTTTTAAGCATTCAAATGGTTATTAATTTGAATGGTTTTATTGACGTTTTCAATTTTCACAGAAACGAACGATTTTCTTAATCATGCTCTGTACACTGGAGTTTCTGTTTCGGTTTTCTATTAAGTGCTAACAATAGATTTAATTAACCAGAAAAAATTAGGAAAGTTGATGAGATGTTTTGGTCTTTAAATTTTGTTATTTGTTACTTCAAAATTCTAAAATGTAGAAAAAATATTTTATGTGTGTTAACAGTAACGACTTAGAAACTATTATTTAAAAAAATGAAGCTCGTCAAGAAAGAAGAAGGTGTGGGATCATAGTGGCCAAATATTCGCTTCTAGTCAGAGTTCTCTGGTTCCATTCCATTCCATGTAAGCTAGTAGTAGATAACTACATATTATTGGGTTTTCAGAGAGTATTCCGTTTTCTTCCAATTCTTCGCTGTATCAAGTCTTTCATAATTAGTTAATTTCATAAATCATGTGTCTCCTTAGTCACTCGAACATACCAGTCGGACATAAAAAAGAAATGTGAATATTTAATTTTATGTCCCACAACGAAGTATACTCTATACGACAAACTACTCATTTCAACAAAGCTCTTGCCACATGGCTGAACATAGGAGGAAGCGAGTCAATTTTATGTCCTATTGACGAATATGAACATGAAAATGCTTCATTATCCTTCATTTTATAGTAACTTATTTAAATTCACCATTTAAAAAATATTTCGTTTATATCTTTATATACATGCATCAACTTGGTTATATATATAGGGTGTTTCAAAACAGCACCGACAGTTGGGTGGTGATTAGTGACACCAATATAAGACAAAATTTATAGACCAATCTGGGTGCACAAATGCTTCCTTTCCGAGTTATAGGCTGCCGGAAACATGAAAAACATGAAATTTAAAGGCCCAGAACTATACAACCTACCGTAGTCGAGTCAAGACTTCACTTAGGAACTGATATGTGCTCTATCCAAATATTCAAGTTACAGAATCCTGTATTACTTCCGGAAGAAGTTTCATAAAGGTAGTAGGAGAGTAGTTCAAATTATATGCCTGTAGCCAGACTCCCCCTCTAAAAATTGCTTCGTGGGTATCTTAGGATCTTGAAACATGTATTTTTGGATAGCACACACATTAGTTCCTAAGTGAAGTCTTGACCCAACTATGGTAGATCCCATAGTTTCGGAGCTATAGACCTTTAAAGTTCTTTTTTTTTTCATGTTTTCGTCAGCCTATAACTCCGAAAGGAAGCATTTGTGCTCCCAGGTTGGTCTATACTTTTTGTCTTATCTTCGTGTGAGAAAGCACCTCCCAAACGTTGTCGGTGTTGTTTCGATACACCTTGTACAGGGTGTTTGAAAAAGAACTCCCTAGTTCTAAGTATAAATTTAATTGGAAAATGAATGAAAACTTCTATCAATGAGTACATATCATGAAAGAGAATTCCTTCAAGTTTTGTCTAATGTTGGTAGACTTCCATGTGGGATCCATTTGTGGCCCTGCACAAGTCGGGACGATATTCCACTTCTCGCCACGTATTCACCAACATTTCAGGTGTAACTGTCCCAACCGCCGCGACGATTATTTCCTGTAAACGATTGATGTATCTGATCTTTTCACTGTACATAACAATTTTTATGTGGCCCCAAAAGAAAAAAAGTCCAGTGGGGATAAGTTTGGGATTCGTGGTGGCCAAGATATTGGGCCAGCTCTGCCTACCCACCTCCCTGGAAAGCGAGTGTCAAGAGGAGCACGCACATGGTTACTGTAATGAGGTGGGGCGCCATCTTGTTGGAAAACCACAAGCCCCTTTTCTGCCTCAATATCGTCCATTTGGGGAAAGACGTACTCTGTCAGCATGTCATAGTAAACGTCCCCGTTTATTGTTTTTTTTTTCTACAAAAATGAAAGGACCAATCACACGATCTTCCATCAAACCGCACCAGACATTAAGTTTGGAAGAGTCACGTTGATGTTGAATTACTTCATGTGGATGCTCTGCCCCCCCAAAATTCTGCAGTTATGACGATTAACTCTTCCACTGACATGAAATGTACTCATCAGAAAAGATATATATATATATATATATATATATATATATATATATATATATATATATATATATATATATATATTAATTGACATCATCATCAATTGTGTGTAGAAAATCAGCAGCAAACTCGTACCTTTCGTTTTTATCAGTGGGTTTAATTTCATGTAACAGTTGCAAATTGTAGGCATGCAACTTAAGTCTTTTACGCATAACATCATACACAGTACCTTAGGCACTCCTAATTGTAGACTACGTCTGGCCAATGACTTCTTCGGGCTCCAAACACAAGAAACACGGATCTGTTCAACAACATCTTCAGAAGTTCTAGGTATACCTGGTGATTTTTCTTTTAAAACACTACCAGTTTCCTTGAAAGACTTTAGCGAATGACGGATACTTTTTGCACCACCATCCTGACGTCCAAAATTACGTTGCACTGTTATAACTGACTCAGTTTTCACAAGCCAAATAACACACTGCGCTTTCTTTTACGGAGTACACATTGTTGCTGAGTTGCTCTGCACTGCACGCCTGTCTGGACTGAAATGAGGAAACAGAGGAAAAAACAGCACTGGTGCCATCTCAAGGTCAAGCAGACCTGCCAACTGCAGGGGAGCCAAACTTGGAGAATTGATGAATCAAACACTACAAACTAGAATAGTGTATGTCATTTTTGTACAGATTCTAGGACACATTAAAACTAGGGAGTTCTTTTTCAAACACACACACTATATATATATATATATATATATATATATATATATATATATATATATATATATATATATATATATATATATAATTATATATATATATATAATTATTTGCATACTTGGTGCATATTTTGGTTCAGTACCAGTACATACATTATATTAACATTAATTCTGGTATTTCTTAGAATTATATTTTTAAAAAATAGAAACCTTGGTTTAATGTACTAAATAAAGAGTGAAATATTGATCAAAATTTTATTTTATTTTATTTATTTATTTATTTATTTATTGTTCTATTAAAGCAAGTTTAAGAAGGTTTCGCAAATATACATATTTATTGAGTCCTGTTCAAGTCAGAGACTAATTTTGCGAAAATATCATTATTTTATTGCATTTTTTAAAATTTTATCTGCGAAATGAGTGAATTTTAGTGAAATTCTGTAGCTAATGTATATTAGTGACGTAATTAAAGTTGTGTATCAACAAAATTAATTAAGATGTAGTAGTTTCAACCAGAACACAATTCGCATGTGTCACACAAAAACGTTACGTGTTACGTGTCAATTTTTTTAAAATTATCTACTTTCGTCCATGTACCAGACAAAAAGTTTAAAGGTCAACTCCATCCAATACATTGTTGACTCTCTACTTTCTTGACCGGTTAGTACCAGGGTCTATATGGATATATAGAGAACCGGTAGGTTCTGTAGGTCACGAATACCTTGACTTCGATGTCACAAAGTGAGGTGTGTGCGAACAGGAGTCGAAAAATCAATCAACCGTCCCGACAGTTTTGTGATAACTTCTCGGGTCACTACGCGCCATTGGAGGCTTAAGGTGGAGATCTTTGGCTCTATACTTAACTTTTGACTCTGTTGCGTAATTCTATACCAAACATTACCCACGAAACCACAGAGATCCGGAGGATTCCGACAAGAAGTATTGATAACCGGCCCAGAAGCACAGATTGTTTAGCGCCAGCTGAGTTTTCGTTTGTGTGTGTGTGAGGGGAACTGAACCTCTCCCATAACACACTTCTAGCTACGGGCCTGCTGGATATCACAACTAACGCCAAGAAAATTCCAACTGGAACTATAGTTGGCTGAAAAGTTTATGATATCTAGACATAAAATGTTTCAAAAACACATATTTGGTTTGTTGCTCTTATATAATTATTAATCTTTTTTTTTTATTGATGTGTTTCATAAGGATCAGGAGATAAAATCAAATCAGTATCAATCGTTTGCAAAGCATAAAAGGTGGCTGTAACATTTCTGTGGCTGTGCTAATTGATCTTAGTACAATATTAAAAAAAAAAAAAAAAAAATCGGGGTTGTTACATTCGAATTTTACACTCGTAGTGTTTTAGAATTATGATAATTATGTAAAACCAAATACAAAGAAAAAAGTTGTTCTTTTGGTTATCAGGTGTGCCACTAATATTATTAATATTATTGCGCAATGTAATCTGAGCCATAATGAAATCCTTATCGTCCTGCAAATAAGATTTTAGTGATTCTAGTATAACGATCAGCTGTGACCGAGAATTGCAACAAATGGCGCCGCATTCACACTAGCGATATCCACAATGGCTATTGGATGGTGTAACGCCACGGAAGGAGACAGAGAAAAGAGTCAGTGTCAAGCTTTGCAATAAAAAAAAAAAAAAAAAGAGCTTCATGAGTAGATTCATCTGAAAATTTCATTCGACCCGCTATCATTCCTAATATTGCCTCTGGACTAATGTAAAACAAAAATGTAATGGTTTAGTAAACCTTTTAATTACAAGCAGTGTTTACATCATATTTCCAAAGAACGGAATTCCAATATTGCAACTTTAACTTAACGCGGCAGAATACTATGTACTACATAGAATAACACACTTCGGATTTTGAAAGTATTTCGGAACACTGATTTTCTTTCTTTCTTTTTTTCTATTTACCTAATTTTATGCATAGCATTTCCTGTGTAACTTCCCAATAACAAGTCAAATATTAACTTATTTCTTTTTAATCATTAATCTATGCACTTTAGAATATTTTCTGTTTTACTGTTGTGGTGTTTTTCAAAGAATGAAGCCGTTCAGCAAGTGAAATAAACAAAGAAATCCACCACTAGTATTTGGAGGAACCTTTTTTTTTATCTTGAATTTCCTGCTAATTCTTATAATCGGCCTTGCATTTTTCAGTCTTCTGTACTTTTTTATTGATCACAGAAGTTTGATCGGTTTATATATGACATATTTAGCGACGCTGCTGTCACCTGTGCAGTTGATGAAGAACTAGTAACGACTCTACAGGGGAGAAAGTGAATGTTTTCCGATGGCTTTACCTACTACTGGATGGTCTCTAGACATGTTGTATTGTACTGTAGGCAAGTAAGATAAATCTATTAGTTTTAGTATTGAAAAAAAAAAAAGCTAACCCTCCTCTTATCTATCAAATAAATTAAAGGCAGTGTGGCACAACCATGAAACCATTGTCCTTTTCAGATTATTATCTCATATTCCAGGTGCCAGTGTATCGTGCTGGTCCTAGTGAAACGGAGTCTAAAGTGAGCCATTATTGAGGGGGAGATCATATTTTTCTATACACTCACACTTTTTGTACAATCTAGCAATGAGATAGTGTTGGGAAAATGATATCCACCAGTTATGATTTCAGAAGATTATCTCCAGAAGGGACTTTGATACACTGGAGGTGAAAAGTAGTACTACAAAATTTCACCTGGCTACCCCCAGAAATCGTCACTGGGTGTAACCAACAAGGAACACAGTTAAAGGCATCAGGGTAAGCAACTGACACAGTAACATTTTTCAAGTAAAGGGTCAGTTCGATGTTACCACTGAAAGTGTCACCTGAGATGTTTCGTGGAGTTTGTCGACCAGCAAATCAGTAGAGTCCACCACCACAACGTATCATGACACGGATATTAAATTTGGCACAGTATACTGCCAGCCACGTCTTTCGTTGCGTTCTATATAGGGACACGGTTCACAGACTCCTCCGGCGCCGTGTTGGAGAACGTAAGACAAATTGCTACAAACTGCTACAAATACGCTTAACGAGGTCTAAATAGAATACAATGACACATTGTATCAGATTTTTTTTTTCATGCATAATGCTATCATTCGGGAAATTACGTACCGTGAGGGCTCTTGCAAGGGACTTAACAAAGTTGTACCAAATTTACGGAATATTTTTTTCGGAGGGGAGAAAAATATTTCGCAAGATATGGCAACGAGGGAAAGTTGGAGGTTCGTCAGGTGGACTAAAACGTGAAGGCTGTCTACGTCCAGAAATCCACCATCCATGAAATCCATCTTTCACTCATTTGCACAGATTCAACAAGAAACATGGACAAAGTCTACAGCTATATCGTCAAATCATCCCTCCAGTTCATCATGACAAAGAGTACGGTCCAGGAATCTCTATCATTTCCTTCCAGGACACTCTTGTAGAAAGCATTGCTCGCCTATGAAAAGCTTGTATGGAAAAAAGGGATGGAATTTCTATGTCTGTGCTCCAACGTTGTTTGTTTCAGTTGAAGCTGTGATACCGGAGGATAGTCCATAATGCTGGTGCTCCGATACAACAGCATGTGGTGGTGGCATGTTTTAATATAATAAGCACACTTTGAAAATTGCCTCGATATAACTTTCTGTAGATATTTGTTTTTTCTCCATCCTTCATTTGAGTTTTTTTTTAATGGAATGAAAGTACACACATACATACACACACACACACACACACACACGTATATATATATATATATATATATATATATATATATATATATATATATATATATATATATATATATATAGTACGAGGGTTATCCAGAAAGTAGATTACGTTTTGGAATAAAAAATCAACAAAGTATAGGAAACAAATTTTATTATATACAGATGAAAGCCACACACAAATACTACTTTTCGACATAGTCACCATTCAAATTAAGGCATTTATCGTAGCGATGTACGAGCTTGGAAATTCCTTCGTCGAAAAATTCGGCCGCCTGCGACTTCAACCACTTCGTTACCTCTTCTTGCAGCTGTTCGTCGTCATCAAAACGCTGCATAGCCAGCCACTTCTTCATTGCTGGGAATAGGTGGAAGTCGCTCGGTGCCAGGTCGGGACTGTACGGCGGATGAGGAAACAACTCCCACTGAAAAGATTCAAGAACTTCACGCGTGACATTTGCCGTGTGGGGCCGGGCGTTGTCGTGAATCAACAAGATCTTAGAGCTCAACATTCCTCTGCGCTTGTTTTGAATTGCTCTTCTGAGGTTTTGCAGAGTTTGGCAATACCTTTGAGCGTTTATTATAGTGCCTCTTTCCAGGAAGTCCACCAAAATCACACCTTTTCTGTCCCAAAAAACAGTCGCCATCATCTTCCTTGCCGACATTGTTTACATGCATTTCTTGGGTTTTTGGGGAGAACCTGTGTGCCCCCACTGCATTGATTGCAATTTCGTTTCACAGTTCACGTGTTTCACCCATGTTTCGTCACCAGTAACGATGCGATCGAGTAAAGAGTCACCATCCTTATTGTAGGCGTCCAAAAAGTGCAACGCTGCAGCCATTCGCTGATTTTTGTGGTCCTCTGTCAAGATTTTTGGAATCCATCTTGCACAAAACTTGTGGTAACCAAGCTTTTCGCTGATGATTTCGTGCAACAAACTTCGCGAAATTTGTGGAAAACTCAAAGAAAGTTCCGTTATTGTGAACTTTCGATTTTCACGGACTTTAACATCGACTTTTTGGACAAGTTCGGCAGTCACTTTGCTGGGTCTCCCACTTCGATCTTCGTCGTGAACATTGGTTCGGCCATTTTTAAATCTTATGACCCACTGTCGCACTCCACCTTCAGTGATAATGTTGTCCCCATACACTTCACACAGCTGCCGATAGATTTCTATCGGTTTACAGTTTTTTGCTGTCAGAAACCTTATTACTGCACGCACCTCGCAGCTCGCGGGATTTTCAATTAACGCAGACATTTCAAACCGTCACAGTATCTTAACGGAGCACAGCACGAACCTCTCACTAGCACGGCTAGATGCCGACTGAGCTGCGCAACGCTCTGACCCCAAGATGGCCGCGCTAGCCCCGCCCCTAGCGGACACAGACGAAAACGTAATCTACTTTCTGGATAGCCCTCGTATAAGGCAGGGCTGAAAAAAACATGTTTTTCAAAAAAAGAACGTTTTTTATGTTTAAAATATTTTTGTTTAAAACAAAGTACTTTGTTTTAAACAAAAAAAACATGTTTAAAATGTTTGTTTTGTTTAAAACAATAACCTAAACAGGCATATGCATTACATTTTTACACTCTTAGTTATTGCTTACCATCTATATTCAACCACTAGATCAAATTTCGGGAACTTCCCTAATCTCGATCCGCCCAAATGTTCAATTCCGGAGAAAGAAATCGGGATTTTCCCGATCTCCGTTCACAGAATATGTAGTTTAGTTTCTTTTTGTTACGTTCCACTGGTCGTCTGCATTCTTAATCTTTAAAGGCCCATTGACGCAACTGCTGTGTCAGGGCTTTAAACCTCAAATTAAGGCTGGAAGATGGTTTTGGTACCTATTTATTCCTGAAAGATGCAGCTTTGCTGGTGTGCATGTTATGTATCTGGGAAGAGGGTAAATATCATTTTTTTTCAACAGATTTTTGGCGGCCATTTTCCCTCTTGGGGGATAGATTCATAAAAAATTGTTACGCGAAGCAATGAAGTAGGCCTCTACATGGTAATATTGTTTATGTGTACTTCTTGCTTATATGGAGTAGCAGGAAGGGGGCAAAGTTAGCCAATTTTTGGTGTTTAAGTTTTTTGACGTAAATTACATTCATTTTTACAACAAACATCAATAGCTCAGTCCTTAATTAAGCTAGAAAGATGATTTGGTACCAAAGTATTTTTGAGGGATGAAGCTTTCCGTTAGTTGCATTTTATGGGGTACATATGTACGGCCGAGAGAGGGATGAAGTTTTTTTTTTTTTTTTAAATTTTTCATCAATTTTTTTTCATCAGGTTTTCCTTCCCCCTTTGTGGTAATCCATAAAAATTGGTATGTGAAGCAATGAAGTAGTCCCCTACATGATAGTAACCTGTGTATGTACTTGTTGTTTATAGAGGAAGAAGGGGTCAAATTTGGTTAATTTACATTTATTTTCGGGACGGTCCCATATAACACAAGATATATTTCACTGAAGTGGTCTAGAAGCATAATTCTTTTTCTTATACATGATGTGTGCAGCAAAAATGATTTGCATATGGACGTGGTACTATAGTGGGGGAGGGGAGAGAATGTCTAATTTAGCGTTTCCCAACCGGTGTGCCGTGAATGGGCCGTTGGTGTGCCGCGAGGAATCGAAACAAAATTACTAATTTTATAGCAATCAAAATGCAATACGGGTGGGAATCCAAGTAACACCCGTAGTGTGCCGCAAGTTGAAAAAGGTTAGGAAACGCTGGTCTAATTCAATGAATGTTTTTCTGCGCATATATATATATATATATATATATATATATATATATATATATATATATGTATTTGATATTTCCTACATAAAATGAATTCATTACGCAATGGCAGCAATGGTTACCATTTCTTATATTATTGTAACACGTATGTGGCCTACACATTAGCATCATTTTGTCAGCGTAGGGTGACTGCAAGGGTTGCCAGGGCTCCGCAAAGTTAATATTTTCATATTTTTAATGATTCTTTATGTCTGTTCTTTTTCTACGAATACGGCGGGAATTTCACGAATGTTACTTCATTGGAGTTTGTGGTCTATAAGCTTCCTAATGGTGTATAACTCATGACTCTGTGATAATTAGGGGAGTCACCAGAGCCCCAAACGTGAGAGTCTAGGTCCCTGGCAGGTGTCTAGAGTTAATTATGTTGTTATGCCCTGGACACTGACCATTGTTAGCTATCCATGTTGCAGATAGAGATGTATCTTGAAAACTGTTTAGTTAAAAAATGTCATTTGCTCCTTTTAGGCTAGTCACTGCTCTTTTCTATGAGCTGTATTGTATTTGTCAGAGTATTTCTTCTAGCTTATGATGTGAGAACTGTTCATTATTATGGAAATGATAGTGATCAAAAAATACCCAAGTTTTGAATTTGTGAATTTGAATCTTAGAATAGTGTATAGTGTGTTTAACCTCCGTTATTCATGGAAATTAAGAAATGTTCAAATACTTCACTTGAATTTCTGTTGGTTTAGTTATACCCACACTGATGTGCAGAATTTCGTTCAGTAATTGCTGTTATAATAATAATACAACTCTGCTTGTAATTTACTCCATGCACAAATCCTGCGGAGGATTGGTTGTTTGTTAGAAAATTAAATTAGCTTCTTCAATCTGATATTTTAGTTGTTTTAAACATGTCCAACCATCATCGAAAAAAAACACGTTTAAAACAATTTGTTTAAAACGTTTAAAACAAACTGAATAAAACAACAACCCTCGTTTTAAACATGTTTTAAACACTTGTTTTAAAAATTTTGTTTTAAACATATCAACCCTGGTATAAGGTAGTCTAAAATGTATTGAGCCTTTTGTGCACGAGATGGCGTTAGTGTCCTAAATTTCATTATATAAGAGTCGCAGCGAGTCCGGTTAGCGTCGTTTGATAGATAACAGTTAAATGTATTAGATGTGCAAAAAAGTGTTGGAATCCTTAGGTTCATGTTTAAGGCATTGCAGTGTGAAGATAATTGAACTTTCCGCAAAACTGCGCTTACTTTAAAGTTTTGTTTCGATGAAGATGCAAATATTGCACAGGGCCGTGAAAAAAATTGGTGTTGTTTATGTACAATGCTCTCATAAACAGCAGCCAAAAATTCGTTCAGGAAATATCAATATCTAAGACGCTGTACGTATTAGGAAACCGATCAGAGCAAACGTTGATGATATTCTGTAAAAGGAAAATCCATCAAGACGGGTGTGTAAGCAGTGATAACATCACCAATGTACCATCATCATTTCATCATCAAACAGTGTTAAACTATTTGGAGAAAGCTGGCTAAAAAAAGGTGCTCGATTTTGGGTGCTACATAATCTGACTTAAAAACATTTACTCCATCGAATGTTTATATTTCAATTTCTAGTGAAACGTAAAGAACTCGAACCATTTCTGAAGACATTGATCACGAGTGATGAAAATATAATAACCTGTGACAAAAATGTACCAAAAGGATCGTGGTTGAAGCGAGGACAAGCTCCGCAGTTTGCCAAAAATCCCACACTGACGACCAGGAAGATTATGGTGTGCATGTGATGGGATCGGAAGGACACTCTGCATCACGAGCTGCTACCGATTGTCGAACTTGAAGCGTCGACAATTAGCGCCAGTGCTCGTAGCAAGTACAAAAAATCGACCAAAACTGGTCAAAAGAAAGCGTGTCGACCCATGTCATATATAACGCTGACAGCACCAGACCGCATGCAACTTTGACGGCACGTGAGAGTTAGCAGAACTTGACTGGAAAGCATTGATATTTCCACCGTATAACCCACACTTGGCATCGTCAGGTTGTCATTTATTTCGGCCTCTGCACAATTCTCTGAATGGTGTTAAATTAGTTTCAAATGAGGCCTATGTATACCATGTATCACAAGTTTTTTTTTTTTTTTTTTTCTTCAGAAACGACTAAAGATCTATAGTGAGAGGATTACGATGTTGCCATAAAAACTGCAGAACGTCTTCTAGCAAAATTACGCATATGTAGCTTTATGGGGTTATTTTTAAATCACAATAAATGTATACCCAATTTTGTCTTCTAAAGCCTTAATACTTTTTAAACAACCTGTAAGCGTGGAGATGAATGGAGAGAATTAGCTGGGTCCAGCGGAAAACGAATGACAGGGTGTTAGAAACGATGGTGGAGAAAAAATTTTAGATGTCATTAAGAAGAGAAAGGGAAACAGTATCATTGGCTAAGTATGAACTGTATCATGAAGGACGTGCTAGAGCATGTGGTGGCTGGAAAGAGACGGGGGGAGCGAAGGAGACTACATTGGAGGGACGATATGAAAACAGAAAATATTTCGAAAAGAAGATGAGGTTAGTAGAAGACCGCGGCACATGATAACTTCTCAGTTGCGGCAAGTGACCTGTCAATAATGGCAGAATACCTATGATGATGATGATGATGATAAAATCAATTAAGTGCTAGATATACTATTTTCACAAGCGAGGATCTCACATTTTACCGATCCCCAACATGTTTCCTTCTTTCTATATTTGATTTGGGGCCGCGGTGGCTCAGTGGTAGAGCGTTCACTTCTGGTGCTTGGGGTCTCGGGTTCGATCCCAGCTTCCACCAAGTGAACTTTGTGGTGGACAAACACCGTTTTCTTGGGGTTCTCCCGTTTCCTCCCACTTCCTTCATTCCACCATTTCATTCATTACTCATCATCACCGTCTCATTTAGCCTAACCGGCATCACCGTCTCATTTCATTTTTTTCTATATTTGATTTGGAAATAGTTCCTTCTTTTTTCTATTACCATGCTGTTGTAGTTTTTTATATTGCAAATCTTCATTTTTTTTAAATGATAAAGCACATCAACCTGGAATGACTTTGTACTTTTTCTAATGTTTGTATCAACCCAGATATGCCACTTGAAAAAAAAAAGTAATACTTACCACTTAATTTGCATGGTGCGTTGTGACGATAAGACTATCCTATATACTGAACAGAGATAGCCAAGCTCCAAATATATATATACTGGCGCTCACACACCATAAAATGTATATTTTTAGTATGTGTTGCGATGATAAGGGAGGTTATATGAAGTGACATACCTCTATGTATTATAAACATGGACTTAAATTGTAAACTTTTCGCATTTTTTTTTATTTTAAAAAAATAGTCATCAACGCTAAATGTTGACTTCAGATTACAGGAAGAAAGGGAAAGAACAAACTAGTTGTGTTTTCTTGATAATTCATAATTCCGATTTCATCAACGAAAGCTTTTCTAAAGTATTAGCATTAAAATAATTTCTTAACATACGGAAGCATACAATATCGTATATTTCTGGTAATGAGACATCGAAATTTTATTTCTCTTTCTGAGAGAAATTTTTTACTTGATTTATGACTTTATTTTACTTCATTATACAGCAATACGGTTATTTACGAAGAAAGCTTATTTTAAAATATGATCTATCCTACTTCTTGGGTTCCTATAAGAGGAAATTGTTTCTAATCTTGGATTGAGCTTGCAATCAGGGGTAATAAAAGTAATTTATCTGAATATGAATCTATAACCCACAGTTGTTATTTTAGTAATAAATCAGTTTTAAATAAGTGGGGCCTGTGGTGGCCATCACTATTTAAGCAATTTAAAGAAATGGGAGTACCAAAGTCTGTGTATGAATTGATGATAGATTACTGTACCGATAGGAACATAACATACATAGCACCAAATAAAATTATAACTACATATAGTACAAAAGGATGCCCACAAGGATCCATATCTGGCCCTACATTGTGGGATATTGTAATAGATCCATGTCTGGAAATGTCTTAATCGACTTGAAGAAACAGAAGGAGTAGTTGGTTATAGTGTTGTCAGCATCTTCAAGACACGAATTAGAAAGATAGGGAAACATAATACTAGAAAAGCTACAAAAATGGTTTTCAACAAATAATTTAACTCTTTCTGGAACAAAAACAAAGTATAAAATTTTTGGACAGAAAATTCGAAGAGATCATATTCTAAAGATATCCAACAAAAAGGTAAACAGAGTTAAAGTGTTTAAGTACCTGGGAGTATAGATAGATGAAAAATTAAATTACCGAAAACATATAGAGGAGATTACGAATAAGAGCAAAAAAAGTAGCACACAAATTACTAACAATAGCAAGAAGGGACTACCAAATCCCTAAGAGGATATTGCAAACTTACAACAAAACAGTGATCATGCAAGTACTCAGCTATTGTGTCAGTGTCTGGTGCCACATACTCTTAATGAACATAAAACTAAGACAAACAATAAATCGGGCACAAAGAGGGGTACTTATAAGAATCCTAAATGTAATTAAAACCATGTCAACGGAGGCTCTACAGGTACTGGCTCAGGAAGAACCAATACATTTCCAGGTACTAAGACAGGCCTATAACTTGTGGGCGAAAAATAACGAAATTACAAATATTTTATAAATACTGACGAGCGAACCTATCCAAGTGCAACTCTGACTTCGAGTCGAGACTATGGTCGTTGGATACCTTGTCCCGAAAGAACATAACACGAAAAGTGATACATCCTCGATCGCAACCGTTGCAGAGATATAAGCGTGAAAAGTTAGAAATTGAGCTCCATACTATACATTACAAAGTCAGCTTCCGGGTCAGATTTTTCGGAAACGGCCAGGTAAGGAAACTCAGCGAATACATATCAAATTAGTTTTGGGATCCCACCACCTTTTGAATGAAAAAATGTTGCCCCCGGGGCACTCGCAGGGTCCCAGGCGGGGTCCAACTCAAAATTGGCAAATGGAACCGGGGGTCAAGTAGCATATTGTATGAAAGCTATTGTTAAATAAAAGAAGATAGAACAAATCTCAACTCTCTATGATGACCCTGTGCAAACGGACAACTGGTCAAAATGTCAATACAACCTACATCAGACAATATATGGCCACTCTTCTAAATCCGTTAAGTTGAGATTTGTTCTGAGGATTCTGTGTCTGAGGAACAAATTGTATATTTTGTCTAATTAATCTATTGCAACCAGTAGTTATAGATGTGCTACTCAAATTTGAGAGTTGAATTCCTATGGTTTGGATGTCTACCATGGTTTCACACTGTGAAACGATATTAACTTTTTTTTGACGAATTCATTTATCTAGATCTGGTGTCTGTGCCTAAGTCTTTCTTCTTGAGAAATACTGTATTACATACTGTAATGTTATCCCTTCCTTGTCGTACTTCTTACTTTTACATTTACACAAGTACATTATATTTTTTTTTTATTTTTTACGTCCTTATTGATCACCAAGTTTATTCGGATTAATTGCATATGCGTAATAGAATATACCATTTCTTCAATGCTTTTGTTACCATTTCGTCAATGATGAATTCTGTCGAGAAACTGGAAGTCTAAAATATATAAAACGATAATCATGCCTGTTGCTCGGTATGATTGCGAAACATGGTCTCTGACTCTGAGGGAAGACCATAGACTGAAAGTATTTGAGAACAAAATCCTGAGACGAATATTCGGACCCAAGAGGAATGGGAATAGGGAACGGCGGGAACTTCATAAAGAGGAACTACATAATTTAAACGGTTTATCAAACATTGTTAGGATCATCAAGTCAAGGAGGCTTAGGTGGGCAGGTCGTGTATCCAGAATGAAGGAAACTAGGAACACTTTCAGAGTCTTAACTGGAAGACCAATCGGAAAACGTCTATTAGGAAGACCTAGGCGAAGAGGGGAGAACAATGTTAAGATGGATCTCGGAGAAATCGGAATACAAACTAGAAACTGGATCCAGTTGGCTAAGAATGGAAGTCAGTGTGTAGGGAACAGTCTGGGTTCCGTAGGCCATAGAGTTATAGTTATTTAGTTAGTTAGAGTTTAGTTACCATGTGCGATCCACAGAATGAGCTCGCTATTTTGGACGCATAATCAACCAGTTGAGAATGCTCCCGAGAACATTGCCAGATTGTACTTAAAAATAATGGAGCGGGAAGGATAACTGTGATTGTTCCTAGATGTAACAGTAAATCTTTTTATCCATATCTAGTTCTATTTCTCTCAAAAATTCGTAAAATATCATCTCTCTATAGCTTACAGTTCCCGAAATATGGCTCCTTAAATCTCCCGAAGTTTGAACCTTTTGGCCAATATCTGGGTAACGGTGGCCAGTAGGCCAGTATTCAGTTGCTCAGAGGCCACGGTTACTTTTTGGTACTAAATGTTCACCATTCTCTTAGATATTGATTAACACCAATATCATCTCTCTATGACTTACAGTTCCCGTGATATTGGCCAAAAATAGTTCCGATTTCGGGAGATTTAAGGAGCCAAATGTCGGGAACCGTAAGTAAAAGAGAGATTGTGTTGGTGTTGATTAATACCTAAGAGGATGGTAAACATTTTGGTACTGATATTAATTGGTGGCCAATGGCCAAACCAGTGGCCACCGTTTACTATTTGGTGCCAAAATATTTACCATTCTCTTAGGTATTGATCAACACCAATATCATCTCTCTATAACTTATGATTCCCGAGATATGTCTCCTTAAATCTCTGGAAATCGACCATATTTTGGCCAATATATCGGAAACGGTAAGGGAGACGCGAAAAATTACATCGCTTTCGCAGATAGCTTTTGATGCTCTATCCAATGCAGGGTTCAAATTTGAAAAAAATCGCAAATAACAAACAGACAGACACTCAGAGATTGAGAATGCAGTAACGAACTTCTTAAGATCATTGAAAATACTAACATTGTCATACATTTTCAAATACTCAGTACATACGACATTCAGTTTCAAACAATGCTCATGGGAGGCACGGTACTTTAGTGATAGAACATTTATTTCTAGTGCGTTGGATCCCTGGTTCGATATCCGGACAAATAAGATTATGATAAACAACATAAACTTATTGGGGTTTTCTCGGGATTTTCCCCGACAATATATTCCAGGATAATAATGCGCCCAATCACAACAGTGAGTGAAGCTGAACACCTCTCCTGGCCCGCCTTATCCCGAGGCGTTAAAATTACTGAACATATGTGGACCATTTTGTTAATACGAATCTAGAGCAGATTTCCGCCGCCATCTTTTATCATGGAAGTGAATGATGCACCGACTGGCAATGATGTAAAATTCCCCTTGCTATCGTTCACGACCACTGTGACACCATTCCTCGTCTCATCAGAGCTACTCTGAAGGTGAAAGATGGCCCAACGCCACTTTAATCTAGTAACTTGCACTTTTGCAGGTTTATCCATTAAGTTTTTAAGTATATGTATGTCTTATACCGCATAGGTTCAGAGCGATAGAATGCTGAAATGGGAGAAAGGCAATTTTAGAGTGGTGTTTCTTCGACAAGCAGTCAACGCAGCTGGTCACAGAAATAATCTTTCCTTTGCCCAAAACCGCTTACTCTAAACATGTGCAGTGATTGAGCAAGAAATTCGCCAAAGGACAGGAAGGATTTCCCGAAAGTCTCTGAAATGAAGAGACTTGGCGAGAAGCTCACATCACTAGTAAATAAGAATTCATTAACAGCAATTCGATATCACAATTGGATTCAAAATTTAGAAAGAGTTTTAAGTGTTGTACCTGATTTTATAATCGCAGAAGAGGAATACGACTAGACATGCAACGAAGCTCACAGATAGAGATAATTTAGAGGGTATAGTACAATCGAATGGATTGGTAGGAATTTGTCACGTACGCCCATCATAAGATGGAAGAGTGACATTCCCATACGAGCAACGTGCGCGTTTTCTCGTTCAGATTATTCCTGTCTCCGAATGTTATACCCCCGCCTTATGACGAGGATACGCACCAAATTCGTACTGATCCATAAATGATCTCTATCTGTGATATTCGTTGCACGTCTATATAGTTCCCTTCACTTCTGTTGTTATGCAACCACACATAACATTAAATGCTCTTTTGCCGTGTTTAATTCGATAGCAATATCGAATTCCCTTCTACAAATTCCTATTTTCTAGTGATGTACTCGTTCCTCCATGTCGATTTGGCTCGCCTTCACTTCAGAGACTTTTGGGAAATCAATCACGTACTTTGGGGAATCTCTTGCTCAGTCATTGAACATGTTTACCATATATGGTTTCGGGTAAAACAGAGTTGCTTCCTATGTCGAATTCCGTTGATTGGTTGTCAAAAATGCCTTTCTGAAGTAATTATCCTCTCTTTCCGACAACCTCTCCCTCTAAAACTATGTGGTTTACGGCATATGTATGTTTTTTTTTTTTAATATATACTGTATTTTAATGTGAGGAATTGTATCTCAAACTTGACACTATAACCTGCAGAAAATAAACAATTCAATCGAATATCATGTTTTATCTTGTCAATTCAAACATAACATCGAAAGGGTAAAAAATATATATATACTTAAAATGAGTAATACCAAATATACATGTCAAATACAGTATACTCTCATTAACATATTATTTTATTTGCCAATAAAAAAACACATGAGCAAAACCTAATAGTTTATAGCTTTAAAAAAAACTGCTTTATCCTTTCACTTTCAATTCTAAGTTCTTTGCTTTCCTTCCATCCTTAAAATTCCGTCTGTAGATAATAAAATATTTCCATGAATAAGCCAAAATTTAGATTCAAATAATAAAACTGTTAACTTGGAAAACTTAAAAGAAAACTTCCCTTATTTACGTTATATTGCCATGCATATTTTGCTTTAAAGAAATATATTGCTTCGGGTAGAGAGAAGTCTTGTAATGGAAAAGCTACTCTCTTTTTCATCTTTTTCTTCTGTTGTATAAATAATACCAATGGAAGCCGCAGCTCGATTAAAGAATAACTCGGCCATCGATTTGAGGGATAACATTTGAAGCATCTCTTTGAAGCAATCTTCTTTGTATATATATATATATATATATATATATATATATATATATATATATATATATATATATACTTTGATATCGAATCGATACCAGTTACGAAAGCTCTAGCCCACGTTTCCAAATCCAACTCATGAATTCAGGAATATGCAATTCTTTTGCCATCATATTTCTTTTTCTGTCTTCTATTTGGAGTAACACTGACACTCTACGTTCTTTCATGTTTGCAAAATATGCCTTGGTAGGAACAACATTACTGTAAACGGTTGAAAAAAAATCTTCAAATGACTATAATACAGAAAGAAGCTCAATACTTTTACGAATGCAATACACATACAACTGTAAAATTACTGTCGGTACTAAGTAAATGGGCTTTTAAAACCATTTCATGTTCCTCAAATGAGGTTAACTATGCAAATTCATGAAAACAAAATTTCGTATTACAGTATACGGCGAATAATAAAATCGATTCTTGTAACTTGATAGTGTCCCTCTTCTATATGCAACCCACTGTTGTTATCTGTAATGTGGGTTGTCGAACACGTAGGTTCAAATCGTTCTTTCAAAAAAGTCTTGAACTTGAAAATTTTGTTGCAGTGGCTTTCTTAGTTGTAAGCAACAAAGATACGTAATGGTTCTTTATTTTTTTTTTCAGTTTACTATTCATAAAATTTAAGAAATTTACAGTTCTGCAGTTTAATATACAAAGCACGTTTACTGAATAAAGTAAAAATTGATGCTACTACATGCTGATTGAGATTTGATGCGTTCCCAGGTTCCTATTTCGATTCCAAGTCAAGTAAGTTTGTGGTGGACAACATCTATGTCCGTGGGTTCTCTCAGTGTACTCCCGTTTTCTTCCACTTTTTCATTCCACCAATTCTTCCATAATCATTCACTTATCTTAATCATCGCCTTCCTTAACCTAAAGGGCATGATTGTGGAACGTTAAAATGAAATATTTCATTTCATTTTTATTTTTTGATTGCCTGTTCAATTGTTGTATGTGTAGATCAGTGGTGTCCAATTATAATGAGCCTGAGGGCCATAACCGTCTTTGCCAACAAGGTGAAGGGCCGTAGCTAATAATAATAATAATAATAATAATAATAATATACTACAAAAGACAAATATAAAAATGTATTTGAAATATTACATTCAATTAGTGTTGTAAATAGAAAAAAAAACGGTTCGTATTTTTTCAGAAATGTACGTTTTTTTTAGAAAAAAAAACATTACCTCTCGTTTTTTTTCTAAATTTCGTTTTTTTTCAAATAGTCATTTGTAATGCATCTTACGTCTATTTAAGTATGAAATATTTTTATGTAGGTGTAATCACCGTAAAATGCAACATAAATTAAACGCTAGATACTGATACGCTACAAATATTTTACAATTTACATGAATACCATACCTATTAACAATTCCGGTTTCAGCAGTTTTCATCAATATCAACTAAGAAATAAAAGTAGAAATGGAATTTTGTTTTTTCGTGAATGCAGGCCTTTAATAAGTACGAAAATAATGTCACGAACAGTATAAAATTCCAATAATTTGACTAAAGATAAAAACTAATACTAATTTGCCTAATAGTATTTTTCTAAATGTCATATATAAATAATTTGTCGACTAGATATATATGATATGCAGAGCCGGCTCTACCACATATGCAGTGGCGTATTAACGATTTTGTTTCGGGAGAGACTTTGCTAACTTTCGGGGGCATTTGCCTGAAAATGTAAAAATTCTGCAAGATATTTCATATACTTTACTATAGTAAGATTTCGGGGGGGGCTTAAGCCCGGAAACCCCCCTAAATACGCCACTGTATATATGCAACACGTGCATTTGCGTGGAACGGCAAGCTTGGATGGTCCGACAAAGTCTGTTATAAGTATATTATTTAAATTAAATATTTCTTGTTGGAAACAGACTTCATGATGATGATAGTTACATTTACTAAGCTGACCTTTTATTTGAATACAACATTCATAAATTATGTTTAGGTTGCATTAGTTTAAGGCCACATGGACAATGCTAAAGCAAATGGTCGAATAAATCCGAGCACAAATTGCTTGATTGTTGTCAAATGCAAGAATTCAATTCTCGAATATTAATGAATATCTGTTCCATTTAGTAAGTTATCACAGTTTTGATATGAAAGTAATCTAGTTTTTGTCAAAAGCAAGTTCCTTATCATTGAAGATAGAAACAAGTTTTTTTAAAAAAAATGTTAGAAGATGTAGAAGAAATATCAAGAAATAAAGATAAAAGAGCTAGTTGCACTGGAATTGCAAACTGATACAACGAGATTGATGCTCGATAGTGAATTCTATAAAAAGGATTACCATCTTTCCTCTGCAGGTGTGTTTGCTTTATCTTTCACTAACATAATAGATTAATATTTAAAGAAAAAAACAGACACAACGGGATTGCATTTTTAGTAAGTATTTAAGCCTTTCTGAGCGCGACTGCACTTACCCTCACCTTTGTTGTTCATGCTGGAGTAGCATACTTAAAATCATGACTTCTAAGATATGTTCTTTCTGGAGAAAGGGGGAGGCGACAAATTATGCCATTGCACGAGGCGACAAATTGACTAGGACCTGAATATAGGATGACTCAATTTGAAGTAATGCAGGGTGTTTCAAAATTAATATTAGGATTTTGAAACTTTGTAGTATCTATTACAATTAACTTACAATTATAAATATTATATCAAATGAAAGAGCAACTCAAACAGTTTTGTACGCACGCATGTACATGCGTTGTTTCTTCTCTCTGCCGTTAGAAAGAGCAAGTAGCCAAGATGGAGACTAGAGAGCAGAAAGCTTTTTGTTTTAATAAAGACAGAACCTGTACAGTGCAACCGTCTGTGTGAAGAATATTAAGGAGACGCTTGCAACTACGTCTTTATCGTTTGCAGTTGCTACAGGTCTAAAGCCTACAGACTACGGTTTACGTGCCAATTTTGCAAGTGAAATATTATTGCATAACAATGAAGATTTTCTGGATCGTGTCGTCTTCAGTGATAAATCGACTTTTCACCTAAGAGCTAATGTGAACACTCATAATGTTTGCATCTGACCGTCAGCAAATCCTCAGGAGATGGTACAATTGAAACGAAACTCCCCTAAATTGAATGTGTTTTGTGCCATATGGCGAAAAGTTTATGGGCCTTTCTCGCCTATCGACTAGATGTGTACCGTGTGACGAATGAATCTCACATTGAAAACTTGTAGCAAAAACTGTTTAAGGTGCTCTTTTACTTGATGCATTGCTTATAATTGTACGTAAAATGTAATAAGTACTACGAATACTTAAAACCCCAAAATTTATTTTGAAACACCCTACATTTCTCACCAACAGTGTTGGAACTAAGATGTAAAAAGGAGAGAAAATTTTCCTTATAAAGTTATTGTTTACAACGATATTATTATAAGTCGAGACTATAACTACTACAACAACACGAGTTAGTAGTCAAAAAATGTAATCAAATGTATACTCGGTGGCCCAGGTGGCTAAAGTGGCACACACAGGTGTGTCACTTGTTTAATCCGCTCAAGTGTGAACACTAATTAAGATATCGGGATATTATTCTTGCAAAATGTGGTTGGTTTATAGTTTATCATATTAATTTCTTTTTCTTCTGGTGTCGAATTTCTTTCTCAAATTTCACACCAGTCAAAAATTCGAGAATTTTCTAATTTCGAATTTCTTTTACTTTTTTTTCCTGTAGCTTCCTTCGTTGTAGAAAGACATCCTTAAGACTTGCCAGGTAGATACCTCGGTGGATACCTAACTGTTGACATCAATTGGACGGGCCTGCGCGCAGTGTTGCCATTTAGGAAAATTAAAATTCTCCTATATTTGGGCAAAAAATTAGAAATTTTTGTTTATAAATCCGTACCTGTACGTCCGAGTGCAAGTCAACTTACGCCAATCGAACATTTGTCCTTACTTAACAAACGAAAGTACAGATCGTTACAATGGGGTAATTAGGGGACGCACGTAAAATTCGTATTTAGGTTCTAGCCCTTGATTTTTCTAGTTTTCCCTTACTTTTCTGTTTACCGTAATATATTTTTGGTAATTAGAAGCTTTGTTCCTTAAATATCGCCATAATACTTGTAGGATATATTAGTGGTATACCAATATTTGATTTAAGATAGTTTGCGTCTGTTTGGTAGCAGTGTTACCAGCTACAGAATATTTTAATTCCAGATTTTAGGGGGAAATTTTGGAAAAATTATATGTTTTGTCTCTAT